>NC_089252.1:89046062-89370348 GCF_963930625.1 Muntiacus reevesi
TGTTTTACCTCAAAAAATACTACCATGCCTCTGTCCTCAAGGAGCCTGGGCATCATTCATTGCTCTACTCCTATCTGCCCATCTGTCCAGCCATCCGTCTACCCTCTGCCACTATTGTAGGTCCTAAAGCAAGGTCTTTGATTTCAACATACTTATATCTACAAAGTGGGCAGAAAGGTCAGTTAAAATACAGTGATAGAGGAGGCGCAGGAATATTGATGGATTGTGTATATGAGGTTGGGGAGGGAGTGCTAGAAGAGGGAGGTGTGGCTGGGACCCTGAAGAATGAGTAGGAGTTGCCAACTAGCCAAGGAAGAAATGATCAGATTGGTGGACTTACTACCTCCTCTAGGACTAATTTGTATTGATTGGATTGGAATGACTTGGGGAAAATGGCTTATAAAATATCTTAGCCCATGATTATATTAAAATATATTCAGTACATGTCTTTTAGGCCATATCAGTGATATTAGTGATGGGAAATAGCTGTAAATGAAAGATCTTTGTATAGACTGGCCATATGGCATCTTTCAGGTTACCCCAGTGTTCCTTTTTGCTAATAAGTACATGAGAAATATGAATTAATAAAGTTTCCATGGGTAAAATTTTGGTGAGTTAAAGTAATAGAGTTTTTAATTACACTTTTCTAAGAATTTTGAAAGGATTAGATATTATTATTAATTAGATATATTTATATATTTAATAATATGATAGTTATTAATTAGATATATTATTCATATATTCTTGTGGACAAAAAGAGTAAATATTCTAAATTTCAACTTTCAGGCCTATTACCTGAAGATAAAAATAGTACCTTCTCAAGCGTTGGGTCATGTGGAGAATAAACATATTGATCAGTGTGAAATAGTGAGCATGATGCCAGCACCTCGTAAGCACATAATGGATATTACTTATTTTCAGGGCTTGTCTGTGATTTTTACCCCTTAGGTTGTCAAAGGCTTATCAAAGTAATTTATTGTATTAGTGACTAATAACTAGTTGACCTAAAAATGTTTTTCCATATTACTCTGAATATATTTTTATATTTTTACATATTACTTCTATTATAAAAATTAAGGATGTTAAAGATGGTAAGATTTAGCAAAGAACTTTTAACTCCACATGCTTTTAATGCTTTCCTGAATTAATAATTTTCATGTCCATCATATTTTCTCCTTGGCCCACAATTCATCCCATATTTGGATCTTGGCAAATGATGACTTGGTTAATTAGGCAGTCTGTTAACTCTGATTACTAAGTTATAGCAGATCAGCATAGAAGCATCACTGTGCAATTTGGATTAAAAGGCTCTTCATTTTATCAAAACAAATTTGCATTTAGGGATAAGTATGTAGAAATGCATTAAGTTAAAATGATGCATTTAATAAGGAAAATTTTTAAAGGATAAAGAATTATTTCCTCCAACAAAGTTATTTTTTATTATGACATTCGTCACATTATCTTTTGCTGGAAATAGACTTAAAAGCTTGGAATTTTCTTTTAAAGCTTGAAAATTATAACTGATTTAATCCCTTTATTATACAAATATGATGGATGTATTGCATTTTCATTTAAGCATAATTTAGTGTAGTGATACATGGTTATATTTCCAATTCTGACCAGAGTGGCCTCTGATACTGGACTTACCTGTGGAAATGAATCCTGACTGTGTTGGCGGGAGGAATTAGTGGGTTACATTAAGGCTTGCTGTCTTTCATGGCTGAAGGCATTGACAGTTATTAAATAAGATTGGGCCTCCGTAGTCCTTCCTCTCTCTTATTTAATAGTTCATCATCACTTAAGGGCAGTTGGAGTATCAAAACCTTGCTAGCTTACTCTAGCTCTATCTCTGCCTGCCTTCTTTCTTTTCTTAGCTCATTAACACTAAGCCTTGTGGAAAATGAACAAATAAGTAAACCTGAGAATAATTTTCCAGATGCAGTAAACCCTGATATTTATGTTAATTTCTCCTCAAGATTCTATGAAGTGTCAGTAATAGTCAGAAGACAGCATCTTAGCCTTCAGTCTCTCCTGCTCTACACACATAGCCGCATGTGCATTTGTCTGTGTGCATGCACGCGTACACACACACACACACACTCTGAACTCATCACAGGCATCTAGGAGGTGTTGAATAGGTATTTGTTGGAGTCCGATTGGTGGAAAAGTCAAAACAGTGACAGCCTCTCGCCTCCAGGTTGCTCTTAGAGCTAGTTCAACAGTTGGGACCCTGTCCGATATTGCAACCATGAAAATAAATGGAGCTGATGAACTTAACATTTATTTTTTTAATAAGCTTACTAAATCCTGAGCTTTATGAGTTGCTGTGTTCTAGTTTCATGGGAAATAGAACCAGAGAGAAAATATGTATTCTTATATTCAGTGAACTTAGTATCCTGTTGATGGGCTGTGTTGAGGTGACCACAGGTCAGAAATAGAAAACCTTAGTTCTTTAACTTGATTCAGTGAAAGCAACCAGTTTATGCAAAACTGGCTTTTATAAGGCTAGAAGACCCTCTGTAGATAGAGCAGAACTTTGCTTAACTCAAAAGGGAAATTGGGTTTTTAGGAATTTGATTATTTTCTTTTAATTGGGAATATTTAGTAGTAATTATAGGTGATACTTATTTTGGAGGAGCTTGTGGCTGGTTGTTCAAAGGTAAAATGATGTTTTGAGCTCCAATTTGACAGATTTGAATGACGGCTTGAATAATTCAGTTTCCCTACCTCCCCATTCCTTCCCAAAGAACAAACCAAATAAGGAATTTTTTAAAACTCAAACCATTCTAGAGTATAGGAATTCTTAGTCATTTTCAAAAGAGGTAGTTTGACAGAGAGAAGTCTTCTGGGACTTTTATGTGTGAGGTAAACCCATTGGAATGTTAATTTTTTCTAATAGGACTTTAGTTACTTAAATAATGCATGTATTATAATAATAAATTGCCAGTAGAGTAAAAGAACCTTCTGAAAAACAGTTGCCTAAGGAATGAGATAAGAAGCAAAGTCCAGTTATATTTTCAAGTAGCTCTTGAGACAGAATATTCTTGCCCCACATCAGTGGGTCCTCACAAAGTGTTAATGGCAACGTCAGAGAACTTTCTCAATTAAGTACTTCTTTAATAAATAGGTCTGTGGGCAGAAGCAAGTAGCCTTATTGGAAGGTTGGGTACTGTGACTCTGTGGTTTTATTAATTACATTTATTCCTTTAAAATGACCTTGAATGAAAACAACCACCCCTTCTGTGGCCATGGTTAGCAGATGTTTACCGTAATTCTTTGCTTGGTGAAAAAAAAAAAAATGCCTCTTCCACCCAACAAAAACAGCCACGTTTGCCTGGCTCAATCAGAACTTTGGCGCTTGGGTCTTACTTTATATATCATGGCTCCAGTCACACAACCTTTCCAAGTGTGAGGCTTAGGTCACTCCCTCCAACATCTGCAGGAGTGCGTTGCTCACAGTGATCTATTATGTGAGTGCTTAATTCTTACACTGTTTTTGGCATTCCTTCCTCATTGAAACCAATATCCTATATGCAAGGCTCTCTTTGTTTTTCTTGTAGAAGCATGCAGGTCCCTCCTTAGTTTTTAGAGCTTTCACCTAGGCCTCATGGCCATTTTTGTGAGGATTTTGAGCATACAAATAAAGGCAAGGTTCACTTTCTTCATCTGAGAGTTTAGATTTTCCTGGGTTCTCTCTGAAATGAAAGGCATCTCCGTGTCACATATTTTTTGTTTGAAAAGCATCTTTTCTTATTGCATGTTGCGCCTATTTAACCTCCTCACTCATATTTTTTTCTGGCCAATTCTTGTTTTTTTTAAGAGCATTTAGTGATTGTGAACCTTTAGGTGGTCCTTAACTACACCTGCCATTCGTGGTTCTAGTGAGTATTTCAAAAGCAGCCCCCCTTTTTTGTCCTGAATTTCCCCACTGAAGAATGCCTCTTGCTCTTAGGCAGCGCTGAAAGGAAATACAGCAGCACAACTTTGCTTTTCTTGGGAAGCTCCTCCCTTTGGAATGAAGAACTCTGGGTGGCTCTTCTTATTTTGTCTCTATCGCCAAAATAAGCAGGGATCTTGCATAACACCAGGGTAGGAAAAAAGAAGTAATTTTAAGGGAAGCATATGTTCATGTCGAGAAAAAGGGAGTTAGAACTGGACAGAGGATAGTGGCCCACAAAGCTAAAGACATCATCTTTTTAATTCGGGTAGGAAACCAGGTTTGATCATTTTGGTATATTTTATAATATAAAAAGTTGCTTCCACATATTGCCAGGTCTTTTCTTTGATCCAGTTAAAAATAAATCTTGAAATCAAGAAACCAAGGTTTATAGGTTAGTTAGTTGATGTATGTGGAGTTAGATCAAGTCTTTTATTTGTGAAATTATTTTCCTGTGATCCTATAATAATTAACACTAAGGGATTTCCTTGGAGATCACTTGGTTAGAGATGCTTGCTCTAATGTGAAACCAGTGCCAGAACTAGCCAGATAGGATTTGTATTTGGTCTGACTTTAGAAGCAAGGAAGACACATCTGAGTATTAAAATGAACCAAAGATGTCTACTCTAGCTGTTTGGCTGATTAGTGGACATATTATTTTGTCGTTTTAAGTGATTCCAAATAATGTCTGTTGATAGAAACAGAGCAGACACTTCAGTATTTCAGACTGTTTGTGGGTGGCAGGTTTTGAAAATGCAGCTGATTTGCAAAAAGAAAAAAGAAAGACAAAAAAAAAAATCTTTAAAGTTTCTGTTTCATCCATTCTCAAGGTTTGAAAACTTCAACGGTGGGGGAAAAATCCAGTGAAGTTCTTCTTTCCTCATTATTAAACACAAGTGTTTAGACTTGTGTCCTTAAAATATAGCTGTGAAGGAGGTAGGGCCCCAGCGCATTGTGGGTGCTGGCGTATGTCTGCAGTGCCAAAGCCAGAAGGATCTTGGATGGGCTCACACCGGCGCTTGACAGGAGTGTTGATGGCCCCCAGATTGGAGAGCCTTGAATGTGCCTGGAACTGGCTGTTTATATGTGAACCCTTTTCTCACATACACAGAAAAGTGATCCAAACAGAAGCCTAGTCATGACCCATTATAGAGCTCGCTTCTTAAAGAGCCCTGTGTCCCTTGAGTGTTCACGCAAGTAGTCTTAGAAACTGTGGTATGGTGGACCCAGGCTGGTGTTCAATCTGTGTGGTTTCTTTTTTTAATGTCTCAGTAAGATTTAAAAACATATATTAGAAAAAAAATTCCAAACTTACCCATCACCCCGTGAATAGGGAAGCAAAGCCATTTAAAGTAGATTATTCTTAGATAATGGTTTAAGGTTCAGCTATTTTAATTCATTAGTCGACTCCTTCTCCCCCTCCCCAGAGACTTCAAAAATCATCCTCAGTAGTACTTGAGTCATTCCACTGTTGGAAAAATGAAGTTTCTAAAAATCCAAGTATGTGCACACCAAAAGGAATTTTGAGTTAGAGTTCCTTTCAAGCCTTAGAGTAGGCTACATCCTGTTATTTTTCTAGTGTTTTGTCCTTTGGGTTTAGTCAAACTATAAATGGTGGCAGATGCCGTCTCTTTATTAGTGGGTAGTAGGAAAGGCCTCGAGGAATATGTCAGAACAGAACTAGAAATCCCAAAAGTCTTGTTTAATATTTATAATACGAACATTTATCGTGTTTCTATTGTATGTCAGCTACTGCTGTAAGTAATGTACTAGCTCTAACTTACTGAATACCTACAAGTATCTTGAAGTAGCTACTCTTATTACTTTTGTGTTATAGATAAGTAAATGAGGATCAAAGAGTTTAGCACCATTAAACTTCCTGGAGTTATGGGGAAAAAAGTGCATGAAACTGGATGAAGTCTAGAGTCTGGTTAATAGCAATGCACCAGTGCCATTTTCCTGTTCTGATATTGTACTCCAGCTATAGAAAATGTCACCATTAGGGGAGGCTTGGTAAAGGGTATATAGGACTCTTACTATTTTTGAAACTTTCTTCAAGTCTGTAATTAATTCAAAATAATTTTTTTTCCAAAATGGTAGATTTTACACTTGAGTCAGATCTCCTTGCTTTAGAAATGCAAAGTAGTCCCTGTTATGCCTTTTTAGATCATCTGACCAGCAAGAAGGTGGTCTTTGCTCCACTATCTTTCTAGGTTAAAAATTTCAGGTTACCCAGGCCATCTCGTGTGGTCTCCCATAACTCAGTGAAGTTTTGGGAACTAGAATTTATCCTTGCTTCTCTTACTTTCTGTCTTTACCTCATTCCTCCTTTCCCTCCCCCAACTCCAAATCATCTATTATGATTTGGCAGGGACAGTAGAGGTCATTTGTCTTGTCATTGGAATATTTCAGTAAGTGCTTCGTTGAGGAGAGATGGCCTGATGTTTTTGATGAGTTTCAGAGTAGATTTTTAATTCCTTATGTGTACATGGAAATGCATGTGGTCATCTGGGAAGGAGAATGGCAGTAGTATAAGCCAAAGGTTTGCCTGATAACAGCATGTTGATATCATAAGCCATGAAAAACTTACATTCACAAGGCTAGTTATTTGTGTAGCTGAAAAACTACTAGACTCAAATTCAGAAAACTGATGTTTTAAAGCTGTGTTGTTCAATTGCAAGTCGTGTTCGACTCTTGACAGCCCCATGGACTGTAGCCCGCCAGGCCCCTCTGTCCATGGGATTCTGCAGGCAAGAATACTGGAGTGGGTTGCCATTTCCTTCTCCAGAGAATCTTCCTGACCCAGGGATCAAACCCACGTCTCTTGCAGTGGCAGGCAGATTCTTTACCACTGAGCCATCAGGGAAACTGTACATTCTGTTAGCTTGGTATGTTACCTCAGTTTCTTCATTTAGGAAATTATTAAGAAGAAAATCATGTTCTACCGAAAGCTTCAACACATAAGTAACTTTCTGCTTGATAGAACTTCAAACCTATATTTTTGCAGTTAAAAATGCCTGCCGTGAAATTTGCTTAGTCTTACAGTGGGAGAATCAAACTCTAGAATATACTGGTAGATTTAATCAGTTGATTAACTCAGGTATTTATTTGAGATCTTCCCAGCCCAGGGAGAACCCCAGTCTCCTGCATCACAGGTGATTCTTTACCTTTTGAGCCACCAGGGGATTACTGGTTTTTAATCCATCTCATTTGAGTTGGACCATGTACTTTATTTCAGTCTTTTGAAATTTATTGTGGTCCATTTTATGGCCTAGCTTATGATCTTTCCTGGAGAATGTCCCATGTGCAGTTAAGAAGAGTATGTATTCTATTGTTGTTGATGGGCGGGGCTTTCTATAGGTATCTGCTAGGTCTGTTTGGTTCTTAGTGTTCACGTCTTCTGTTTTCTTGTTAATCTTCTGTCTAGTTTTGTCCATTATTGTCAATAGGGTATTGAAGTCTCCAGCTATTAGTATTGAATTGTCTGTTTCTCACTTAAGTTCTGTTAGTTTTTGTCTCACGTATTTCAGGACTGTTTTTAGGTGAAGACTGTCTTAAAAAGTGAACACTTGTTATGTCACCTCTTTTCAGGACTTCATTGAGCTCTAGGGTTTAAAAATTACACACACTGACAAAAAGGCTTAGTTTTATAACAGGATGACTTTCTGACATCGATGGAGACATTGAGGCCACATTTACATTGGTAAAGAAAAATGAAGGATGGATGCCTTACTTGTCCCATGCATTTTATTACTGTAGGCAAGCAGTAGAGTCCAGTTGAGGCCAAACCAACATTGTCTTTAGTAGCAGGTTGACTGGGGCTTTGACTTACCCAGATGTAAATCAGTATTGCATTTCTATTCTTCATACTCTGTGTAGACATGGACTAACTCAATACAAACATGTTCCTTGACAAAAAAAAAAAATACGCTTTTTTAGCAAATAAGAATAAAATGCAATTTTCTCGTTGTTGCTAAACCTGTGACTCTGTAGCCTTTCTGTGTGTAGGTCACGTGGCAAACTCCAGGTGCATCTGTCATACAGAAATTGCTTTTCCCCCCAAATACAGAAATGTGAAATAAACCAATTTGGGCACAAGTAGTGTATGCTAGATTTACTTAGTATCTATCAAACAGCTCCCTACACTCACTGTATTAGGACTAATCAAAGAGTTAGAACTGCCTAGTTTCTGCAGAAATGCGCATATAACTTCTACTTAGACAGTGATGCTACTGAGTGATTGTTTTTGCTAACAATATTATGGCTAAATATTTAATTTTTTTCTTTTCAGGAGTACCATAAATTTGTTCTAGACATATGTCAGTGGGAAAGCAGGGGGTGGGGTAATACACAAGCATATACACACACTCATATACTTAGATATGAATAGGTCATTTTCATGGAATAAAAAATTGAAAAGTCATTACTGTTTCTTTATTTCTTTAGTCATTTTATTATCCATATCCACATTTTATTGTTTATCCATGAGTGATGTAGTTTAGCCATGATTTTAAATTCCTTATAAATGAATATGGTTTTTCAGAAGGGATTTTGCATTTAAGTTAAAAAGCTATTTTCTTTTCCTGTCATCTCTGTGAATAGTCCATAGAGTTGATTGTTAGTGGAGAAAGCCATGTGGTTCTGTATCTGAACTTTCTGTGAGAAAGGAATTATTGTCTTTGTCATTTTGTTTCTACATGTGACCTCCTTACCTGCTGAGTTTCCCAACAGCTGTCAGCTAACTATTCTAGCACCATACTGCTGTCTGCTTTCCTGGTTCACAAATATGAAGTAAACAGAAAATCTTGCTAATTTGAGCCCAGTAGGAACCTTAACACTATAATGAGGGACTAATTTCGAAAGCAGACAGACATAGCTCACAAGATTAGAGCCAAATTTTTAAATGATCTTAAATAACTAATTGAAAGTAAGAATGGCACTTAAGAAAGAGTGAGATACTGACACATGGAGGAATTAACAAATGGGAGAGTTGAATCCTCATGGAGTCTTCGTAATTATGCAGGCTTCCTTGGGTTACCACTGCTGCTAATCTAAGTGTGGGAATGATAATGTACCTTAGAGGACAGGTTTGTGGTTGAAAGGCTCTTGATAGATTTTGACAAATTAAACAGTGGTAAAAATGTTTGGAAGTTATCCAGGTCCTTACCATTATTTATGTCAGTGAACTCGAAATCAGTGGTTAATTTGCAGTTCTTATAATTTTTATGGTACTCCTGTTGTTGTAAATTTAGCTGTGTGAGGCATCAACTCAGCGGGGTACGTTTTATGTTGTCAGCTACCTTTTGACATCATAATAGATTTCAGTTGCCAAATCTTTCTCGATAGAATAAAATGTAAAAGAGAGCTGTACAGAATATTTGGATCATATCCAGATACGAGTAAACATGTGATGGACTTTCTGAGATGAAAAGTCTCCAATTGGAATGGGGCAAGGAGGAATGAGATCCTGTTGATTTTTGTTTTCCGTGTCTCTTTTGCTCTTACCCCACTCTAGATCATTTTCCAGATAGGCAGTTTTTATCATGACTCAGAGCTATGCCGCTCTTTGGTGTATGGTCCCTTGTGTGACAACCAAAGTGTAATGTGAAGTTACTGATTTTCCGCATCTTTTGACTGTTAATGTGCCTTTATGCTCTTTTTATTGCACTGAATCACAGGTTCCATAGTCTTATACTTCTCCTCATTATGTTTTAGCATCTTTTACATGATTTTAAAGAAAATATTTATATTCTTTCTGGATAATTTTGTACTTGACTGGAATGGTATTTTGTAGTTGGAATGTTTCTTTCCTCCCTTCCTTCTCTTTAGTTCATTCAGAATGCCTGTTTATAATTATCCTGTCTATAGCATGCCCCTTGAGCTGCTGACAACTAGAGAGGATTAGTGGACACCTCTGCCTTTTTAAACCTTCATTCTCTGAGGCTCTATGCTTTGACCTTGAAACTATTTTTCGGCTCTCTGCTCTATTATGTCACATATTTTTGTAGATGTCACTTTGATCTGTAGGAATGTCTAGCCTCCCATTTCTCTGATGTCATTTGCTCTACTTGAAAACACGTAAGGACTCCATTGGCGCAGCTTTCATTTTATCCTGTTACAGTCCTCCTTCCCATCTCTTCAAAGGAACTTCCTCCCTCATCCTTACTGGGAGCTCAGCGGTAGTACAGAGGTAGATGTCTTTGACCTAAGGATCTCCAGCCCCGTGGAAGGAGCACTGTCCTGTCCTCCTCCTATGTAATTGAGTTATATATCTTAAGTGCCTTGTTTGAAGTGTCCATTTGGCAAGAATTCTGCTACTGTGTTTGGCCATAGTCTTGCCTGCTCCTGCTGTCTAGTAAATGTTTAATGATAATTGAAATGATCTGTTATCAATCCATCCATCATGAAGAAGAGCCTATTAACCTTTTCTAGGCACAACTACCTTGTCCTTAGATGAAAGTTTCTTGTATTGTGTATCAGCAATTTCAGATCCACTGCACCTACAAGGTTTCTGCTCTTTAATGTCATAAAATGATTTCACATTATTCATCTCTCTTCTGGAGGATGTATACACACTTGACTTTTGCTTCAAAAAATAACCAACATTAGTATATTCTAAATAAGTTTAAATAAATTCAATTGTGTAATATATTTTGGGGGCATGCACTTTGAAATTTTCATTATAGAGTAAAAAAGCAATTATAGAAAATTACAAACACACATTTGCACACACAAACTGATTCTATATAATGTGTTCTATTTTCTGCACTATCTGAAAGAAAGTCATTGTCAATTGAGTACCTAAAATTTGACTAGGATGACTGAGAAACTAAATTTTAAAGTTATTTAATTAATTTATACTGTAATAGCAACATGTGACCAGTGGCTGCTCTATTGGACAATGTTCATATAAATGTACATATTTATATGTCAGTTTTATAGTGGAGGACTTTGTAATAGCCATTAAGTCAGGATATCAAACTTTGCCAGTCACGCAGAAGCTGCTCAGGTACCTGATCCCACTCCTAGCTGCTTCCAAAAGTAACTAGTACGTTTGTAGTAGTCATAACCCTTGGTTTCTTTATTAGTTTATTACCCACGTGCACACCCTTAGATGTCATAGTTTAGTGTTGCCCATTAAAAAAAACAGATAGGTCTTTTCAGTTTCTTGCTTTCCAAGTTTCCCCTCTATTCCTTTCTTTTCTTCACACTTTGTCTTTTGGAGAGCCCCCGGCCACACGAGCTGTAGTTTCCAAGAGTCTGGATTTGGCTGTTTGCATCCAAGGCTCACACGTTCCTTTGCCCTCTCTATTTCCTGCAAATTGGCAGCTGGGTCCAGAGGCTCTTTTTGATCCCTTTGGCAAGACTCTACGTGGTATTGTGTGCTTTCATTCAGGAGGAACATAATATCTTATTGTCTTCCTTTTTGTGATGTTAATAACCATTGATGCTCACTGCCTAGGTCCATTAATTCAGTAGGAGTCGCAAAATGTTGATGTTCTAATTCTACTGTTTATTAGCTGGAATGCTTTTGTAATTTTACTCTTCATCCACTCCTTGGTTACCCAGTAGAACTGTTTCTGTGAGAGATACAGGGGGAGAAAATGCCTGTTTTTTCCCCTTTATTTACCAGTTTTGAAAATAACGTTCAGTTCAGTTCAGTCGCTCAGTTGTGTCCGTCTCTTTGCGACCCCATGGACTGCAGCATGCCAGGCTTCCCTGTCCATCACCAACTCCCGGAGTTTACTCAAACTCATGTCCATTGAGTCGGTGATGCCATCTAACCATCTCATCCTCTTGTTGTCCCCTTCTCCTCCCACCTCAATCTTTCCCAGCATCAGGGTCTTTTCCAGTGAGTTGGTTCTTCATGTCAGGTGGCCAAAGTCTTGGAGTTTCAGCTTCAGCATCAGTCCTTCAGATGAATATTCAGGACTGATTTCCTTTAATATCCTCCTCTGAAAGCATCCAGTAAATTTTAATGTATTTCTGAACCATGAATTTAAATATTAGTTTCAATCCACTTTCTTTATTTTTTAAATTGAAGATGAAATTGTCCATCTTTAATGATGGAACTTCTTTACCTCTCTTCTCCTGAGATATTCCTGCTGGTCTTTGGTCACCTCTTTGCTTACTGCTATTATGAGATTCTTCTCATTCACATTGTATGCTTCTTGCCTGAGGACTGAAATAGGATATTTGTCCACAAAAGCTTGATTTCTCTTAGTGGAAATTTGTGTTTCAAGGCAATTATCTTAGTGTTAATTAATGCTCATTGTTGCTGGGTTGGTCATTATATCCAAGCCCCATGAATTCAGTGGATATTTCCATCTCATATTCACGATTAAAGGGCTTTTCAATTCAGTTCAATCACTCAGTCATGTCTGACTCTTTGGGACCCCATGGACTGCAGCATGCCAGGCCTCCCTGTCCATCACCAACTCCCGGAGTTTACCCAAACCCATGTCCATTGAGTTGGTGATGCCATCCAGCCATCTCATCCTCTGTCGTCCCCTTCTCCTCCTGCCCTCAATCTTTCCCAGCATCAGGGTCTTTTCAAATGAGTCAGCTCTTCGCATCAGGTGACCAAAGTATTGGAGTTTCAGCTTCAACAGCAATCCTTCCAATGAACACTCAGGATTGATCTCCCTTAGGATGGACTGGCTGGATCTCCTTACAGTCCAAGGGACTCTCAAGAGTCTTCTACAGCACCACAATTCAAAAGCATCAATTCTTCAACGCTCAATTTTCTTTATAGTCCAACTCTCACATCCATACATGACTACTGGAAAAGCCACACCCTTGACTAGACTGACCTTAGCTGACAAAGTAATGTCTCTGCTGTCTAGGTTGGTCATAACTTTCCTTCCCTGGAGCTAACGTCTTTTAATTTCATGGCTGCAATCACCATCTGCAGTGATTCTGGAGCCCCCCAAAGTAAAGCCAGCCACTGTTTCCACTGTTTCCCCATCTATTTGCCATGAAACGATGGGACCAGATGCCATGACCTTAGTTTTCTGAATGTTGAGCTTTAAGCCAACTTTTTCACTCTCCTCTTTCACTTTCATCAAGAGGCTCTTTAGTTCTTCACTTTCTGCCTTAAGGGTGGTGTCATCTGCATATCTGAGGTTATTTTTATTTCTCCCGGCAATCTTGATTCCAGCTTGTGCTTCTTCCAGCCCAGTGTTTCTCATGATGTACTCTGCATATAAGTTAAATACGCAGGGTGACAATATACAGCCTTGACGTACTCCTTTTCCTATTTGGAACCAGTCTGTTCCGTGTCCAATTCTAACTGTTGCTTCCTGACCTGCATACAGGTTTCTCAAGAGGCAGGTCAGGTGGTCTGGTATTCCCATCTCTTTCAGAATTTTCCACAGTTTATTGTGATCCACACAGTCAAAGGCTTTGTCATAGTCAATAAAGCAGAAATAGATGTTTTTCTGGAACTCTCTTGCTTTTTCCACGATCCAGTGGATGTTGGCAATTTGATCTCTCGTTCCTCTGCCTTTTCTAAATCCAAATTGAACATCTGGAAATTCATGGTTCACTTATTACTGAAGCCTGGCTTGGACACTTTTGAGCATTACTAGTGTGTGAGATGAGTGCAACTGTGCGGTAGTTTGAGCATTCTTTGGCATTGCCTTTCTTAGGGATTGGAATGAAAACCGACCTTTTCCAGTCCTGTGGCCACTGCTGAGTTTTCCAAATTTGCTGACATATTGAGCGCTTTTAGTTAGCTTCTTATCTGTTGCACATATATATCCCCTTCTTTATGCTGAAAATACCAGTTCTCAAGAATATGAGAGCTGATATAATATAAACTTTAAATTTTTTCCATAATTACTAATTTGCCTATTTATCCACCTCATACATATAACAGTTTCAGAATAGCAATACTAATACTAGTCTCCAGTTATGATTACCAAGAAGTTAAGCATTTTATTACTAATCTGTACTATTTTTAATGGCTTACTCTGTCTGGCTTTTCAGAGCATATAGCCATTTATATAGTACTTTCCTCTTTTAATACATTTTAGTCTTAGTTCTATATGTATTCAGATCTCAACACAAGTCCTTATGTTGCCATCTCTGGTCATTTTCAAAAGCTCATTTTCTGTTAGATTTCTAAGAAAGGGCTCCTGAATTTGTGCATTTTAGTGACAGTTTTTCACTGGAAACTTTAAAAGCAATTTTTGCTGGTTGCAGAATTGATATCAATTTTTTCTCTAAGTATCTTGGTTATGTTATTCCATTTTCTTCTGGCTTAAGTCTTATGTCCAGACATTTTATGGACTGTGTCTTGCTGTTTATAGTTTTGGTACAATTATCTAGTGACCTCTTTCAGCATCTAGTCTCAGATTTTTTTTTTTTTTTTTTAATTTCATGGAAGTTTCTTTGAATATAGTTTTAGGTGTCTGGACATGTCCCTTTCATTTTTAGGGTTTCTATTCTCCATATGTTGAATCTTCTTTACCTAACTTCAATATTTGACATATTCCCTTAAGTTCTCTTTATCTGTATTTCTTCTTGATTTTTAAATTTTTACTCCTTTTTTTTAAAGGAGTTTTGAGGCATTATTTGTCGTATTTATTAACTCTTGTATTCTGTTAGTATATTCTTTATTGTGAAAATGACTTCTTTTCCCTCAGATCCATTCTTCTTTCATGTCTCTGTTTTTCTTATTCTGATGATGCTGTCGTTTTTTGCTTAATACTATATTCTTAATGTCCTTTAGCTCATTTTCAAATAATAGGTTACAGTCTCGGTTTGCTATATGGGATATCTTTCTGGTATGTGGTTTCATTTTCTCTAGGATGTTATTTTCCCCCTAATTAGCTCTTATAATTTTGTGTAGTGTCTGATCAGAAAATTTTTCCTGTTGCTTATTTTTCTGTGTAAGTTGTTTTTCTGAAGTTTTAATGTAAAGTTTGATTTCGATAGCTCTTCCAGTTTCATTGAGCTCACTCTTCTTGTCTACTTTCTACTGCTGGGCTTCTGGCTTCTTTTCTAAAATATCTTCACTCTCTTCTCCTTTCCCAGTTTTTTATCCTTCCCTTTTTTCCTCTTGATTTTCTCTCTTCTTTTCGTTTTTTATTCTTCTGTTTCCAGCAGTTTCTCCTCAGTGTGTGTCCTGTCCTGGGACAGAGTCCTGGAAAATCAGATTTGAGAGAGTAACTGTACTTATACTACTCCTGACTCTTAAGAGCTTCTTAACGTGAGCCTTGGTATACCGTGTTGTTCTTAGAATGGGAACAGTTCTTCCTAGGTTCAACTGCTGTTTTAAGTTGGTTCATCACACTTACCATTTAATACTTCCTGAAATTTGGGGAGTTTCTTTCTCAGGTCCTTCAATTATCCTGTTGTTTCCCCCTGCTTTGTTCTGTGCAGAATTTGTTGGTTCTCATAGTCACTTATGGAGTCTTTAAGGTTTTCTATATGTAGTGTCAGATATCTGCAAATAGTGACAGTTTTACTTTGTCCTTTTCAATTTGGATGCCTTTTATTTTTTTTCCTTACCCAGTTTTTGTGCTAAATAGCACATCTAATACTGTGTTGAATAAAATTGGTGAGAATGGGCTTCCTTGTCTTGGTCCTGATTGCAGAGGAAAAGCTCTTAGCTTTCAAAGTCATCAAACATGCTGTCAACTGTGGTCTTGTCATATATGGCCTTCATCATGTTGACTCATATTCCCTTTAAACCCACTTTGTTGAGAGTTTTTATCATGAATAGATATTGAATTTTGTCAAATACATTTTTTTGCATCTGTTGAGATGGTAGTATGATTTTTGTTCTTCATTTTGTAGTTTATCACATTGATTTGTGGACCTTGAACCATCCTTGCATCCTCTGAATAAATCCCATGTGATAATGAGGGGAATCCCTTTAATGTATTGTTGAATTTTAATTTGGTTTGTTAACATTTTATGAGGACTTTTGTTTATCAGCCATATTAGCCTGTAATTTTTTTTCTGTCATCCTTGTGTTTTCAGTATCTGGGTAATGATGGCCTCATAACATGAGTTTGGAAGGGTTCCCTTGTCTTTTTTGGAAGAATTTAAGAAGGATTGTATTAATTCTTCCTTGAGTGTTTGGTAGAATTCATTAGTGAAGCCATCTTGGACTTTTATTTGCTGGAAGGGTATTTGGTTTCTGCTTCAGTCTCCTAACTAGTAAGTAGTCAGTTCAGAATTTCTGTTTCTCCATTATTTAGTGTTGATAGATTGTGTGTTTCTAGGATTTTATCTATTTCTTCTAGGTGTTCCAATTTGTGTTTAATTGTCCATAGTAGTCTCAGAATTCTTTGTATTTCTGTGGTATGATTTGTAACTTTTTTTTTCTGATTTTGAGTCCTCTCTCTCTCTCTCTTTTTTTTTTTTTGGTAAGCCTAGCTGAAAATTTGACATTAAAAAAATTATATCTTTTCAAATATCTAGCTCTTAGTTTCATTGACCTTTTCTATTTTCTTTTAAATCTGTATTTTATTTATTTCTTCTCGCTTTTTAAAAATCTCCTTCTTGCTAACACACTTTGGGCTTTAATTGTTCTTTTTTTCAGTTCTTTGAGGTGTATAGTTAAGCTGTTTATTTGAGACGTTTTTGTTTGAGGTGGGCGTTTATTGCTATGAACTTTCCTCTTAGAACTGCTTTAGCTGCATTTCATAAATTTCACTTTGTAAAATTACATATTGCATTTTCATTTGTATCAAGATACTTTGTGTTTTCTGATTCCTTCTTTGATCCATTAGTTGTTCAGTGGCATGTTGTGTAATCTCCACATATTTAGGGGATTTTCCAGTTTATTTTATATAGTTAATTTCTAGTTTCAACTGCTATAGTTGGAAAAGATGTTTGATATCATTTAAATCCTTTTTAAATTTATTAGGACTTATTTTGTGGCTTAATGTATGACCTATCTTTGGAAGATGTTCCATGTACACTTGTACAACAATGTGTATTATGTTGTTTTTGGATGGAATGTTCTGTAAATATCTGTTCGTCTAGTCTAATGTATCACTAAGGTCAATGTTTCCTAATTGATTTTCTGTTTAAATAACATGTCCCTTGATGAAAGTGAAATATTAAGTCCCCTACTAATACTGTATTGCTGCCTATTCTATTGCTATCTATTAATGTCACCTTCATATGCTCAGGTGCTCCTATATTGGATGCATAAAAATTTACAAATTTTATGTCCTCTTGTTGAATTGACTCCTTTATCCTTATGCAGTGCCCTTCTTCGTCTCTTACTTCAGTCTCTGTTTTAAAGTGTATTTTTTCTGATATAAGTAGCCTTCCAAGCTTTCTTTTGGTATCCGTTCCATGTAATATCTTTTTCCATCCTGTCACTTTCAGTCTCTGTGTGTCTTACATCTAAAGTGAGTTTCTTGCAGGCAGCTTATTGTTGGATTTTGTTTTTTTATTCATTTAGCCAGTCTGTGTCTTTTGATTGAAGAATTTATTTCTTTTACATTTAAAATAATTATATCTGTATGCTTATTGTCATTTTGTAATGGATTTTCTGGCTGCTTTTGTAATCCCAATATTTGATACCCTGGGGCAGCTTAGTGTTGTGATGTTTGAAAGGTCTAGACTTTGTTAAAGGAGGTTGCGGTGTTTGGTTAGATTGACCATTCCAACTGTTTCAACCATTGTAACCAAGTGGATCGTTAAGTCATGTTCCAGCTGATCAGAGATTCTTAGGCTGATACTCAGATCAAAGAAACCGAGACAGCAACAGGGGGAGGTTGATGTTGTTCAGTTGCTCAGTCATGTCCGACTCTTTGTGACCCCATGGACTGCATGCCAGGCTTCCCTGTCCTTCACCATCTCCTGAAGTTTGCTCAAACTAATGTCCATTTAGTCGATACCATCCAACCTTCTCATCCTCTGTCATCCACTTCTCCTCATGACCTCAGTCTTCCCTACCATCTTTTCCAATGAGTTGACTCTTCCCATCAGCTGGTCAGATATTGGAGCTTGAGCTTTAGCATCAGTCCTTTTAGTGAATATTCAGGTTTGATTTCCTTTAGGATTGAATTGGTTTGATCTCCTTGCAGTACAAGGGGCTCTCAAGTCTTCGGCAGCACCACGGTATGAAAGCATCAGTTCTTTGGTGCTCAGCCTTCTTTATGGTCCAACTCTCACATCTATACATGACTACTGGAAAAACCATAGCTTTGACAATATAGACCTTTGTCATCAAAGTAATGTCTCTGCTTTTTAATACATTGCTAGGAAAAATGTTTTTGTATCTTGACAGTAAAAATATAAACATATATATGCACCTGATTTTGAAAGAGCTGAATATAATTATCAAAAACGTGATTTCAGTTAGTTCAGTTCAGTTGCTCAGTTGTATCCTACTCTTTGTGACTCCATGAATTGCAGCACGCCAGGCCTCCCTGTCCATCACCAACTCCCGGAGTCTACGCAAACCCATGTCCATTGAGTCGGTGATGCCATCCAGCCATCTCATCCTCTGTCGTCCCCTTCTCCTCCTGCCTCCAATCCTTTGCAGCATCAGGGTCTTTTCCAATGAGTCAACTCTTCGCATGAGGTGGCCAAAGTATTGGAGTTTCAGCTTCAACTTCAGTGCCTCCAATGAACATCCAGGACTGATCTCCTTTAGGATGGACTGGCTGGATCTCCTTGCAGTCGAAGGGACTCTCAGGAGTCTTCTCCAACACCACAGTTCAAAAGCATCAATTTTTTGGCGCTCAGCTTTCTTCACAGTCCAACTCTCACATCCATACATGACTACTGGAAAAACCATAGCCTTGAAGAGATGGACCTTTGCAAAATAATGTCTCTGCTTTTAAATATACTATCCAGATTGGTCATAATTTTCCCTCTAAGGAGTAAGCACCTTTTAATTTCATGACCGCAATCACCATCTGCAGTGATTTTGGAGCCAAAAAATAAAGTCTGACACTGCTTCCACTGTTTCCCCATCTATTTCCCATGAAGTGATGGGACCAGATGCCATGACCTTAGTTTTCTGAATGTAGAGCTTTAAGCCAACTTTTTCACTCTCCTCCTTCACTTTCATCAAGAGGCTTTTTGTTCCTCTTCACTTTCTGCCATAAGGGTGGTGTTGTCTGCATATCTGAGATTATTGTTATTTCTCCCAGCAATCTTGATTCCAGCTTGTGCTTCTTCCAGCCCAGTGTTTCTCATGATGTACTCTGCATATAAGTTAAATAAGCAGGATGACAATATACAGCCTTGACGTACTCCTTTTCCTATTTGGAACCAGTCTGTTGTTCCATGTCCAGTTCTAACTGTTGCTTCCTGACCTCCATATAGATTTCTCAAGAGGTAGGTCAGATGGTCTGATATTCCCATCTCTTTCAGAATTTTCCACAATTTATTGTGATCCACAGTCAAAGGCTTTGGCATATAGATTAAATGTATTTTGAGAGTTTCAGATAGAATTTATCATCAGTATGTTGTATGACATTATGTATGTTTAAACACATACATGCATGTGTTCACACTTAAATATGGTAGAATTGAACTTCCCTCTATAGTAGGCCATTTGTTTTGTTTATAACTTTGAGAAATTGATGGTCAGATGTCATAATTTACAGGTACATATTTAAACGCGGCCCGATTCTCTTGCAGTTGGCCAGCTGAGAAGGAAAGCAGGTGACCTTCAAGTTGCAGTTGGGAAACCAACTTCAGTACATGATTCTAACCTCACTTCTTTCCTTGAAGTGACAGCCAGGCTCTCACTTCTTCCCGTTCAACTCCTCCACCTTTAAGAGGACTCAGTCTTTACAAGAATTTCTAAAGACATCCTTCTTGTCCTCTCACTTCCCTTTTGGTCCTTACCTGCTTTTGTTCAATATTGGCCTGTGTCCTGCAAGTTTGAGAGGCAGCAAAGCATGGTGGTTGCGATCTTGCATTCTGGAGAGGACAGTGGGATTCAAATCTGTGTCACACTGTTTATTAACTGTGTGACTTGGGCCTTGTTATGTTGCAGGATCTTAGCTTCCTAATCTGTTAAATGGGAATAAGAACAGTGTCATGTTGGGACACATCAAGTGTTGCTTTAATTATCCCTTTTCTTCCAACTTCCACTGCTGCTAGGGTGTCTTTATCACCTCTTTCTGTCTTTTCTCGGAGCCAACCCAGATTTAAAATTCATTCCCTTCCTGTACCAGACAGCCTCATACAACCCAACTTCCTAAACTCTTTCATCCTTTGATTTCCCCTTTCCCCTCAATTGCTCTTGGGGTTTTGGAATTGGCTTAAAATTTATCGCAATATTTACCCACCTAAGACATATGCCTAGAGAACGTGACCAGAAAGGCTTTCTCAAAGCAGATAATTTAAAGAGGAAGCCTTTGTTACTTTTTACTTAGACAAACTGAAATCATGTGCTATAATCTCTCACTTCAAATTCTCATTTACTCTTTTCCACCTTTAAAAATATATTCTCTGCCCCCCACCCCCACCACCTCATGAATAACTGTTACACATTTTGTGTTACAAGCCGGAGTGCCATCACCTTACTCCTGCCGTCACAACCATCATAGGGTGAACTCAAAACCCACGTTGCTACTGGCTGGGGGCATCATTGAAAGCTTGATTACAGTTATTACTGGATTGTTGTTTTCCATCTAGTCTTTCTATGCTTTTACTCATGAATTTCTCCCCCCTTGAATCCATTGGGTAGTACAAGGCAGCCTTCCTGAATACAGACTCCTTCTTAGCAGTGCTTCTCCTTTGCAGTGTAGCACTGGTTTTAAAGTGATATCTGGTAACAGAAGATTACATTTCTTTATGCTTTGAAGATGAGGGTAATGGTATATTCCATGTAGAGTTGGCCTCTTCCTGCTAATGTGTGCCAGTTTGCTTTCTATTAACATTAAAACAAACAAACAAACAGTATAATAAAAAGAGAAGGGTTTTCCCCCTGTTTGAAAGCAAGAACTAGAGCAATATTGCTGCTAAATAAAGTATTTTTCTATATTGAATACACTCAGGGCTCTTGGCCACTGTCAGCAGAATTAGAATCATCACATTCTTATCTTGAAATGTTAAAGTCCACCTGATATTTGGTGCACAAAGAATTCATTTACCGGGGGTGATATTCTCAAACCCCTCACAGACGTTTCATAAAAATTAATGTATTTTGTAGGAAATTTTATTATAGGCCCTCCGTGTAAAGGAAGCTGCAAGTCCCAGGCTGGTGGTGGTGTTCTGACTTGCTTACCCTAAACCCCGTGGTCTGAGCTGTCTTAAGGCCTTCTTTCGTGCTTTATGCATGCTTTCTGTTTGCAGGTTGATAAGTCACAGAAGATGGCACACCTTCCGGCAGGGTGTAGTCTAACAGCCTCAGGCCGGTTGAGTTGGTATTGGTTTCCAGTGTTTAAATATCAACGGAGTACACCTTAAACAGTCTGGGTTTCTGGGTTTTATGAAAAAAGTAGAACAACATTGGGTCCACGGTGGAGTGACTGCTCCTTTTAGCTGGGGCCTGGGCTAGAACTTCTCATTCTACTCTGGGCTGCTTTACTCATTAATGTAAGCCTCTGTCCCTGTAGGCACTGGAATTACTTCAGCGTTGGAGAAGAAAAATAATTGATATTCAGGACTAAACAATATGTTGAGTATGTCTTTTCAGTGAATAAATTTATCAAAAGAAAATACGTGTGTATAACTTTTTTGACATCTGTATAATTTATGAATTGTATGTATCTAATCTCAGGAATAGATAGCATTTCTGGAATATAAATTAAAATGTTATACAAATTAGTGCATATATAAATGCTAGAAGTTATAAATTGTGTGTACAATTTCTGCTCTTCAGAATGTGATGTATTCGTAGAATCTTCAAACTGGAAGGACCCCTTAGTAACATCTCGTTCCAGTTCAACTCTATCCTTTGTTAAGAAACTAAAGCCCCGATCCTGAGCCCATTGATTTATTCAAGGTGCTGGAACCATTTGCCTGTGACCTATTGGTGATGCCAGGTCAATGGGGGCATTGATGTACAGTGTGAAATAGATATTTTGGGATAGAGCCGAAGTTTAAAAGTTACCTTTCATTGCACTATAAAGCACACAGTTTTTATTTTTGTTATGTCTCAGTATTTACTTATATTTTTCCTCCACATTTATTGAGATATAGTTGAAATACAGCACTGTGTACATTTAAAGTGTATAAGCTTAATGATTTGACTTAACATGCATCATGAGATGATTATCTTAAGAAATATAGTGAACATCTATCATCTCACATAGATAAAAATTAAAGAAGTAGAAAAAAGTTTCTGTGACGAGAATTCATAGGATTTACTTCTGGACAGCTTCGTGTATAATATATTATAGTTTTAATTATATTTATCATGTTGTACCTTACATTCCTTGGTAGCTGTCTGTCTCATAATTGGGAATTTGTATCTTTTGATCACCTTCATCCAGTTCCTCCTACGTGACACATCTTTCTCTGACATTTTTATTTCCGGGTCTCTGAAAATATCAATCCCAGAGAGAATGTTCTTTTGCCTTATTTGTTGTTAATATCCCATCTGGTCATTTCACATTTCCAGAGGTTGGCTTCCATCCTTTCATTGCTGAAGTGGTGCCGTTTCTTGAGTCTGAGGCTGTTGTTGGCTGGTGCCAGGATCTTGTTTTAACACCATTACCAGGTCTGACCCATCATGGCTGTTCCTCTACCAGTGTTTTGAAGATTGATTGTAACGTTTGCGCTGCTGGAGGTGGGATAGGTGATGATATAATTAAAGCTGAAGTTTAGCAGATGACAGATCTGGAAGAGTGAATGGCATTGAGGTTCATCTAAGACCTGAATGTAAAACTGTCTTAGAACCTGAAAGCTTTTTTGTGTGTGTAGAGTCTAAATTAGGGCATTGTCAGTAGGGGGAGGGTAATTGCATTTTGGTGGATAGTGAATCTCAATTCTTATTTATAAGAAGTCTGTCTGATTAAATCCTTATAGCTTCCCTGCTCATTCTGTTTCCTTTGCAGTGTGTTATGAATAGTAAGGTGGTTTTACTTCAACAGAACATAGGATTTTTTGTCCAGATTATATCTCAGCCATTCACATAATTATCATCCATGATAACATTTCTAGTATCTTCAGTGTAGTGAACAAATATTACACTGATGTGATCTGCTTGACGTCACCTTGCTGTACAGTTTTAGTGTGGAGAGGAATTAAGAAGAGGCGATTTTATGAAGGAACCATAGAATTGTTGTCATTGACTTTGTTTGTAGAATTTATCAACTTTATTCGTTCAAGGAGAGATTAGTTGTATACCTGAAACTAATATAATGTATGTTGATTATGCCTCAATAAAAATTTTTTAAAGGAGCTATATGAAGTGGTTTTAAATAGAATGATCATCCAGGTTACCAGGCAAAACTATTGATTAGATGAAGCACCGTAATAAAGTGGAATCATTGCTATACTAGAACAAACAGTGTATTCAAATGGAACCAGTCACAGGGTCATAGATCTCAAGAGAGAATAGAGAATACTTCTTGGAGGAAGTGGCATTTGTTTATGCGTGAGTCAGTTGGGACAGGTGGGCCCTCTCTAGGAGAAGCAGGACAGAGTGACTGGTGGTCTGTGCCAGGACTTCAGGTGGGAGACTGCAGAGTATGCATTATTATATGTTATTACAGTGTCTGTTGATGGTAGAATAAAAGTTAGGGTTGCAGAAAGAGGTGCAGTCAGGCAGGGCCACCAACACAAAGGGTGTTCTGAGTACCTTTGTACATTTCACCTTGACTTGCTGGCTTTCAGGACTCTAAGAACTTTTTAAGCAGGGGTGGGACATGCATCTGGGAAATCTGTGGCATTAAAACTGCTCCATCAATTTTGACATCCCTCCCAGTGTCAAAATAGTAAGATGAAAGTGAAGGAAGCTATCTGAGAATTGAAAAAACTTTGCAGAGTTGCATTTTAGAAGATCAGGTATCTTCCATATAGATTGTTTTGAGGATACTAAGTAGAAAGGTAGAAAGGCAGGAAAAAAACCCCAGAAGGTCATTGTAGGAGTTGACATAAGGCTCTCTTGTATGGACTAGTAAGTCTTAGTCAGGATGAAGAAAAGGAAAAATACAAATGAACAGATTTGGTTATTGAATGTGGCAGAGGAGGCATCAAAGCTGCCTTTGTAATATTTGGCCTCACTTACTGGGTGGATGGCGGGGACATTCCTTGGGGTGTGGAAGGGGGACTTGTTGGGGGCCAAAGAAGCTGGCGGGTAATGCATGGCCAGGGCCCAGAAAGGACCCTTGGAGAGTTGAAGGATTTGAGAAGAGAGAGTTGGCCAGCGGACCAAATCAGGAGAGACTTAAAACTCAGTAACCTCAGCAGCAGAGCCATGGTGAGGACCAAGGGAGGTGTGGGAGGTGAGCCCATGGAGAATGCCAGTGTAGCCAGTGTTTTCCAGAAATTTGTGTAAGGGAAGAAAGTAAAGGGGACTTGGGGGCTGAGAAGTGAATCTCCTAATTTAGTTCTGTAAGAGAGATTTCAAGGTCTCACCAAAATCTCTTCCTTAAGTGTTGTTTAAATTTCCTAAGGTTCAGAGTTTTTGATACCTTTTTAACTGGCAGCAAGTTGGATGTTTTGGGGAGCAAAGCAGAACAGGCGTGTGGAGGCCCAGCAGGTTGGGAAGACCCACAAATGAAAATAGCAGCGTTGTTATGGTGGTCTGGGGCTTTTGGTATAAATAGAGTTATTAGCTTCACACCAAAGCTCTGAGGACGTGGTGGGTATTAAGCACGCAGTGGTTATTGAAAGTATATGTGTCTGACAGAGATTTCCATCAAAATGTGAGGGCTGAACAAGCTGTGGTGCCAACGTGGTCAAGTGGTTTTCTAGAAAATTCACTTAATGGCAGTGTCACTGGCCCCAGTGCAGCTCTAAGAAATGCAGTCACTTTAAAGTGTCTCTGCCCTCTTTTTGGACACCATGTAATTCTATCCTTTTTATGAATGTCCTTCTCACCCCTGAATTTGTGTGTGCTTCCCTAATGGAACACGTCTTTACACTCAGGAACCTTGTTAATTTATGGTGTATTTTGGGATTCTAAGAAGTGAAAAATGGGGCAGTAATACGACTTCTCTTTGTTTTACTCTGAAGAGGGTTTTACTACCGGGTTCTTGACATCTTCCACCTTAGTTTATCTTTAATTTATCTTTAACTGGAACCATTTTGTCCATTAGCTGTATTCTAATTACCTCTCAAAATGGTCAGATTTACAGGCAACACATGACAGAGAAAATGCACAAGAAAATCAGCCAACCTCTCCTGACATTCAACAGCAGCCCACGTCTAAATAGTGGAAAAGTTTATTTGCTTTTTCTGAGGATGTGCTAAGTGATTTTGCAATGTGAGTGGTATGGCCTTCTAGCTCTTAGGCCTGCATTTATTAAATAAATTTGTTCTCTAACTCAAGTGTTAAGTGTGTATTATGAAACCTCAAAGCCAATTTCGGTGATTGCAATGTGCAAATATTTTTTAAATTATGTAATTAAATAGGACTTGGCCTGTGAGGTCCACTGAAGTAATTTATTAATTGAACAGTCTGATTTAATTGTATGTTATTTTCGTTTATTCAGGGAAGGGCCTGAATCTCTTGCATAGAGAGGAGGCTCTTGTGCGCCTTGTCACTGGAAGTGCAGAGGTCTCTCCAAGGAATCTTTAGCACCCAATTAAATATTAACCAAGAAGAAATGACTTGTTCTTTCTGTCCCCGAAACTCTGTTTTGATGTCTGAGTCTGGTGATTTTAAAGGAAAAAGGAAAAAAAAAAAAGAATCTTACTGGATAAAGATTATTTGTTATTCTCTTGATTTATCATGACATTATTTAAAAGTGACTCTCTCTTTTCCTCTTAATTGTGCCAATGTACAGGGTTATGTAAAGTAAGTGCATAAAAAGAAAAGCCCCTTGAATTCAGCATTAGCTTCATCCAGCTACGGCTGCAGCCTTGCTGTATCTGTTTCCTTAAAATGTCATTTTAAAGGTATTGTGGTTTTAGAGCAGCAGCTGTGACTGAAAAGTATGTAAACTAAGCTGTTCTTGCTCATATCATTTTTATATTCTTATGTCAGACCAGAAGGCTGCTTTAAATTTATTTTTCATTGTGTATTAGTTCTAGAGCCCGTTTTTTTTTCCCTTCCTTGGGAACATATGTTCTTTGGGACTTGTGATACTCAAACGCTTAAGAAAATAACAATTGTTGGTGGGGGGAGGAAAAAAAAGCCTCAAAATCGTTTTTTATTTGAGTATTGTGTTTGGGAGAAGACAGGTCTAAAAAGTGGACTCTCACAAGGTAGAATTGGGGGGCCTCGCATCTGTGTTTTAGGAAGTGGAAGAATTCAGTCACGTGAAAGGCAGTAACTTTTAGAAGCCCAAATTACTTTCCCAAAAGGAAAATATTTTTTGTTACTATTAAATATAGTTTATATTGCTACTTCAGAACTTTTTTTTTTCCAGTGAGGCCATTTACTCAAATTCTTAGTTAATATTTCTATATAGAAACGTCTTTGTCTCCAGAGCTCGCCTTTGCGAATTCCCATTTAATATGCGGTTGTGGATAAGTATTTATTCATACCATGTGGTACCGCACACCTGATCAAGTGACAGAATGGCGTCATGTCAGCCAGCAAGATGTTGGAGTGACTTTTGAGTAATGGTGGCAAAGAAGGCACGGAGGGTTGAAGGAAACGATAATAATGGGATTTTTTTTTTTGCTTTCTTGTACATTTCACTGTGTTTAATGCCTCACCTCTGCTGTAGAAATTTGGAACATTGGATAGAGAACAACTACTTCTCCTAAAGAGTTGTAAAAGCCGAGTAGAAAGTCTGAGCTGTTGGAAATTTCCATGGTAAATATAATTTGATTACATGTTCGTAATTTCCCTCAGAGCTCAGGAGTTTTTGAGAGCTGTTTCACAATGATAAATTTCTTTCTAGGTTTTGAAATCAAATTTAGCCCTCAGGTTTGCCTTAAGATTCCGCTGATTTGCCTCCTGACTGCAGGCCCACATCTGTGTGCTCCAAGTGGGGACAGTAACTTGGGGAGGAAGGTGGGTCCATCGTAGGTGTGTTGCTCTGCTTGTTCCAGGACTCCCATCTCTCACTGGGACCCAGGAGGTGTCTTCCTCCATCCATAAGCTGGTCTTCGTGGTCCTGACATCATATCCATGGAGCAGGACTTCTCGGAGCATCTGGGCTCTTGGTCAGTGTGGCTAGCAGGCACAGCACAGACGCTGGCGGCCCAGGAAGGCCACCAGGCGTAGCCCTGGGGCACACTGCCAGGACGTCGCTTCCGTGCCTCTGAGCATCCCAGGAAGGCTAGTGGCCACGCGTGTGCTTGGAGAGGCTGGGGGCAGAGAGCCCCAGGCTGTTTCCCAGCCGGTGTGCGGCTATTTCAGTATTTGAACAGCTCCGTCAGGCGACCGCCGAGTACCAGTTGAACATCATCCCTGAGTTAACACCCTTTTCCCAACAAGGAGACAGGTCTGGAGAAGGGAAGGGACTTAGAAATTCTAGCAGAGTCAGTGGTGGATCATTGGAGAGTAGAAACCACTCTTGTCGCCTAGTGAAATGTTCTTTCTCCTTCACTTTGACTGCTCTTACCTACGGAGGGAAAAAAAATTCTCTTTTTCTACTTATTTTAAACCAGACTTGATTTAAAAGGCATTTTCTTAAGAATAAAACTAAGGGAGGAAAAAAACAAGATATCTGGAGCACTGAAGTGAATGACTTTCCAGAAGAAAGTTAGCTTGTTTAGATTCAAGTTCAGAAGCAACAAGATGGCACAATTTATAGGACATTTGTGATGCCTGTGTTCATATTCTTGCACCCTTGCTGTTCACAGGATTCTGCTCCAGAATCTCCTTTTAGCATGGTTGATGTTTCCAACAGCCATTGGAGCCGTTGGCTTTTCCACACTTGTTGGGAGTCAAAGGCTCTTGTCTCTGCTTCTGGCCACACCACGCACTTGGTCTCAGTCACACACTGAATCCACTTCCCAGGAGGGAATGTCTTGACTGGACCCCTCCCCTGCACCCCCCTCCCCCCGCCACAGGTGCCTTTCAGCTCTGCAGCCTGTTTGCTCTTACATCTCATCTCAGATTTTTCCCATCTAAGCCTTGTTTCTTCCACTGAAATGCCTGGGTCATACAATGGCTGTAGAAGAAACCTGAATTTTGATCATGAAGATACAAGACATTTTATTTGGCCCCCAGTCAGTTTTTTGGGGAACATCCTTGTCTTTTGTCACTGGTAAAGCTTGGTCAAGGAATTTCTCCTAAAATAAATTTATCACTTTCTGTTCTAAGTGGGGTTTGTGCTTTATCATCATCATCATCATCATCATCCCTGGTAAAGCTCCTTGGTATGACTGGTTGGGGGTCCCATGGTCCTTTTCCCCACCCACTGAAGAAGCTCATGAAAGATTGTGTGGTGTGGAAAGTGCCTTAGCAATTAAATAAAAGAAAGCCTGGTTCGCATAAAGAGACTTGTTTCTATATGGAAAATATGAGCCTTTTTTTCTTTTTCTTTTTTTACATGGACCAGGTGTGGATTAGTTCACTGAACCTTTCACCCAGCCCTATTCCCGCTTGTAATTCTTCTGAGGCATAGTTCAGCCAAGTCAAAGAAACATGTTATTAAAGGTGAGCTGAAAGGCATTTAAAAAATAAACAAACTGTTTAAGATCCTAAATCAGTAACAGAATCTATATGCACAGACTTGAAAAGTACTAGAAAATGTGTTTCAGTATCTCTGGGTTTCAGGCCAGATTCTTCTCTTACCTTCTTTAAACATCACCCCAAAGTCCTTTTTGGTTGATGGTGGGATGAGCAGTTGCCTCTTGCTTGGATGGTAGATCTCTTGTAGCTAATGATTTACTCTCCACCGGGATAGGTGAGACCCCGATCTTAAACCTGCAATTCTCCAGCTAATATTGAGAGGGAAGAATAAATACTTTGATTTTGTTTTAGCACTGTGTCATTAAGTTTAAACTTGGATATACATTCTCTCTTTTCTTCTAGCTTGTAGCATGGCACAGAACCAGAAATTTTTAACAGCTTGTAGAGATGGTAGAAATCAAGCATGGGAAGTTTTAGATTTAGTTACATTATCCCTGGTTAGAATAACAGTGGCTATCATTGCTTTATCACTCATTATGTGCCAGACACATTTTTTGAAGCACTTTTGTATGTTAATGCGTTTATTCCTCAAAAGCACATTATGTATTGTTATTCAGCCCATTTAGTGGATAAGGACACTGAGGGAGAGAGAACTGAAGTTTTATAGCTTGCCTGAGTTCACAAGACCAGCAAGCAGCAGAGCTTAGTTTTGAACTCTTGGACTTGAATCTGTTCTTGTGAGGTCTGAGTTGCCCAAGACTAAATAGTACTGTGGAGTGCGATTCTGTAGAATACTGGATTTTAACTGAAACAGCCCAAGGAAGCATTAAGAAATAAAGATATTCATCTTGTACATGATGGGCCTTGCCACCTTTACCCTGACCCCCCACCACTATCCCCAAGGTTTCCCCCTAGTTTAATTGGTTTTTTTTCTGTTTTCTTTTGGTTGTTTTTAACAGTATAGCCTCTTTTTCGCTAAGGACCACTGCTATCTTTTGCATCCTGTTGTGCTGCTTCTCCTTTGATTGTCTTCAACTCTCCTTGTGATTGTGGGTTTGTGGAAAGGCGTTCTCTCCCTTTTAAAGTCATTGCCAAAATCCAGAACAAGGGAGGAGAGGTATTTTAGGGGTATTCCAGGGGTCTTCCTGGCCCACCTTTTTGCACGGTGAGCTGTTCCTTTCCCAGGTGATGAGAATCCCCAGTTGCCCAGCGTGGCCCTACGAGCTTCTTTCAGACCCTCAGACTCGGGCGAAAAGGCCCCACCCCACCCCACCACTGCGGCTTTCCGTGACGGGAACGGGAGCCGGAGTGGCTTCAGGCAACAGCTTCAGCTAGTGCACTTCTGAGTAGCTTTGCTTTGTTGAAGACCATATGCTGAGCTTGTCAAAGTCATCTGCCTGTTTGAACCATTCTTGTTTTAGGAAAGTTAAGTTGCTCTATTGGGAAAGGAGCATCACATGTAAGCAGCCAGGCCACGCTCCTCCCAAATGTCCCTCCTCCTTTGTGGGGTTCTGGGGGCATTCAGCAGAGCTTTACTGTCATCAGGATGAAGGGCTCCCTAGCGTCAGTATTCACATAGCGTCCTATATGTGTCAGAATCCTCTCCAGCTAAGAAGCTGAGAGGGTGAGCCTCACAGGGCTCTAAATTATACCAGCATTTCTGAGTCTGTTTCTAGTGGGTGCAGGTAGATGGTGAGCTTTGTGAGATGGGAAAGTTCTATGTCAGTAACATTGCAGTGGTGATTACAAAATTGTGTGCTTTTGTCAAGACCTATGAAATTGTACACATAAAATTGGTGAATTTTGTTGTATGTAATTTAAGCCTTATACTGATTTTAAAAACACCTTTTAAAAAAAAAGATGAGTCAGAGTTGAATATAGAAGGGATCCGGGACCTGCGAATGTCAGAGAATTCAGGAAGAGTGGCATGGGAAAGGAAATGGAATGAAAAGGAGCCAGGGAAAGTTGCCTCATTGTTTGGCATTTCTCTGATGGCCAAAAGGTAAGCTTCTACTTTCGGGTCAGTTGTAAGCGCTGGGGGCACAGAGCTGCCAGGTTTTGTAGTTTAAGGGCTAATAGAGTCAGGGTGTGGGTAATACTGAGAGAGGGGTTGTTTTCAAGGAAAGATCGCTGGGAGGTCTTCCCACCCTTAGTGACTCAAGGTTCACCCTTGAGTGTCTTTCTCCCCGGTCAGTGTGCCTGCAGTGAAATGCAACTCTGGAGCCTCTTTGGGGGCCTTTTCTACGGGCACCCAGAGTGTTTACCGCTATACATACAACAGAGGGATAGAGGAGCTGGATTGAGGTACAGGTTTGTTTTTATTTAACTTACATGATGGTTCATAGTGTTGATTACATATATGTTTATTGAACAATGACCATGTGTAACTCCTGTTTTCTACTGAGATGTGACATGCGAGACAGATGAAGTCCTTGCCTTCATGGAGTTTATATTCTGATATTTTGTCCCAAACTGAAATGCATGCAGTCAAGATTAATCTGACTGGTTTTATCTATTGCCCAAACTTTCCCAGAAAAACCAAACAAAATGTTTCACCGCAGATGGAAGCCGCCAGGAGCCAGATGTGGCCACGAGAAGAATGTCTTCGAGAGCTTGTCATCTGGCTCCAGCTGTGCTAACCGAGGCCTGGTAGGCAGCCACGAGCCGCATCTGCCAACTGGTGGCCAGACGTGACTGCAGGTTTAAATCATTAGCGGAATCCCTCACCCGGTGGCTGGATTCGCTGTGTGTGTCCTAAGATTACCAGGGCTGTCCAGACCAGGAGCCTCTGTGGTCCCAGGCTGAACCCACAAGGGAACCGAAAATCAGTCGCTTGAGAAAAGAGCCGAGGCCTTCTTATCCTGGAACGTGGAGAGGGACGCAGGGGAAAACCCATTGTCAGCAAGAAAGCAGAAATAAACCAGATGTGGCCCCCGCCATGCACGTCTTAATTCTGGCCAAGAGCTCCTTCCTGGCCCAGGACTGCTGCCTGGGGCCTGCCCCTGCGGAGTAGCGGAGACGGGAGTTGGCCTGTGAGGCTGTCTCTCTCCTAATTATTGTGATCTTTAATTGTTGCCTGTTTGTGAGGATCATTTATGCTGGCCTGTATTGATTTTACCCAAAAGTGATTTGTTGAAAATCTTAATTCCTTTCTTTGAAAGCAGTTGGATACTTACAGGTGTGCCGCGACTTCTCACATCTAGTGTATCTGACTGCCCAGATAAGTGTGTACATAAATACAATGCTTCAGCGTACCTGGTGTGGAAGATTTTTTTTTTTTTATAAAATGTGGCATTCTTGGTTTCATGTAGCAGGCATTCTCTATTATCATATGGGAATATGGCAGTTTAGGTCACTCATTGTCCGGCCAGCTCCTGACACCACTATAGTTGCTCAGTAAAGTGTAGAATGAGCTGCAAGAATAAGGAAAGATTGCAGTGGGCATGCTGACATTCAAGGACAGTGACTAAAAGTGAGTCTGGTCATCTCAGTCAATTAGGGAGACATCCTTCAAGGTAGAGCAAAATGGGGGAAAAAAGTAAAGATTTAATTGTGATTTTTTAGGGTTCTTTTTCTCAGATGTCCATATCTAGTATCTGATTATCTTAGAAAACACAGAATAGTGGAGATGAGGGTTTCTCAGGGGGATTCTTCTGACCCTAAACCAGTGGATCCAGGTGCAGACATCTTTATCACAGTGAGGTTCTGCATGTTTTTTTGAAGAAGGCCTGCACTGAATAAGTAATAACAAAATCATTCAAGTGAGGAAAAATGTTAAGACACTAGTTTATGTGTAAAAACCAACTTTTGTATTCTGAGTGCATTGTGTAAATTTGCCATGCAGGAAACATAAGTGAAGCCATTTGGTTTTGTGGCATTGGTGTGGGCTGGCTAAGGGGGTGGGGGAGAAAGTTGAGGCATTGATAAAGTATGAGGCGAGCCAGATGGTTGCATTACACATCTTTTGTGTTCTTGTTTGCTTCTTAAAGCAGTTGCAGAATTTGGCCCTTGGCGATATTTTCTTCATGCTTGTATGTTCTGCTACGAATTTACTTTTGTCAGAGTCTTTTGAAAGAAAAGCCTTGCTCTTAAATTTTTTTTTTTACTTACATTATAAACTTGTGAAGTCAACAGTGTGTTCATAAAAACATTTTTAAATGTTAAGTATGTTAGTAAATAATGAGATTAGCTCTTCTTTTTTCTTAGCACAATGACTTCAACCATATTTTAATTCCATTCAGAGATTTTTGCAAAATTAGGAAGGTAGACTTGATGGCAGATGGATGGATGCAGACAGTACAGTTACATTGTTATTCCAGTAGGAATGAGGTTTATCTGATGAGAGATTTTAACTTTTTCTCTTATAGCAGGTTGTTAGATTGTGGTTTACCTATTGTATTTTATCTGCAGGTCTGACTCGGTGATATTTAGGTTAAGTGGGAATGCTGTGGAGAGTTGGTTGGTGGGTTTTTGCCTTCGTGTTTGCTTGGCATTTATTACAACTGTTTTTCACACTATCATTGAAATTTATATTTATTTCCTACTGAAAGCAAATTATATTTTGCAGTCACCAGTGGCAAGGAATATTTAAGATGTTCTAAATGTAAGTAAAGGATGATATTTTATCACTGAATGCTTTTAATAAGGAATTGCTTTGGAGCTCTTTTTTCCCATTGTGATGGAATGCTTCAGAATAATTTAATGTCCTTTTCACAGTCCCAGTTTGTGTCTCTTTCTTTTTTTCTTTTCCTTCTGCTCAAACAAGAGCAGAGCACAAATGTAGGATACTTGGGCGATGTTTTATTCTCCTGTTGTACACAATTCCAGTTTTTAGTTGGAACCTGCGGTCCCTGATGAGAAAACAGGAAACTTAGAGTCCTAACCTTATTGAAATCTCTGCCTGGTTTAGTCATAAGTCTGAGGCAACTCCTTCCAATAATGAAGCCATTGTACGCATCATATCTGATCAGTTCTTGAAATGTTTTAGTAAGTCTATCTTACAACATTATAAGAAGATAATCAGCAGCCTTAGAAGGTCCCCATCTGGACCGTAGAGTTCTTTTACTGAAAGATGTTTTGCCTTTTTGAGATAGCTCTCGCGTTTCATCATCTGTTCCGCCGAGATGAAGTGCATATGAAAAGTCAGTGACTCTGAATCCATCTGTTGTTATTATTTTCCACTGATAATTGGCTTGAACAATGAAATGTCTGTGTCTGCAGCCTTTGAAACTGTACACCCTGTTTATTTTCTGGAGGTCTGACTGCAACTCCTCCCCCGTCCCCCATTTCCCCCTCTTCTTTCTCTCTCAAGCTTACAGTGAGTGGCACTGGCGTGAGGATGACATCTTTGACTCTGTGCATCAGCATGTGTCACTCAGCCTCTGAAGCTTGCATACAGATCTTTGTCACAGCCCCTACGTCTGTGTTGTCTGCTCGGGGATCCAGCACTGTGGCGGCAAGGAGCTTAGCTGGGGCCACAACGCATGGATCCCTTACCTGAACTGTCGTCTTTATTTCACTGTCCTCATTAAAATATTAATTTCGAGGACAGTATCTAATACCTATGGAATTAGATACTACCTATAATTGTATAATATATTCAGTTGCATCCAGGTTTGCACGATACAGAGCATTAATATTGGATTCCACTAACAGCATTTCCATTAGCTTGCTCAACCAGTATGAGATATAGATGAGCTGGGAAGCATAACTACCCGCCAGAACTGCCAAAACAGTCATTAGAAGCTCCATTGGGATGGACAAAGGCTTTTCTCACAGTGATATACTGATTAAATTTTGTTCTATGGTTTATTTGCATCAAGGTTAGATCACTATCGTCTATGAAAGTGGGTTATCTAACACCTGACTTGGAAGGTCATTTCAAGACAAAACAGGGAATGGAATAGCATCTTTAGTTTCCTGGGGACCCCTCTTAAAGAACCTATGTTTTATTTCAGGGGGCTTTGGGAATTTTCAGATTTTTCTCTTTGTGTTATACTGTAATATATGTTTAAGACTGGCTTTTTGGTTTGTGACACAATTTTTTAGAAAAACTTTTCAGTAATATTCTCTTCCTTTTGGGACAGAATGATATAGCTAGGAAACAGCGTGGTGTTAGTAAAATAAAACTCACTTTGAAAATAGAAAGCCACTTTGTTATTTCCCTTAGCTGGCATAATTATGGTACATCCTCTGAGGCTCTGAAAAATCTGTGACCTACCCTTTTTTTGGTCCAATAATAATATAGATACATCCTATAGAACAGCAGTGTTAGATTTGCCCCCAAAGTCATATGTGGCATTAAAAGGAAGTAGGCGAACATAATCTTATTTATGTCCCAATCGAAATCATTTAATACTGCAAAAGTTATTAAAAAATAATTAAGTTACTAAGACCAACACGTAGCTGGAACATGCAGTCAGAGGTTAGAGGTGAGTGCGAGTTAACTCCATAAGCTGAGAAAATGCAGTAGTGAATTCCTAGCGCCCGCATGTTTTTCCTCATGTTTAAATTCCTCGGTTCTAAGGACAAATTATGTTGAGGTATGGCATATTTTCTGCCGAAATGGAGAAAATTGTTGACTGTAATTATGTTATTTAATTGAAATTATAAGTGGTTGAGGCCACTCAGTTAAAAGCATTCTTTCTAATATATGGGTAATGTTTTTAAATGAGTGGTCATGGATTGATGACATTTGAAAGGCAGACGTTTGGGGTGTATTTTTGGAAGACTCAAATTATTTTTCTTAAATCATTAGTGAACTATAAAGAGTGTAAAGGGGTACTTTTTTGGTTTTTTCTCTTTAATTAGATATGAATGAATACTATATGTGAGAGTATGTGTATATATGCCTGTACATAGTTGGTATGTATGTATATATTTTATATATGAAAATATTTATACATAAATGAGACAGATTTTTCTGTAGGTACAGATTCACAAGGATTGGTTTATATTGGGGCAAATCAGAGAAACAGGAGGTGTATTTCTGACCTTAAACTGTAGCTGAAAAATATGTTGATTGTTTAAACCTCTCATTGAATATTAGAGCTTCAGTAAAACTCCACCGCTGTATCTTAAGCCAAGTTCTTTTTGGAGTATCTGGAGATAAAAGAACCCTGCATTCCCCCCACCCCAGCCCCATACTGCCCCCCCCCCCCCCAGGGTTGAGTTCTTAATTACTAATGAATGCAATTCATTTTAATTGTTATTATAGCAACAGAACGTTTAACTGCCTCTGTTTAGTCCTTGTCCCCTGGAACAGGCGGTGTCTCCTGTCAGAGAGGACAGGTAGAAGGCACAGCGGGCGTCTGATTGAGCCAGTTATTCATTTGCTGAGTGTTTGTGTTTATGCAAAGGGGCCTCTTCCTGCATATTTAATCTAGAGTAAGGCAGTGGCTTTTGTTGTGTTTAGCCCACATACCTTCAGTCCTTGCTCACACTGCCGCCAGCCCTGGAGCCCCGAGAGCCCGCAGGCTTCCCAGCGCCTGCACTTCTCCCTCACCAACTCTCAACTTTCTTCCGTTGTGTGAAAATTGCCTCTCCGGCCCCTTAAAGCTTCCCTTGCTCACCATGAACGGGTAAGTGTGTGCGAAGCCAAGGCTCCTACTTTTGTTTCGTTTTCCAAATGTTGAGAGGCTACTTTGCCGCTTTTCGGATCCTGCTTCCTGGGCCGTTTGTCAGTTGTTGGCGGCGTTGAAACAGTCGAGTACAGGTGCCTCCTAGGAAATGTGGCTGAAATGTTCGCCTGGCAGAGCGAGGCTCTTGGGAACTGGGGCTGGGGGGGCGGGGGAGGAAAAAGGGAGAGAGGGAGAAGAGGGAGAGGGAACAGCTTTATTATTCTTTGTCCTAATCCTGTTTTGTAACTATCCTGGAGATAATGCTGCCATTGTTTGCTAAAAGCTTTCAAACAGTGTGCGAGCCCGAACTGTAGGAAGGCAGGGAAACTCTGCCGCTGTATTGTCTACACCCGGGCCAGGGTCCTCCCCGAAGGTCTGTGCCGGAATAGGAAGGGTTTTCTTCAGTGGAAATCGAATCGGCTCTTCATTGATATTAATAGCACACTGGAGATGTTGGCCGTGCTGCTCAGAGAGGCGGTTGTGAGGGAAGGAAATCTGATCGTGCTGGGGGGAAGATGACAGCCTCTTGGCCCCACAGTGGAGGAGACATCCATCCAGGCTCAGCCTGCATAATGGCATCCTGGCTTAACTGTTTGCTCTAGGAATTTTAATCTTGAGCTGTTTGTTTTACTATCTGGGGTCTTGCTAGTTTTTGTTCTGTACTGTCTTTGGAAAGCACAGTATTCAGGGTCTCATCCAGTCTTTTTAAAAGTGAATTAAGAAAAAAAAAAAGAGGCATACACTGTACCCTTTGATCATTCTGGGGAATGGTGGTCGAAATTGTGTGATAATTTCAAAAATGAATCACCACAGTTAAGAAGGATGAGCCGTCCAAGGGAAGGTACGTCCTATGTAAAGATATTTCAGAGACTAGGAATTGTGTCCAGGGTTGGAAAGGAGTCTTCATTGCCAGTTAACTGTTGCCTCTGTCTGAGTAACTCTTTTCAACAGAAGAGTGTGCTGTTCCCCCGCAGGTTGGAAACTGTGAGAATTTAAATAAAATTTCATCAACCTTATTAAAATATGTAGGGACTTGGATCTTCATAGGTACAAATCAGTCTCGAGACTTAGAAACATTTATTAACAGTGAGGCTGCTGAAGGTTTTTAATAATAAAATTACAAATACCTTATCTAATTGTAAGTATATGACTTTTATGCTCTGTTTTTAAGGGGAAAAACACTTTTTTTAAATGAGGAAAAGTAACTCCGTCAGAGCACCTTCTGTGATTAGCGCTATTGTATTCTTAAATTTTGATTGATAGAGATAATAGTTTTCACTTAAAAATACAGACAGGTACTTTAACTTTCCATGACAATAGCTATTTGCATTTCTTTTATCTTTTTGTTTAACATTTGTGGGGGTTGGGACGGATTTGATTATTAACTCTTATTGCACACACTCAAGGTAAATCTAAAACAAAGGCTTTGTTAGAGCTTCAAAGAGAAAACAGCAAATATTGTTTTTAGGTTTCAACATTTAAAGCCTGCTAAAGGATACCTATAAAATATTTTCACATGACCATGACCAGGGTTTTACTTTCCTTTAAGGTAAGAGAGTGGTTTTTTCTAAATGAGATGGGCCAACGTGGAGTTGCTGGGGGGCTGCCAGCCTGAAGTCATTTCACGGGCAAGCCTCGCCAGGTTCGCCTGCGCCGTGTGGCTTCCTTCATATAGAGTATTTCAGATTCTCCTTACTAGAATGGACCCAAAAGTCAGTCCCTCTGATTTAGTTGAGGGTCCCAGATGGTGGGAAGAAGGGAAGCACAATGTTCCTCGCAGCAATAGGAGGGGACAGTGGGTAGTGATGGAGCCACAGTGGTAGATTTCTTTGACAGAGAGAAGAAGAAAGGACGTGGTCCTTGTAAACCAGCAAACCTGGGTGATGGCCAAGGTCACCTCTGGCCCCAGAGATTTCTACTACACAATAGTTTTCCTTTTCTTTCTTTTCTAATTTTCTTCCTTCCTTCCCCCCACCCCCCTCCACCCCACCCTGGCTTACTCTCCCTGTTTTTCTCCCTTCTTTTTTTCCTTCGTTTCTCACTTTTCTTTTCCTCTTTCTTTCCTCTTTCTTTCTGTAAACTTGACTCAGTATTGGAAATATTTAAAGCAGGAAGGGGGGTGCAGAAACACTTTGAGGTTGTTTTCTAAGTGGATTTTCTTGTCTTGGGTGCAAAAAAATGAAGTGACCCTTGCGTTATCATTGCTCAGCTAGTTGAGTTTGTACTGAGATAGCTCTGTTATTCTAGGACATCTTTGAAAAGCAAGACAGAAAAGCCCACATGAGTTAAGATTTACGGGTTAAAGAGATCAGTAATCTCTTGGAAATAGGCCCCTTGAGACTTTCTGTTTTCTCAAATGAAGTGTATGTCATTTCATGGGGATATCTGGAAGGGTGGAAGGTTTGAAACATGCTTCTGGACTTGAAGAGGAGGCTGCTCTAGCCAGAGATGAAACTCCTAACTGCCACCTTTGTCATGGGGCAGGAACTCCGTGCATCTCAGGGACACTGACACACAGTAGGTTCTCAACCTGCAGTCACTGGATTGAAGGTTGAAATGAAATGTGGTGGCTGGCTTGTATACGTGTACAAAATAAATACAGTGCTGAAATCCTGATGCGTAGCATTTCCTTGAGCTTCCATGGAGGAAGAAGGAGAAATATTTTTAATGGGAAAACACAGAGCATGTGTTGTTCATTTAGCTTCCTGTGAAATAAAATCACACGTCCATGTTTACCTGTATCTCTGTTCCAGTGAGGCTCTACCAACTGGCAAAATCACATTTGTTAAATTAGGGGTCAGACATGCTCATATAAATTATGAAATTGAAGCACTGTATTAAAAGGGGGTCTACAGAGTAAAATTCCTAATGGAGAATAGGGGGAAATTGGGGAGGTAGAGGAAGAAGAAGGTTCATTAGTTTTCTCACCTAGCAATCTCAGCTGAAAAGTCATTTCTTGGTCAAGGTCTTTATGGTCATCAAACAACTTTAGGTAAATAAATTACCGCATACAGTAGTTAAGAAACCACACTTTGAACAGTTTCTGGTGTCACAGGATCTTGCCTGTATGGAGAATGACATGGAAAAAAAAAAGTAATTTCTATTTACTGTGTTCCTGGTTCACTTTTAAAAACCTAAAACTAATAGGGAACTTGAAAAAAAAGGGGAAAAGAAAAAAATGAAATTTATTTTTCTGACTCTTTTTTTGAGAGATGACAAATGGGCTGGAGGGCAATATTTTTCTTTTATTTCTTTTTTTTAACTGAAAAGCATTACTTAATAATTTTATTTTAGTTTTGGTGCTTGTGCTGCTGGTAAACATGCAGATATGTATTTGAGATATTTAATAAGGCCTAGTGGTTTTTTTTTTTAATAGCAGTCTTGGAAATGGAAGTTTTATGTTTTTGAAAAAATGAAATACAGATTTTTCTCCTAGTTGTTGATTTCTGATTCTTCTAGGCTAATAATGATACAGACTCAGACCCCAGTACTACTCCCTAATTTTCTTGTCTGTTATATTGACATATTTCATTTAATTTAGCCTGATGGCAAACAGCTGTTGAACTATTAATCTTTTCTCAGCAAAGCTGGAAAAATATCTTTTAGATTACTTTGCTAATGTATACTAAAAAATAAAATCAACAGAAATAAATTAATGCATGGTCAAATGTACAATGTGTATTAAAATTTTTGGAACTTCAACATGGAGGAAAATAGGGTTTGTGTTCCACTCCCAGTTTTTTGTGTCTAAGTAAAAATTAAATGTAGCCAAATTTCTATTGTTTTAGTGATTACAAGATGGAGGGTCAATTGTATGATATTGTTATTATTGACTTTTGTTTCCTCTGGGGGAGCGTTACAGATCTGTGAGGGGGAACCAGCTTATGCTTTTGCTCTGTGTTCACTTACCTATCTGTGTAGATAGGCAAGTAGAGAAGCAGACTCAGTACTTACCTGGAAATGTTCTGCAGATTTGAATATAACACTCAAGATAACTTTATTCAAAGTAGGCATTTTCAGCAGTTTTTAAAATTGAATTTTAATAAGGTGCAGTTATTTACCAGGCCTATATAATCTTTGCAATGCAATATTATCTGCATTGCTAAGTCTGATATTAGAGACCCAACTGCCAAACATGCAAAAATAGATGCAGCCCAATAGACAAATATGAAAATTAGTTTAGAGCACACACATTGGAGAACCTCTCAAGTAAAAGGAGGGAGAAGGACGTTCTTGTCTTGAATTGAGTAGGGTCTACCAGAGTTCTCTTACGTTCCATTTAAGATCGGGTGAGTGGTGGAGCTGGAAATTGCTCTTGTGGGAGATGGTCTCCTTGCCTCTTGTCTAATATGCCGTTTTTATTGGTGTGGGGCGGGGCTGCTCTAGATCACAGCATTACCTCGAGGACCGGACCATCACTGCTTTCTCTCTTTTTTTTAATCACCGTTTGCCCTCTAACCAAGTTCTCATCCCTGGAGAAACCAATCCCTAGTGACACACCTCAGCAGTAAAGCACACGATTTTCATTTTCAATTTGAATTGTTTTGTGTCAAAACAAAAAGATTTGGGGCAGGTTGCAAAATAGTAATTTCAAGTCCCAGAGCTTAGGGTTTTCCCCCACCCAAATGGTGAACATTTATGGTGAAAACCTCCAATTTCCTCTTACAGTAAACATGAAAATTATGATTTCACTCAGAGCCTGCATTTTTTCCCAATCTTAATGGCAAGAATCTGCATACACTTGCTTGTGGAAATGTCATAAATTGGCCTCCGATCAATTCCTCAAAGATAGTACACACCAAAGTACCACTTTCAAATTTTTAGCCCTTAGTGAAATAGGATTTAACTCTTCTCAATGTTGTTTGTCTTTCCACATTCAGGGCCAACAGCCGAGCGATGAGCAGAGATATATTCTGTATAAAATTTAGACTACTTCATTACATATTGTTCTGAAGAGTAAGCAAAAGGATATTAACATTTCAGTGAAAGAATGGTATGACTTCACCATCTTAAAAAAAATTATATGAGCATTTGGTCAATTGATGTGGAATGAATCCTGTACTCTGCTGGTAACTTGATCTAAATTAATAAACAAATGTTTTTCTTTTCACTTGTGCCATATGTTGATCCCAGTTACATGGGCAGAAAGAGGCAGCTTGTAATGTTTCTTAAAGGATTATACACTGTTTTGCATAAGGGAGTATGCAGATGCAGGAGTTAGATGTCTTCTGTGCTTTCTTTGTGTTTTAGGAAACTTGATTTGAATTGTTTATTTCATCTGACATGAACCGTTTTTATTGAACTAAGTAGATCTGGTAGATATATCCTAAGTGGAAAACATTGTGAGAACAGCTTTCACCCACTGATGACCCCCCCAAACCCCTCCCCAAGCTGAAAATTGTGGTGCTTTTATTCATTTTGAAAAGTTCAGAGTGGCATAAAGCATCTTGTCTGTAAGAACTAACTCACTTGCAAGGGTGGGTGGGTGGGTGGCGGGGGGAGGGTCTGTTTTAATGAAATTAGAGATGTTGTGAATGTTAACCAAACAGAGACAGGTTCAAGTAGCAGACTGGTTTCCCAAAGCAAAGTCCTATGACTCACAGGTTATTCTACATGAAATAAATGGATAGACAACAAGACGAGAAAAAGTTTATAAACAAAATGTGAAATGTTTCACCTTGACTTTTCCAACATCCAATAGTTGTTGTTATTGTCTTGAAGAGCTCAAAGGCACATGGTCCTGAAAGTGGACGGCTTGGCACTGGTTTTTATTAACTCTGAGTGTCTTTTGCCATTAAATAGAAGTGAGTTCTTTCGTTGTTTATCTTGCGTCTCTCCCAGGCAAATAGGTAGTTGCTGCTTTGTCTTGACATTCAGATTTTTGATATTCTCTTTTGTTTTCAGGGTAAGAAGTGACCTTTTGAGGTGACTGTAACAGAAGATTGCTTTGCAGAAGCCAAAAAAGGTAAATGCAAATATAATTAGTGGAATTACGTTAAGGACTCTATCTACTGCCTTCTCGGCATCTTAATTCGGTTCTTTTCAGATCTCCTAATTATCAAATTTGCATGTATTTATTTGTGTAAGTACATATGTAGCATATTTTTGGAGGCCTTTAAAGAAAAGATTGCTCTTAAGAAATGGTTCACATAGTCACATTTTCCCCTCTAAATATTATCAAACTTTTCCCCTGTTTGTGGGAGTTAAACTCTTTTTTTTTTTTTTTTTTTGGTAGTTGACTTGGTAGTTTTGAAGTTAGAAAGGAATATTCACATCACAAAAGTGGTGATTCATAACATTAACATGCTGCAAATAGGAGTAACGCATATCAGTGTTTTGTGCTGAAGTGGTGTCATCCGATGGATGTTCATCTGGCGGCTTTATAATCACCTTCTTTCAGAAATTAATAGTCAGGCACCATAGCAACGCGTCGTGTTGATGTAACTGCTGTGTGGCGTGGGGCATGTCCCTGTGATGTCAGTCCTCAGCTGCCTTGTTCTCTTGACCTTACTTGAAAATCAAATGAGTACTTGATTTTAAAATTAGAAGTTTTCAGAGAGACTAATGTAGGTTGATGAATTAAAGCTAAATTAAATTTTCTCAAACTCACTTTTGGGAGCAGGGGTGAAAAAAAAAAAAGGCACTTTGGTTAAAATGGTTATGGAGGCTACATATTTGGTTTTCTTTTCTTTTTTATTTTTTTTTTTTGATACCCAAAATATCTCCCCATTGAAGGGAGGGGGTCAGCTCATTCAAGTTCATCTTGCAGGTCATTTTCTTAAGGGGCAAGCATCTTCATTTTATTTTTGAATCTTGTCCAATGGTGTTTCCATTCCACTCAGTAGATTTGTGTCAATTTAAAAAAAAGTTACTTGCCGGTCTGGTTGCACAAAGCCTTTGTTTAGATCTTAACCAACTTAAAGTTTATGAATTTGTAGGATACAGACTTCTTTACTCTTTAGTTGAGCAAGGTTTTTTGTGAAACTTTCATAATGTGAAGATTCTTAGATCGGTTTTGTTTTTAATCTTACTCAGGGCTTGGGGGTTCTAGAAGGTATTATCAAAGTATAAATTTATTTTTCTAGTTGCATTCTGGCACATTTCATTTGGACTAAAAAGTCCAACCAGCTTGCCTCATTTCACCATCTTTGTTGTTTAATTTAAACTGTGTGGGAGACATAATTGTCCTCCAAGGAGGATATAGTACCTTTCAGAGGTCCCAGCATGGGAAGGGGTGATTCCAACCAGTAATTAAGGTTATCAAGTCATACCTAGAGTGCTTTTCGGCAAAGCACTTCCCAGTTTCCCAATCTTCATCTGTTTCAGGGATCTGCAGCTTTTTTCTGCAAAGGGTCATCCAGCCACTACTTCCTGTTTTGTGGGCTGTTTTATCTGTGCCTCAGCGGCTGAGTTGTATGTACATTGTGTACTGTCTCTGTGATCCCTACAAGATCTCAGTCCAGAGCGTTGCTCCTTCAAATCCATGCCAGGTGCTAAACTCATTTCATGCTGGTAGCAAAAGTGTCTCGTGAAACTAAAGATTAAAGCTGAAAAAGTGGTTGAAAATCGAAAATATTTAGCTTGAGAGTTGAGTTATCCCTACAGCTCCAAAAATGGACTTTATTAGTAGGTTTTCATTGTTTTATTCAGATTTATGTATTCAGATAAATTTACAATTTATCTGTAAGCATAAATTATTTTTCTCCTGACTTCTGTCTTTATGATGACTATGGTTACACCCATAACCTGAAAATGTTTGAGTTTGGATAGAATAATTTTTCCCAATTTCATGACATTGTTAAAGATATTGTGAGTCAAGGGCATGTTTGGGGGGAAAAAAAGTTTCCAGGAATGTGTCATTACTGTTGACTAAGAGAGGTTAGTCCATAGGGAGAAAAAAGTGCTTCTTTGTAAGTACCATCAAGAACATGGTGTATTATGGTATATGCTATCCTGCAAGTCAGGAACCCCATGTCAAATTTCAGGACCATAGAAAAATTTTGTCCTTCTGTTGTCTTCTTTCATAAAACAAAGGAAACTGAACAACACAGTCATCTAATTTTTCTTTTTGTCTTGACAGCTTGGAATCTCAGAGTAAGAGTTTTTGCTTAATGTTAGTAGTTTTTTTCCTAACAACTTCAACTTTTTGTTGTTGATACTTTTTTTTAAAGTCAACTTCATTTTTCCTGCTCCCAATTAACATTTTATTATTTAACTGTTTTTCTTCAACAATATAAGTTCGGTTGTGTTTGACTCCATTTTCCGTTATATTTTCTTAGAAATAAGTTATATAGACAAATAATAAACTGCATGTACTTTTCTTACCTTTTATCAAGCTTAAGGATCCTTCGAAAACTAATCCTTCTATATAAAGGGGGAAAAAAAAGATTTGTTAAAAGTAGAAACTCTTTAAAAATATGTACAAAATTGGACAGAATGCTTAGTATTTCTTCCCAGTGAATAAACCTTAAACAGAGAGACCACGCTTTTTAGTGATGGTGATGATCACGAAACCAGCATCGTCTTCTACATCACACAGAGGATGTAGATTTCAGATGCCCGGAGTTCCTCAGTCACTGCCATGCTCAAATGTGGCATCTGGGAATCATTAACAGTCAGCATAAATACAAGTAAATGTGCCTACATTGATACTCTGGAAACAACTGGTTATATGCAAGAAAGCGGCCAGGCAAATTCTGAAAACCAAATGAAGCCTTTTTTCACAGTGAGATTCGGAGTCTGAAGGATCATGAATAACTGTCATCCTGTTTGGTAGTGATTAACAGTTTCTTCCAAGTAGATTTGAGCACTTTACAAATGGATCTAGTCGCTGGCATTCCTTAAAGGTAGATGGTAATTATTATAATCGCCACTTTACAAACTGGGAAACTGATCACTTTGAATTAGTAACTTCTCCAAGGTCATGTATAATGTCAAGACTGGGGCTAAAAGACAACTTGCTCTGGTCACAATTATATTGTTGTCATTCGGTCATGGCTCCCTTGGTTTGGTGGTTTTATATAGGTATCTATGTCATTTTTTCCCTGCTTCCCCCAAACATTTGCAATTCACCCATATAGATTTTTGCTAAAACTTAAAATCTAATTTGTGAAATTCAATGTTTTTGATTCAGTTCTGAGTAGCACTGGGAGTAATTGATGATAATTACAAAGCCTGTATAGGTGACAGTTAAATGGTTATTTTTAAACATTGGTCATCTTAAAGCTTCATATTTTGTGTTGGTTCAGTTTTACAGTCAACTTGTTGATGAAAAAGTTAAGAAAGAAAAAGAAAATATAAAAGAAAGTGTAATCATTTCAATTTTTTTTCTACCCCCAGTTTGAGCTATTTTTTGTTAGATCAAAGAGTTATAAGGTATCTTTATATACTTCATTCATTGTGTCTTACATGTTACAGATTATTTCTTGGTTACAAATAAAGTTGAAAATAGCTACCCAGCCATTTTAAATATATTCATTGGTTCTTCTGAAAGTATATGTTTAACATGATTTTAAAGTTTACTTAATGACAACAATATTCTGAGTTTAAATCCTTTCAAAATGACCTCTTTATAACATTCAGCATTTGACTTATTTGCCTGTTCAGGAAGATGTTATAAAAGACACTGGAAAAGAGTGTTTTCATTGAGCTACCAGCTGACCACACTGGCTGAAATGACTAGTCAGTCAGTTTAGTTAGACAGGGAACTCCATTTTACCTCCCCTTCTCCCTCAGCCTACCCATGCCTGGGTAAAGACTAGGCTGATATAAAGACTCTTGCATACAATGGCTTAAATCAGATAGAAGTTTACTTCCCTGTCTCATAATAGTCTGGCCAGTCCAGCTTGACTAGATGGGTTCTTTCTCTTTCATTCTTCCCTCCTTTGGGCCTTTGTCCTTATCTATATGGTTGAAATACAGTGAAGTCCATGGCAAGCAATTTTCTTTGAAGCAAATGACTTAAAAATTGCACATGTCACATCCATTGACATTTAATTGGTTAGACTGTGATCATTTCACCAGAAGCTGCAGTGACTGTTGGGGAATGCCTCTAGCTGGGTAGCCAGGAGCTTGGGAGAATTGGAGAACAGATTTAAGGGGACATTTAGCACTCCAACAACTTGACTGGCTGAATTGCCCCAACCCAATATTGCATTCCTTCATTCATTCATTCATATATGGATGTATATACTACATATGCTATTCGTCAGTTATTGCTGCAGGTGTTTATTGATGACTGCGTGCCAGATGGTAGGATCACAGCACTCCATGAGAAGGATACCGTCTCTGTCCTCCTAGAGTTTATGTAGCAAAGGGGAGGACAGACGTTATGCATGATGATGATGACAGGTGTTCAAAAGGGCAGGTATTGGTGGTTATGAGAAAGTATTCTCTAACAGGGAGATCAGGGTGTCAGAGCTTTATGTATTTTACCATGACCTGAAAGCTATGCTAGACTAATTTGATTTCCTTGTGTGTTTCGTGCCAGTATTGTGGTGAATGATATCATGCCTGTTAATTTTTTGTTAATAGCTTTATTGGGATATCCAAACTATCCACCTTGAGCATCTTCAGAAGAAGTTATCAGTTGAGTTGAAAACGTAACAACTTAACAGATATAGGAGGTCTTACCTTTCTTTGGCAATTCAAAAATCTCAGAGAAAATCTGAAGCTCAAAAATGTACAAAAACAAAACTCTGTTTAGGGTAGCACATGTATGATAACCTTGACTGCATTCATACACATTTGAAATGAACTGTCCAGTAGTTTTTAGTATGTTCAGAGTTTGCACCCATCATCACAATCTAGTTTTGGAACAATTTCATCACCCTGGAAAGAGACCCCCATACCCATTAGTAGTTACTCCCCTCAACCCAGCCCTTGGCAACAACAAATACAAATACCATCATAGAGTTTTGCCTCTTCTGGATGTTTTATGTAAATGGAATCATACAATATGTGGTCTTTTGTGACTGACTCCTTTCCCATAGCATAATGTTCTCAAAGTTCATCCAAAGCATTTAAATTTTTAACTTTCTTACCATCTCAGAGTTATATGAATTCTTACTCCTAAGTCCAACACAATGGTGCCCTGAAATACTCTCTCCAGGGATGGAATTGGGAGAAAATTACCCTTTTCATGTTGTTTGTATTTCCATAGAAATAGACTTGGCCTCCCAACAGTTAAACTTCAGAATTTAAATGTTTGCATTTTAAGTTAGCTGTTTTTAAACATTGTTAACCATAATGCTAAACTAAGTAACTCTGTAAACAAGAGCTGTCTCTCTTGAATGTTCGTTTCAAAGAAAAAAATTTTAAATATTGATTTCCAGAGAAATATGCTCAATAGAGTTCGTTTTCAAGCAGAAGTCACTTGTTGAAACGTACATGAAGGCATGTTTTGTAGTAAAGACAATATTTGCAACAGTTATCAAGTAGCCATATTTTGCACAGTAAAAAAAATAAATAACAAATGGTTTTAGTCATCTTTTTAAAATGATGTTTTGGTTCTTTCATCTGCCAAGGGCACAAATATCCAAACTATCCACCTGGAGCATCTTCAGAAGAAGTTATCAGTTGAGTTGAAAATGTAACAACTTAACAGATGTAGGAGGTATTACCTTTCTTTGGCAATTCAAAAATCTCAGAGAAAATCTGAAGCTCAAAAATGTACAAAAACAAAACTCTGTTTAGGGTAGCACATGTACGATAACCTTGACTGCACACTTCCTCGCATCTCGTATCATCCAGGACCTTAAAGGAGTGGATGGTATACCAGTGGTAGAATTCTTGAGTCTCTTTCAAAAGTTGACACCTTCTGCCCAGGGCTGGGTATGGACTTGAAATTCGATGGTATCTTTTAAAAAGTCTGTTGGTGAGTAGGACTTTTCATAAGTGGCAGGTGAAATTACTCATTTAAGTTTGCACTGCTCTGTCCTTGATCCGAACTGGTACTTCCATGGCCTTCGCATGCATTGAGAGTGAGGGGAGAGAAAAATGAAAAGCTTGAAGTCTTCATGCTCTGTTTAGGTACACTCTTTTTGAAGTGTGAAGATCATGTAGATTTTCCCTTGAATCCTGTATATTAGCAGGTGTATGGTGTATAATTAAAGGTAATTAGATGTTTTGTTAATTATCTGACAGTGGAGCGAGTTATTTAAAAATATTTTTTTAATTAAAATCTTGCATCATTGGACAGACTGTGATGATTTCAGTTTATAGATTGGCATGGATCTTTACTTCCTCACTTTTTCCTCCAGGCCTCTTTTTTTCTGGAAGTCAGTATCTCTTTCAAAGGAGTGTGAGCAGCCCCTGGAGACCAAAGGAAGTGTCCTAAACCATTCATCACAGGTGACATTCTTTAAAGTTTATTTAGAGCAGTGATTTTCAAAGAGCATATTGGGACCCGATTGTGAGTTAGGTAATCAATTCACTGGACTGTGCCCAAGAATTTGAATGATAAATAGGATAAGTATACAAAGAATAGAGAAAAATGCAATAGACTAGATCTACACTGTCCAATATTGAAACCACTGGCCACATGTAGCTATTGAGCCCTTGAAATGTGGTTAGCCCAAACTTACGTGCTATAAACTTTAAATCCACAAAGCCTTTCGAAGAATTTGTATGGAAAAAAGAATGTGAACTATTTGAATAATTCTTCTTTATTGGTTACACATTAAAATGAGCATAGTTTGTATATATTGAATTAAGTAAAATATTAAAATTAATTTCAGGGTTTCTTTTTGCTTTTCCCATGTGGTTACAATTATATACATGACAGGCATTGTATTTCTATTGGGCAGTTTTGCTCAAGCCAGTGGGGAATAGAGCAGTGAGTGACACAACGACAAGGCCTCTGCTTGTGGCTCTAGCGGGTGTAGACAGGTAAGGAAACCTGATAAGTAAATATGAGGTGATAAGTGTGGTGAAGAAAATATAGGTGGTAAGGGAGGTCAAATTGCCAGAGGGAAGGAGTTGCAATTGTAAATAGCCAGGATAAGTCTAACTGAAGCACAGGCATTTGAGCCAAGAAGGCATGTTCTAAAAAAGAGTAAGTTGGCCACTGTGGCAAAAGTGAAGTCTTCCAAGGGAAAGGATAGTAGCGGACAAGGCCAGAAATAACATGGCCAGATCTAGTAGGGCATTAAGGCTCATTGGCCTCTTAGTCTCTTAGTGGAGCAGAGAGCCATGAATGGACTTTGAGATGAGACAGGATTTCAGTCACATTTTAAATGGATCACTCTGGAAGTTGTTTTGAAAGTAAACGGTGGATGGGTGCGGTGAGCAGCAGGGAGATGCATTAGGAATCCACTGTCATAATCTCAGTGATATCTGGTGGCCAGGATGAGAACGGCAGTGGAAGCGGTGGGAATTTGTGAAATCTTAACACATGTAGTTTGATATTTAAATTTTGAACTTATCTAGGAAGAATCCAAGGAAGTCTGGTAAAATAGATGTGAAGTTTGAAAACAGTTACATAGTGGATGACTCCCAAGATTTTTGTCTTAAGTGATGGGGTAGTATCAACTGATGGATTGCTTGTAGTAATTAAGAAAGAGGTCAGAAGACTGAGGACTCTCGGTTTAAGTAACTGCTGAAAGGATGGGGCTGCCCTTGAGAGAAACAGGGAAGCCTGTGGGGTGGAGGTTGATAGTATTAAAGGAAACAGTTCTTTAATTTCACTTGTGGAAGATGGTAAGGTGGACTTTGTTCAGGACCATCGCGGTAGGTGTAGGGAATACTGCAGTGAGATTTTACAGGAGGGAGAAGACGTTGAGCTCACCTCTATATACCGCATGGGCAAGTGAGAATTTATAGCCAAAGAGTTAGGGAGTGGCGAGGGGTCAGAACATCAGGAGTAAGGGGGGGATCCTGGGTAAAATGCTCTAACAAGATTCTTGCTAAAGATAAACTAGGGTGACCCAACATCTCCTGGGGGATGGTGGAGAGTGAGGAACCCTATCAGATCTCTAATCCAGTGGTTTGGATATTAAATATGCACAAAAGGCAGGGGTAAAAGGAGATGTATACTTAAATCTTGAAGTTAAAATGTAGTCTTTAATCATCTAAAGTACCTCAGAGCTTGGTGTGGTTAACCTGGTCTCTAGATTAGTAAAGTACTAGGAGGTGCACATGAGTCTGTTACCTTGACCTTATACTAATATAGGTAGTCTTTGATGAGTTCATCCGTCTTTCAAATTAACTAAGAACATCAAAGATTCTGGCTCATTCAAAAATTCGGAAACAGTTGAACATTTTTGAGATTTCTAGGCTGATCCCAAATCTTTGAGCATCTAGGAAATTTTAGGTAAAATAATGAAAAACATATATTTTCTCTGTTTAGATACTAACTACCATTAAGGTGGTATTGGGTGAGGTAAGCATATCCCCTCTTTGTGGAAGATGATAAATGTACTTCTCAATTTGTTTTCATTATAAAATGGCATTAAAAGAAATCAGAAGAGCATGAAAATATAGAAAGAAAAATCTCACTGGTGACCTCATCTAAATAGTTCATCATTTTATCTCCATCCTGCAGTGTATGTACAGATTTATTTATATGTACTTGTACCATATATACTATTTTGTTTCCTGCTCTCACCTTTAAAGTGTCATAAGTATTTTCCCAAGTTATCACTGTTACCAGTTTAGTCGCTTAGTCATGTCCAACTCTTTGCGACCTGGTGGACTGCGGCACTCCAGGTTTCCCTGCCCATCACCAACTCCCAGAGCAGATTTATCCTGGAATAGACATATCACTGTTATACCTCAGTCTTATTTTTAGGGTACGTTGGTGACTTCCACTGACGTGTTATCTGTTCCTGCAATGATGGGTCTTCTGATTCCCTCCAGTTACTAATGATGGCCAGTAGCCTGTGTAGGATGTCTCAAGATAGCTCAGTATCTTGAATTAGTCTTATAAATATGATATTGGAATTACAGGTTATCACTCAGTTTCTCCCTCTACTTTTAAGTAATATTAACATTAATCTGAGGCACATGAAATCAGCCCCTAGCATCAACTACATGTGTTTTCCATAATGAGGTACATTTTGCATTAACTTTGATTTCAACATTTCTGGACTTTAAGTTGCTTGACGTTTTTCTTTTCTGATCTGAATCATCATTTGATATTTTTTCACTTTAGTAACTTGATTTGCAGCATGGGAGCAGGGAACTTTGCATTCTTTCCAGGGGCAGCCATTCATCCTTTCGTTGTTGTGTTATCCCAAACATCATTTCTTCTCTTTTCCCAGAACAGCCATGAATTTACTTGGTCTGGATTTGTATCTCCAAAATTTGTTTCAGTTGAGTTTTGATCTAGGTTACCCAGGAAAACTCAAATGTCTTGATAGCTTTTAACGTTTAGAAGTTTTAAGTTTTCTTGCATGCCAGACAATAAGTTTTCTTGCATGCCAGACTTCAGCAGTATTGTCATTAATTGTTTAGGCAATATATATTTATTGAGTTCCTGGGAGGCTGTGTGTTTGAAATTGAGCTGTCTCTCTCTGTCCTTTGTGGCCATTCCCCTGTCTAGTCCTTAGATTTGTAGCTTCAGAGAGAACCAAGAAACTTAGCCTTCTCTAGTCCATTCTTTATAAGTTATTGGAGATGAAACTAAGACTCAGAGAAGGAAAAAGATGTTCTCCCATCAACTGTGTAATTGTAGCTGGCTATGTTGGGAGTCCTTGTGTCTTTTAATATACCTCTTCCTCCCTTTTATGATAAAATATCAAAAACAAGTGGAAATACTAAAATTTCATTGTTAAAAATTTCACTGTTAAAAAAAATAGGCTTGATGAAAACCAAAATGTATTTTTTATATGGATGGCCCTTCCTTAAATTTCATTTCCAATGTGCTTTCCTTTTTCCAGCTATGGTAAGGGAAATTAACACCATTTACAGATGTTTAAAAACAGGAAATATGAAAAGGATCATCTAAATATGTTCACTTCAGAAAATGTCCACTTTTCATTTTCTCTTACTCTTTCATTTTCTCCTCCTCTCCTGCTCAAGTGTCTAAATCTTCTCCTCCGTCCATCTCTCCTTCCCCTTCCTCCTCATCCTTCTTTCTTTTTCTTTTTTTCTCATCCTTCTTTCTTTTCTTCTGCTGCCTTTCTTCTCTTCCTCCTTACTCCTTCTCCCCGCTTCCTCTCTCTCCCTCTCTGTGTCCTTCTAAGGCATGATTATTTTTGTACAAGCATATTTAATGAGTATGTGTGTAATGTTAAAATGTTTCTGCCAGTTGACAACTATTGGGAATTTTTTAAGTAGTTGAGTATTTTACATAGCATGAGAATTTGGATGTCTGCTGTGTCTCTGTCTGACTGGTCCATCCCAGTGAGCCACTCCCTGTGGCCTGTGTTTTTCCAAAGACTGAGACACAAAAAAGAACAGCAAGATGTGTTGGTCATTATTTTTGAGGTTCACACTGTGTAACTGATTGGAACTGCTTAGCTCTGAAACCTTGTTCCCCCTAGTTCCGGAATGGGATTGACATCCTCTCTTTATGTTCCTAAGTAGGATAAAAATAGGTAAAGACCAATGTAGGCTTGTCATCTGGAAGGGTCATATGACTTCATTAATTAAATTCTCCTAATGTTAGTAGTAATAGAACATAGAATAGATAGTTCTTATGAGCTTCATTTTTCTTTTTCTTCCTGATTACAAGTATAAAAACCAGCTCACTATAGGGAATTGTAGGAAAGTTGACCAAATAAAAAAGTAAAAGTGATCTAGAATCCTGACCCTGGGAATAACATATAGTTTATTTTTTCATTTTATGTACACATATTTAACATAAGTGCAGTCATACAGTATATAGAATTGTATATTTTTTTAAGTTTAACATTACATGGTAAACATTTTCCCATGTCATGAAGACATCTTAAATGACTGTATACTAATCATTTTTTTGTATATAACAAAATTTAATTCTTCAATGTTGAATGTGGGAGTTGTTTCCAGTTTTTCTGTAAATGTTACAGTGGGCATATAGGTGCACATATGTTAATCAGTTTCCATTTCTTTAGATATCGTCTACAGGGGGAAATTTCTTTAGATATATATTCTATAGGGGGAAATTCCTAGAAGAGAAGTTTTGGAATTGTAACAGATTTTCTATATATGCTGTCATCGTGCATTTCAAAATGCACCAATTTATTCTACTGATACTGAGTGAGAATGTTTATTTCACTGCAATTTTGGCAACACCGAGTTTTAGTAGTTTTTGTTATTGTCATTTAAGTTGTAGAAGAAAAAAGTGTACCTCTTGTTCAATTCTATTATTGCAAATGAAGTCTAGAAGTTTTGTGTCTTGAGACTCTTTATATTTCTTCTTTTAAATTTTCATAGTTTGGGAAGCCGTCGGGGTGTGTAGGAATGGGGATGGGGACTCCAAGGTGCTGGGCAGTTAGAGAAGGGATCCTGCCATTGGAATGTTATTTGACCATTGGTTCTTATGCCAGAATATACAGAGTAAGTTCACCAAGTGCTCTGTTGTAGCTTCGATCTGAGTGTAAAATACTGTAAGACCAGACCATTGGCATTTTGATGCTCCTGAAATCTCATGGAGAGATCTGGGGCTCACAAGCTTTTCAAAAACTTTGATGCTTTGAGTTTATATCTTTATTCAGTAAATAATTATTGAGTGCTTACTTATTCCGGGCAGTATTGAGGGCAACAGGGAATATTTGGTAAACCAAAAAAGGAAAGTTCTTCTGTGAATGAGGTGGATATACCTCACTGCTTAATGGTGAGCACAAATTGACAGATCTGTATAAAGGACTTAGCACAGTGAGAGCAACTAGCTGCTGCTCATCTTACTGTTTCTGCTAATGCTCTGTTTCCATCAGCATCTCAAATTAAAAACCAAAACACAGTGTTCAGCCAGGTCCTATCTCCAGCCCCCTTATCACACCTCGGATAGTAGGACCTGTGTTTCCCAGCCCACGGAGCTTCTGTCCATTTCTTTTAGTCCCTTTATTTAGTGAGCTAGTATCTTCCAAGTAGGTTCCAGAAGTTTCCAGAGAAGCATGGCTGTGTGCAACTAAACAGTAAGATTCTGGGGACAGTCCCGTGGGCTTCAGGGGGCCCCTCCGATTTCCTGCAGTTGAGCAGGAATGTTGCGGACAGTTGGGCTCCAGAAGGGAGTGGGTGCACTGGCAGTGACACCCCCCACCCCGGGCGTTTTGCTCTGTTAGTCCGTAAGCCCAGCAAGCCGATTCTCCTCAACCCTGAATCTATAGATTAAAAATAAATGCACACACACATGCACGCATCCATACACTCTTCCTCCTCAAGACTTCCCGCAGTCGGGCCGATGGAGGACAGGCAGGCCCCAGGCCAGGGCCACCCCGGGTCCCCCTCTGGCGTCCCCCACTCCCCAGAACGCCCTTGGAACGTGTGCTCCTGTCTGCGTGCTTGCTGGGTTACTGTCATCATCGGTTCAAAACATGACCAGTTTTAAATGGAAGAAATAAGCATTGCTGATGCTGAAGTGAGGAAGGGGTAGCTCTTTGTTTCAGACCAGTATGTCCCCCCACTCTCACCCCAAGAAGCGCGGTTTGGGAGAGGCTGTGTTTGACTTAAGACGTGTCAATTCTAGGGCCTGTTTCTGACTTGCTCGCTCATAGGTCCCCACAAGGGACAGTGAAAGGCCCATCTCTTAGGTGTGATGTGAAGATCACAGAAAGGACCATTGAGTTAAGTGTTCCTTTTTAGAGTTCTGCACTTAGGCCCTGTCCTGCAACTTTTCAGCTTTCTGATGTTGAGAAATACCAGATCTTTCCAAGCCTTTTTTCCCCCTTCCCTATCTAAAAAAATAGGGACTAAACTAGTACCTCCCTTGTTGAGGTAGTTGGAAGATAAACCGAGTTACTGCGAGTCACAAGTTCTTAGAGCAATGCTTGGTATATAGCAAGTGTTCTGTGATGTCAGCTCGTTTTACTGTGAGCATAGCGCATGGAATGTAGTAGTAGGTTGTTAAAGATGTTAATCATTTTTCTCTAATTTTAAAAATAATGAAAACATTTTTAGATGTCTCTTTTTATCAGTGAGCCTAGTGGAAATAGGAGTGAAATAGGCTTCCTAATACCTTCCCTTGGTCCCAAAGAGAAAAGAAAAACAAAATCTTTAAGGTTCCTCTTAGAAGGAAATGGTTTCTGAGTGTTTCAGGATCGCAGTATAAAAATCATCTTCCTCTCCTTCTCATCTCTTACCTGGGATCCACAGGTGAGGAGTTGGGGTCATTCAGAGGGATCCACCCAGCTGATTTTTGTAGCTTTTGAAGCAGCCTCTTAGCTACACTGCAGCTTCCGTCTAGGTGCTACAGTTATCTAAGTCCAGGCCATGGGCACCCAGATGCTCCTGAGTTCACATGGAGAGATCTGGGACCCACAAGCTTTTTGAAACCTAAACCGTGTGACCAAAATGGTGTGAAAAGATTTTCCAGGGCTGTGCTGAGTGAGATTCATTGTCTCAGGCGTGATTTTATTGTAGACCTTAAATATGGAGACTGCATTAAAGGAGCCTTAGGCTCGTGTCCCCAGCACTTCACACTGAGAAACCTATGTCGTTACTGCCCTGAATGTTCTCTATGTCCATGACCAGTGAGAAAGAGGGAAGGGAGAGGGGAAGAGGGTGGGCAGGGCAGGGACCAGGAATTCCTGTCTATCTGGGAGAAAGTGAACTTTCCAGCTACTTAGATGTGGGAGTGGAGGGTTGGCTCTTTGGAATACACTTGGTTGGAATGACCTTGACCCTGCTAGGGCGTGCATGCGCACCCGTGTGTGTGTGTGTGTGTGTGTGTGTAGACGTGCACACAGGGGAGATGGTGGCAAGCCCTTTTCCTGAAAACTCCAGAATCTGTCGTTTTCAGCACGAATGTGGGAGGTTACCCAAAGGGCTGTCTTGTGTTCATGACACCTGACGAGTGGTTCTCTCTGTTCCTTCAAACTTTGTGCAGTTTGATTTTTCTGCACTTATACATGGCACTTCTCATAAAGACAAAGAGTAATAAAAGCCAAAGTGAGAAAGTAAACATTACTGCATATTCACCCCCAACCTCCGCCCCAGGATCAGGGCCTGGACCACTTTGGAGACAGTCCTTCTAAACATCCCGCTCCTTCCCTGTTTGTTACTGAGCAGGCCTGGACTGTCCAGTATGGTAACCAGTTCCCACCAGCATGTCTGGAGCCGTGAAATGTAGCTAGTCTGAATTGACACATGCTGAAAGTGTCACAGCCACTCTAGATGTTGAAAAATGAGACTGTAAAGTATCTCCTAAGTTTATAGAGATTTCTTACATGTTGAAATGATAGTATTTAGATATATTGGATCAAATAAAATATACTATTAAAATTAATTTGCTCCATTTTGCTTACGAAAGGTACCTGCTAGAAATGTTTAAATTACTTTTATGGCTCACAAATTATACTCCTCTCTGGCAGTTGGGGGCAGGCACATGATAGTTTTAATAAAATAATGCTACATTTTCCCTACTTTTTTAAAATGTAAAAAATATGTTGTCAATATCTTTCTGTAGAAATTGACATATGGCAGCGTTATTATCACCTTATAGCTGTGTGTCAATACATCATAGTTTATTTAACCTGTCCTACTTTGTTGAATGTATAGAGTTGCATACAGTAGTGCTGGTGATCAAGCTTGTATATTCATTTTTGCACGCCCATCTGATTATTTCCTTAGTATAGGGTTTCCCAGCTAGAGAATTGTGGACATTTTGGTCTGGATCATTCTTTGTTGTGGGAGACTTTGTTATACATTGTGGGATGTTTATCTGCTTTCCTGGCCTCCACGCACTCACGAGATGTCAGCAGCGCGTCTGTCCGTGTCTATACCTTCCCACCCCCATAGGTGACAACCAGAAGCACTCCGCGACGTTGCCGTGTGTCTCGCGAGGCAAAAGCGCCCCAGTTGAGAAGCACTGACACAAAGCGAAGTACCGGAATGCGAAATGCTAGGTTGAAAAGTATACATATTTAAAATTTAGATAGATTGATAGGCATTGATATATATGGAGACTGTTATGTCTGTTTTCAAGTTGTTTTCTTAGAAGAATAGCATCAGTTTATATATCTATCAAGAGTAACAGGGATCCTCGTTAAGTGCCTGTAAGACATTTAAGAAAGAAGAGCTGTGTATTTGTTAATTTATTTGTTGGCAGTTTGTTCAATCAGCCTTATTTAACTGCCTTCCTGGGACGAGCTCTTGTGAGGACCATGATGAAGGCAGTCTAGGTGTTTGCTGTCAGAGGCCAGCCTGGCAATGACATTAGCTCAGCATGATGGACAGGGCTTCTGTGGTCTTAAAGGGACCGAAGGCGGTAGAAGGGCAGAGAGAGGCTCTCCTGTTACTTTGCAATTGAGGACTTTTCCTTAGAGTGAGAAATGGGGATAATAGGAAATGACGTTAATAGTCATAGCTGATTATTGAGTATTTGCTACCTGTCAGGTGCTGGGCTAAGTGTCATTACATGTAATTTTATTTAGACTTAAGAAAAACCTGGGTTTTAGGTAAATGCCACTGTTTTCACCAGATGAAGGAAGATGGGCTTGGAGAGGTGGCCGGCCATCAATCTGGCATGCCCAAGGTTGCAGCCTTACTACGTGGTGTGGCCAGGACATGAAGTAGGCAGTCCAGGTGACCATGCTATTCATTTATTCACTCTTCCAACACGTATTTGAGTTTCTCCTATGTGCCAACACCATGTTTTTTTTGCTGAGTTAATAGGCGTGAGCCAAAAATAACACAGTTGCAACCTCATGCAGACTAAGGGGAGCTGATAAAAGCTATTCTGATGAGGACTAAGAAATAGAGGTACGTGATGCTTTGAGAGTCTACATTTGAGGGACTTGGCCTTGTCAGGAAGTTCAGGGAGGGCTTCCAGGAGAAATAATGGTTAGAATGAGATCTGGAGAAAGAGCAAAAGGGTGGAGGTTATTGGGGAGCCAAAGAAAAGAAACATGATGTCCCGTGTGTCGAGGTGGACTGTGGTATGTGGAAGGTTCTGGCCATGTGGAGAAGGTGTAGCCTGAGTATGCAGCCAAGGATGCAGGTTACAGGCAGAATATCCATGGATCTGTGCTTTCAAAAGCAATTTTGTTTGCTTGTGTTTGTAGTGTGGGGTATGGGAGATGGGGTGGGGTGGGATTAGAGGGATGGAGAACATGATCACATTTGTGTTTTGGGAAGATCACTCTTTGACATGTTAAGAACGCGTAGGGGCAGCGGACAGTAGATACAGAAAACAAGAAGGTGTGCAGTTACTGATTTGCAACAAAGAATGAGCATTTCTGCTTCAGTTGTTCATGGATGCATCACAAACTCACCTGAAACTGGCTTAAGCAGCATCCATTGGTGCAGGATACTTCCGTTTGGGCAGGGCTTGTTCTTGGCATTGTTTAGTCGCTCAGTCATGTCCAACTCTTTGCGACCCTGTGGACTGCAGCACAGAAGCTTTCTGCCCTTCATCTCCTGGAGCTTGCTCAAACTCATGTCCATTGAGTCAGTTATGCCATCCAAACATCTCATCTGTCGTCCCCTTCTCCTCCTGCTTTCAATCTTTCCTAGTATCAGGGTCTTTTCTACTGAGTAGACTCTTCACATCAGGTGGCCATAGTATTGGAGCTTCGAGTTCAGCATCAGTCCTTCCAGTGAATCTTCAGGATTGATTTCCTTCTCCTCTGCACGGCTGAGCAGGGGTGGTTTTTCCCTGCTCTGCATGGTGCTGACTCAGGAGTGCACTCACCGGGGAGCTTAGCTTTGACTGGAACATTCAGCATGGCTCTCATGTCTGCACTTGACACTTGGCGCTGGCCATGACTTGGCTCCCAGGCTGACTGCACCATCATGATAGACAGACTTAGCACGAGATAGGACACTGCCAGGTTCCTGAAGGTCTAGGCCCAGGCCTGGCATAGTGCTAGTCACTCCTTTGCATTCGTCTAAGCACTGCCAGTCCACACTCAAGGAGACAAGGAAGAGATTCCATCCTCTTGATGGACATGTGCCCACAAGACATGTGTTGCTGTGTGCCAGACACAAATCAAGTCCTTGAGAATAGAGCACTGTAGGCTCTAGACTGCATTCTCGCTTGTATGGCCTTACAGAGGGAGTCAGTAAGCATATAAACTAGAACAGTATCAGGTTTGGTTTGGAAACATCTTTGTTTGCTCAGGTTGGAACCACTTTCATTTATGTTGTAGACTGAATGTTTGTGTTCTGCTCAAATTCATATATTAAATCCTTCCACCCGATGTCATAGTGTTTGGAGGTGGGAACTTTGGGAGGGGTGAATGTGTCATTGGGTGGGGGAGTGGAGCTCTCTTGAATGAGATTAGTGCCCTTTAAAAGAGGTTATCAGACAGATCTGTCACCCTTCCCTACCATGTGAGGACATAGAAGATCCTTTCTGAACCAGAAAGTACATCCTCACCAGGTCCCAATTCTGCTGGCACCTTGATCTTGAACTTCCCAGGCTCCAAAACTGAGAAATTTCTGTTGTTTATAAGCCACCACGTCTATGTTATTCTATTATAGCTACCTCAGTGGACTAAGATAGTGTGTTTTTTCTCTCCTGTAACCAGAGAGTCAGAAATTGCAGGAGCAAAACTGAACCCATGGACTGTCTTTGGGATCATGTAGTTACTCAGAAACATTTAGGCTTACCATGTGCTCTGATATTTCGTTCAGAAAATATCACTGCTGGAGACCATGTGGGGGGAAAAAAGTAACCCTATAGCTTAGAAAAGAGAGTATTAGAAAGCAGCCAAGTATCACTGCTCCATATTTCCTCACAAGTCTGAGGAATTTGCTTTTAAAAATAAATGTGTATTTCATAATGCGCCTATTTGATTTCTCTTTAATCATTGGCTTTTTTTGTGTTTGCTGATTTTTCAGGCTTGCTAATTTGTGCTGTGTCTACCCATCATTTGTGCAAATTAGCAAGGTTTAACTAGAAATGAAAATGTCAAAGTTATTATATTATTTAAAATTAAGGAATAATTAGACTGGAGGAAAACAGGCTGAAAGAATGCTCCAAGCTATGTTAAAGGTGGGAAAAGACAGGGGAAAAATGCAGAAAGGATAAGTGTGAGAGGATGGGGGACCACTTGTCCTACTTCCAGGGATCTGGACTTATGATCACACCACATGAACCACCAGGGATGTGGAGTGGACTCAGAGTCCTCACATACACCATCGGGGTAGGCCAATAGGGTTTTCTAACAGGTCTATAAAATGTATTAATTTTTTAAAAAACTGGTTGGTGAAATATTTTACCAGGTACTTTGGGATATTCTGTAGAGACCCTTAGCTGGTATTCCAGAATTGTGCTCTTCTTTTTGTTTCCAGTGTCCCTCTGGGGCATCTGAGCATCTGATCTTATCAGATGAATGCCAGGAAAAGGAAAGTGTCGGTAGAGGGTGTGTGAAAGGTGATGGGGATTTATTTTTCCAACTGGCACAGTTGCAGACTCTGAAGTAGTAAAAATCAGCTGTTGCTCCTTGGAATTTACATTCACCCAGCTGATCCAAGGCCTGTGTACAGGCATATAACTTGTAGCATTGTTGTGAGAGGAAAAGCAACAGAATTCCCTCAGTGTTTGACAGGATGTAGAGTCTGTGGTCTCTCCATGGGGTGAGGGTGGGAAATACACGGGGACCGAGCTCCGCAGCTCTCAAAAAGGATGTAGACCCACATGTGCTGGTGTGCAAATGTCTCCAAGATATCCTAAGTGACTTGAGGGTAAATACACTAGTCCTTGGGTAGAAGGCAGAAAAAAGATATACACACAGAATGCTATTATTGTGTCTGTATAGAATATTTTTGGAAGAGAGAGACAAGATATTGGTAACACTGAATGCCTTTGGGAAGGGAAATTGGTGGTTGGCACGGATAGAGTTTATAGTCCCTATTTACCCTGTTTGCGCTATTTGATTATACATGTATGAGTTGTGTACCTTTTTGAACATAGCTGTTCCAGGATGCCCAAGTGTTATTACCTAAAGGGCAGCAAGCCCTGCGGGAAAGGATCAGATACTGGGTTTTGATGATATCTTTTTAAATCTTTGCTTTTAGTAAATGTGAAAATCAGGTGTGATTGCTGATTGATTTCAAAACCTAGTGATAAGAAACCGTTGATTCAGCCCAAATCAACCACGTCCTCACTCTGGATTCCCAGCTCTGCATGGCTTGTCACGTGTATAATGTTTGCTTGTGTTATCGACTTGTACTATCTAAGTATCTTATAGAACAGTTTTTTTTTTTTTTAAGTTGCATATTGCCAAGACGCTGCCTATCCATACAGACTTAAGCAAAAGGAGACTGTAGTTGACAACATGACTGAATAGGTTGAGTATAGACCTGCTGAGGCTCAATCTAAGCCCTAAAGCCTCATCTTTACATTTCTCATGTCTCCCCTCCGCTTTCTTCTGAGGTGACCCCATTTGTTAATGGGACTCCCCTTCCTGGAGGTGAGTACCCCTGTAGCTCCATCCTTGCAAACTCAGCTCCCAGGGCAGCAGGGAGGGTCTCTAGGCTCCCCCAACCCTAACCCTCAGGCCTTTGTTCTCAAGCCTTGCTGTGGTTCCAGTGCTTCTGTGGGGATGGGGATGGGGGTTGGGGATATTGCAGGCTGATTTGCTTTTGGCAGTTTGGTTGAAACTAATACCAAGCTCCTCCTATATTCCTGATTCTCTCAGCCTGGAGACATTAAGATGAATAAAATTCTTGGGCAGGTTTTGGGGAGCTTACACCCTGTTAAGGAAGGTTCGGAAGCTCATGTGGGAACCCTTTTTGATGTGAAGTACTAGACTCAAAGGAATTCTGGGGAGGGCTCATCTCTGCCTGGGAATATTGGTGAGAGACTTGTGAAAGAGGTGATCCTGACGTGAAGCCTTCTGTGGGAAGAACTTTTGCGTGCAGACAGATCCGAGGACGAGGCTGAAGGCATTCCAGTATAAGATGCCAGAGAGCAGACACTTCTAATTTTCATCAGGTTCTGCTTATCAGGCTTCAGAATGGCCAGTGCACTGTCTTCTTGTCATCTTGAGGCCACCCTTACCAACCTGCATCAGACCTTCCGCAGTAAGCACTCGTCCTTAGAATATTGCAGCATTTTATTTCTTTGCCCTCATTTGGCAGAGATGTTTCTTACTCTGCGTGTTACTTACCTCTGTCTTTTCCCCAGATCCCTTTTTTTGCTCATTGTCTTGGCCACACAATTAGTACCCTATTGTCAAGCAGTAGTTCCCCCTCTAGCAGAGGGTTTGCATTTCAAGGACAGACTTTGTCATCAGAAACTTTGTTCCCAGCCACTGCAGTCACACAGGCAGTGTCGGGCTATGTTCAAGAAGACTGAAGGGCTGTGGATTCAGCAGGAAAATATCAGCCAACTTTTGTGCTAGAAAACACAGTGCAGTAGTCTTGAACATTAAAAGGCACAGAGATCAGAGGAGAGAGGAAAGCAATGTGATTTGTGGCCAAGGTAGTCAGGAGGAAGGGAGATGGCCTGGGCATGTATCAAATCAATAGGGTCAAATTTTGTTATATTGGTTTAAGGGTCAGGCACTTGCCGTGAGCCAGACGCACATGAAGGAAGATCGTGGCAAGCGGAGAGCACAGTGTCATTTGATGGTTCGTCCTCCTGGTGCATTCCAGCACCTCACGGCGGATAATTCTGGGATCTGAGCTTGAGCACAGCTCAGTCCTGGACCTGAGTGGATTCTCTCTTGTCCTCCTCACTGACCTAAATCTGGCCATTCTTAGGGGCCAGCAGAGGGATCAAATACCACATGCATGCATGCATGCTATGCATGCTGAGTCGCTTCAGTCGTGTCCGACTCTGTGACCCCATAGACGGCAGCCCACCAGGCTCCTCCGTCCCTGGGATTCTCCAGGCAAGAACACTGGAGTGGGCTGCCATGTCCTTCTCCAACACATGCATGCATGCTAAGTCGCTTCAGTCGTGTCCGACTCCGTGCGACCCTATGGACCACAGAGAGAGGCGAATCTGTACCCGTGGGTGTGTGGCTTTCCATTAGTCTTCATCTGTACTGGGTTCTAACTTGTATTTAGTGAGAATGGAGGAGACCGTGTGGGCCAAGGAGCCGAACAAGTTCCTTTCTGCAGGTCCTGCATCTACCAAATCAAGGAAGCCGTGGCCGTTTGGCAGCTGGCTCCACATTCAGAAGTGAACTAGAACTGAGCCCTTCCTCAGCAGTTCTGGGAAATGATACCCTTGAAAGGGTATCAGCCAGAAAGTTGGGAAGACTGTGTTCCAGTGATGCCAAACCCTAGGCGCAAAATGCAGCAAGGTAAGCCCTTTAATAACGGACAGAGTTCTTCAGCTCAGAGAGCTGTCGGAAGCTGGCAGTGTAAGTGTCTTCTCTTTGGTATAGCACTTGAGTGCAGCTTGTTGAGATCTAAGGGTTTGTTGATTAGTGGGAATGAAGGCTATAGGGGGAGTTTCTGGTTTTGAAGGGGAACAGGCATGGAGACCTGTGTGAGAGAATGAAACAGGGGTGGTGGGCATTGATGTGGAACACAGACATGGAAGCTTCTAGGTCTTCTCTACTGTTGCTCAGGACTCTCGTTGCAGCTTGCCCCCCGCCCCCCACCCCAGCCCCGCCTTGCATATTGTGAGACCCCTGGAGTTGAGGACCAGATTGGTTTTTGTTTGCAGCTGTTGGATGCAGTCATTCTGCTTAGCTCATGTGGACAGAGTGGTCCACTCACCCATGATGCTGAGGCAGGAGCAAATTATGCATATTATTTTTCACTGTTATATAAATGTTCCCCTGTGATATATTTGTCAAGGTTTTTACTCTTCACTGTCTTAATTGGACTCTATTGCACACACGCACACACAAACCCATCATTCACTGTGTATAGAATGTTGTCTGATATAGTACTGCTTTGTTCAGGGGTTATTTTGGGGGTGTATTCCTCATCTTAAAGTCACTCTAAAATCCCAATGGGTAGAAAATTTGTCTTTTAAGAGTCTTTTGATTCCTGATTTAGAATATCTAATAGGTGCTTTATAACTGATGATTTCCCCATGAGACTCCTAGGCTTCCTTGAGTACAAGAACAATGTGTTAGATGTATTCATCTCCCTTGTCCAGGTTCCACACATAGTAGGCCTTGTCTTAGAGGCAGAAAGAACCATTAGGAACTGCAGTGTTAATGAGGCAGACACCTAGTAAGACGATGCTCCTGTTACGATGCCTGGCTTTGGACTTAAGCCCAGTGAAAGCACGTTAATGGATATGAGTTTTTCTCTGTATGGGTTTTCCTCTTTGTCTCCTTTCTATTTTTTGGTCCATGAGCAGGCTCTGTCTCTCTGTGGGGAAGCAGCAGACAGCTTCAGTGAGTATAAATGTTAGCAGCCGCACGTGGAACATAGCCCCAGAGATAATCACATGTACCAGTGATCTGTCAGTAGATTCTATTACACGTGTGGGTCTTTTATCAAAGGAATTAAGTTTTCTTGATATGTTAGAAAATAGTACTTTTTTGGCCATCTCTGGAATGGATGAATTGATGTTTCGGTATCTATCTAGATTGACAGCTTGCTTTTTTTTCCCCCTCTGAATTTTGGTAATTCTGGATTTTAGTATATTCTTTCTTAAGTTGCGTTTTTAAGTGATCACACTTCATTTGTAGACAGTAATTCTTTCTTTCTTTTTCCTAAAAAAGAAGTCAACCATATCCTTGCACTTTTTTTCAAAAAATCTGTCTTTGAGAAGCACTTATCTGTTTTTTTTCTTTCTTTCTCTTTCTAATTCTCCTACATTTGTATTTGTCGAGAAAGATCCTCAGATGCATTGCTGTTTGAAGAAAGTATTCCGTAAATAGATGGATGCAATAGGATTGCCACTTTATGTCTTGAATTGGGGAGAATATTACTTGCGTAATGGCATAATAATTGATTTTTTTCACCTCTTATCACCTTTAAAACTCCCAGAAAAAGTTGGAGATGAACTGTGACAGTCCAGGAAAGTTATTGGCCAGTTCAGCAATACGCCCAAACCCTAATTATGGGGGCCTCTGATCTGGGTTACCTGTTCTGTGAGAAAACAAAGATCCAACCAGTCACAACACACTGGGCCCCATCCCTGCTAAGACCAGGTACCAAGATAAAACTCTCCTCCTCCTTCACTGTTAAGATGGAATTTCCATTCATTGAAAGCATAAATCCTTTGCATAATATTTTTACTCTTGTTTCTCCCTGGGGGTAAACCTTTACTTGGTGCCTTCCCTCCTTCTGAGGTGAGATTGACTTTTTAGGGCAGATGACAGTTTGGGGCATAATTATTCCGTGCCTCCATTCCTGTGGCTCCAACAACTGCCAAGCCCCAGTGCCACTTTGATTAAAAAAAACATCCAGAGCTGCTTGCCTCTGTTGCCTCTGTCTGCCTTGTCTTAGAGGCACATCATTTTTGCACATCAGTATTAACAATTCAAACATCCTGAAATGCTAATAGCACTAGTAAGCTTTTAATTCCATGGAATTTATTGCTTGCTGTATTTCTATGAATTTATAACGCTTTGATTCTTAAGAGCCCCATTTAATCAGTTTTGCCTGGCACCGAACATAATAAACAACTTGCCGGTGAAAAAGTGCCACTTGGGGGAGGCTGCTAACAAGGAAGTTAAATGCCTCTGCCACTAGCAGTCTCTTCGCTGTATTTTTCATGAGCTGTAATGTACTTTGCTGGCTTCTGAGCGGTGGTTAAACGCTGGGACAAACGCAGCCCCACTCTCACACTTAGAAGCTCAGACTTCGCTGGGCGTCATTGCAGAAAGCCCAGAAGAAAAGCCATGCTTTTAGCCTTATTTTTCCTTTCTCCTCTAGCTTAATGGCTTCTAATACTTTTTCATTATCTTTACCTTAATCTCTTGGCATATGATTTATGGACAGGAATGGTGAGGGATATCAGTGGGCAAAAACAATCATTAGAGGCTGTTAAGGAACATTTATTGTTTATTTGGCTGCCTGTCTATAAAAGTACACATGATGGCCCTAATAGCAAAATATCAAATTATCAAGTGCTTTAAAGCAGAAAATGTCATTTGTTTCTCAAAACTGCACCAACTTTATATAATTGCCCTTTTAATTATCCCTAGTGGCCCATGAAATTTGCAAAATAGAGCATCAAAGGTTTGATTTACTTACATGTTGCACTTTGGTGGGATTCTTAATGAATATTGTTTAGTACTAATGCTGAGATGAAATTTGTAAATGTTTATAGTGAGGGACTTAGAAGTGGGTGGGAGCCTAGTCATAAAACCGAGTCAGCTGAGTTCCCCACAGGATGAACTGTATGGCCACATTCTTGGACCTACTTTTTGAAACTTTCTTCTTAGAGTGGAATTTTATTTCTAATCCAGGTCAAGTGAATATGCGTTAAGTTCAGTTTTGCACTTTGGTTTTTCCCCACCCAGTTAAGTGATAGTCTGTCTCCTTGTTACTTTCGTAGGGCCTTGGAGGGGTCCTTTCTTTGTTTCCTGGAAATCTTGGATTGGGATCAGTTGTTTCTTCAGAAATGGCAGTCTCTAAGATGATGTGCAGAACTGGATCTCTCAAAGCTCATCTTTTGGAGAGGATTTTTGCAGTTGTAGATCTGTGAGCTGATTTCTGACTGAGATGGGGAGCCCGGAGTCCACGTTGAGTTTGAGGCTTCCCGGGACTCTGTTGTGTCTCCTTCCTTGACGTACGTGCGCACCGTCCTGTGCCGATAACCGAAGCAGAAAAGCCCACTCTGGGTGGCGGTGCGCCCAGCAGGGGTCTGCAGGGACGGCAGCGCTGCAGTGTACTTCAGCTCTCCGCCTTCCGTCACCTGCCCAGAGTTTTGTCTTCAGTCTGCAGACATGAAACATGGGGCCACATCTTGGGTAATAAGAGAAGTAGTGATAGAGGTCAGCGATAGGGAGACCCTGTGATTTGATTGCAGGCTGGTTCTCTGGGCTCAGGAAGCTCTCTCAGCTCTCAATGATAGAGATATTAAATAATCCTGGTGGGAAGGTAGACACCTGTGGAGTGTCACTTGTTAGGCGTCCCCAGGTTGACAGCGCACCAGTGATAAGCACCCGATGGGTGTGGCTGCCTCCTCGCATCTCCCTCACCCGTTGATGAGCGTGTCGCGGGGACAGGATCGGGAGACTCAGAGAAGTCTGTAAGATTGCATCTCTTATTTCCCCTTGGTCCACCTGACTTGTCACTCGGTTGGAGGGGCTGGCAGGGCATGTCTCCAGCAAACCCTGTTGGTTGTTGCCTGGTAACTTGTTCCTCTCAGAGTGATGGCAAAAAGATTGTTTCCTCTCCATATCTCCCTGGCTTGGAGGAGAAGAAGAGCAGTTTTAATTACTTGGCTCATCCTTTTTGAGGGGTGCTTCCTGACCCTTCCCCACCTCTCCCAGTCCTTCGGAATCTCTGAAATAGTATTTGTAGGTTTCCAAGCACCTCGGGGGTACTTAGTCTTAACTCCCTGTGATGTGACTGTACCAACTTTCCAAATTACTTTCTGCCTCCTTCATCTAACTGATGGCAATTTAGAAGCTGAGATAATTTCAGACTTATTGCATTGCAGGCGTTTCTCAACAATCCCACAGTCCCATCCACCAGAAGCAGTCCTCTCTGCCTGCCTCCGCGTCTTTTGTCTTCACAGTGGCGTCCCCCACCGGTACCCATTGTCTCTTTTGCAAATTGTACCTCTATTATTGCTTTTCGCTGCACGACCTTGTCCTTCCTTCTATAATAGTTGTTGTGTTCTGTCCTCCACATCAGCCAAGTGATTTGTACATCTGATGTTTCCATCTGCATATGCAGTTCTGTGTGCAGTCCCCTTGCAGCCCCCTTTGAGCAGACTTCTGTGTCTTTCTGTTGCCTCGCTGTGATGGCCCCAGAGCATCTAGATGTTGGTCTGTTCCCTTTGGTTCTCCTTTTGGTTTCTCTTCATCTGAGTCTGCTTCACAGCCCTTTGCTGTGTCTTTAGTCACTCAGTCGTGTCTGACTCTTTGCGACCCCATGGACCGGAGCCCACCAGGCTCCTCCTGTCCACGGGAGTTCTCCAGCCAAGAACACCAGAGTGGGTTGCCATGACTTTCTCCAGGGGATCTTCCCAACCCAGGGATCAAACCCAGGTTTTCCACATAGCAGGCAGATTATTTGCCGTCTGAGCCAGAGGGAAGCCCATACATCCCTTTAAATGTTTCTAATATTGTGTCTCTTTCACACACATGTATGAAAGTAGGATCTCTCAGAAGAGAGAACTTGGACTACTTTTATTGCTCCAAGGCCCATGATGTACTAGTACATAATGCAAATACAGATTTAGGATATTTCCCTTATCATTTCAACGTTTACCTTAACTAAGTTAATGTTTGCACATGCACACAGCATATAATGCATATGATATAATAGCGTGCTCACATGATTTATCCAAACTACTGCTTATGATGTGTTCAGATGATATGATCCAGTCAGGGTGCTGAAGGTTAGATTTCTTTGATGAAGAATTGCATTCCATCCTGTCTTGGTGTTTCTGTCACTGGAGGCTAAATCTCATTTGGAGAGAACATTAAAAGCCCAAATTTGTGACCCTTTGTGCATGCAAGTCACGGAGTAGCTAACTTCTTTACCTTTTCTCATGATTTTCACCATTCCAGGCACCTTAAATGCTACTTCCTTCCTTCCTTCCCTGTTTTTCTGCCTCTGTCTCTCATTGCAGGTCTAATAAATCCTTCCCTGTTGTAAGAATGAACCACCTTGTGGGGGATTTCACAGCTAGCAGTGTCCCCCTTACTCTGGGCCTTGTTTTGGTCCAGATGACATCGGGGTCATTCCTTCCATCTCCACATCCTCCATGTCCTCAACTTTGGTCCCCTCACCTGTTTCCTGAGGTGTGCTTTCAACGATTTTGATACCCAGAATGTGACCTTTGCTTTTCGCTCCCTCCTTCCTCCGTGATTCTGATGAGGTCTTCTCTTCACGTGCTTGTCTTGCTTGTTGGTATAAATCATCATTGTGTCGTGAACAAACTCACAGGTCACTGGGACGAGAGCTAGCCTGCCAGCCCCAGTCTGCTACTCTTCTGCTGTGTTCCGTGTTTTCCCTCCTCTGCCTCTCTGACAGATACAGGGACAGACGGACAGAGTACTTGCCAAGTCACCTAGTGTCTTAGGGTTTGGCTTCACATTGGGCTGTTTCCTCCTAGAGGAAATCCTTCTCACTGACTCGGGGCTGCGGCTGAGCTAATGGATGAGGGAGTATAAGCAGAGGGTGCTCCTGTCATATAATAGATTTGGCTCCAGTGTTACTCCCAAGGGTCTTCTGGAGCTCAGAGCCTTTTTTTTTTTTTTTTCCCTTCAGTTTTCAGGTCTTCTTTGAATAAGGGAGGTGAAGTAATCCCTTCAGAATCTTTCTTACTTCCTGGACTTTGTCTCCCAGCTGACTTTTCATCTGGTCAGTTGTGGCAGATCCCTAGCACAGCCCTAACACCGTTCGCTATAACTGTGGCTGGTCATGTTGCTTCTGGCCAAAATTCTGGTGGTGATTGTTAGACCAAAGAGAAGCAGTCCAGAAAATTCTTGAGAGAGAAAAGAAGGCAGACTTTTCCTCCTCTTCCTCTGTTTCCTTGCCAGCCACTCTTGGTTTCCTGGAGTTGGAGCTGACACCCCACCCAGGAGGGCGGGTCTTGTCTGAAGCTCACGGAGGGAGCTTCTGGATGTCGAATTGGTGAGGTGTGTAGTTCCTGAATCGGATGAGCCGGCTCTGCATCCTGGCTCAGTGTGTTTCATTGTGTCATTCTGTGCAAGCTAGACCTCTGAGCTTTTCTTTCCTTATCTGTAGAACAGGGAAAACTACCTTTTTTTTTTTTTTTTTTAAAAAGTTGCTATGCAAATAAAATGTGGTAACAAACATAAAAGCCAGTGCATAAAATGGCACAGTTATTTTTGATCTTGTTTAGAGTACCTCATAAAATCAGTTGCATTGTTCTGTAATCCAACTGAACAAAAGCGTTGTAACTGTTTACCAGACAGTTTTGTGCTTAGAAATCCAGAGTTAGAAGGCTGAGGAGGAGAACACTGGGAACTTCCTTACCCTTCTAATACGTTGTTGAGCAAACCAGCTGAAGAGGAATGAGGGAAGGGTGCCAAGGCAATTAGAGAACCCAATCAGATCCCCTCCAAGTGTCAGTGTTTTCAGAGTCATTAGAATGGAAGGTTTGAGCTGATTTCTCTGAAAGGCCCTTCATGGCTCTCCATTCCAGATGTGAAAGTTTGGGGGATCTTGCATGTCTCATCCTCACTGGACTGCATTCTGGAATTGCAACTTTTATATTTGTTGGTGCTTTACTGTAAATACTCCATGAATCTTCAGAATTAATGTGTTTTGGAAAACATCACTTTTGCTTGCTTTCCTATCACACGGTAGTCTCTTTTCTCTAGAAGTCGTCCCAGGGCAGGTCTCCGGGACTGTTGGGTGCCCATGGTAAGATGACAGGTGTGGGTGGCTTGATCATGGGTGTACCAATACAAAAATTGCGTTGAAGATTAATTTTTTTATTGGGTAGAGATGCCCAAATGGTTTCTCCTCTTGAAAAACTATTGACTGGACTTAACTCATACGAAAGTGTTAAGTCACAAAAAGATTTTTTTCCTAGAGAGATGCCTTTTCAAACTCTGGATTTCCTTTGAGTGTGCTCTAGCTGCTGTTATAAAATAGTGTTGCAGTGGAGTTGAAAAGGACCTAAATCTCCACCAAGGAGCAGCTGATGTGTGACCAACAGCTGGGTAAGTGGAGCAGCTTTATGAAGAAACATAGGCAACTGTAACTTTTTTTCTTTTTTTTAGTGGGTGGATTTATTTACTTATTTATTTGTTTTCAGTGTGTACTTTAATTTTTTTTCCTTTTTTTTTTTTACTGGGCTACACAGCATGAGGACTCTTAATTCCCTGACCAGGGATTGAATTTGCACCCTCAGCTTTGGAAGTGCGGAGTCTTAACCTTTGGACCACCAGGGAAGCCCTGACTGTCATTTTTTCAAACGATTTCCCTAACTCTTCCAGATTAGGTTAAGTTCCCCAATTACATATTTATATAGCATCCTGTGTTTTCCCCTAGCACTTATTTTTTTTCCCCCCAGCACTTATAATTATACATGATTATTTTTAAACCTATTAGTATGTTACTATCTCCAAAGATGGCTGATTCCACAAGAGTCAGGAACCATATTCACTTCTGTGTATCTAGCACATCACATAGGATCTGGCCCATGGTGGGGCTTGATGTATTGAGTAAGAGAGCAAACGTTTTTGTTCTTCACTTACTGGGAATTTTCCATGACTGGCTATGTTGCAATTAGGATTGAATGTGGGTGCACAGAAGAAAAACCTAACTACAGCGACTTAATCCAGGGGTTGGCAAACCTTTTTTGTAAAGAGCCCGACAGCAAATACTGTAGCTTTTGCAGCTTCTTCAGTCTCTGCCACAGCTGTCCAGCTCTGCTGCATGAAAGTGGCCATAGATAATGCTTCACTCAGCAGTGGCGATTGTGTGACAATAAAACTTGAGTCAGTCAGGCTCCACATTCGGCCCACAGGCCACAGTTTCTGGTCCCCTGCTTAATCAAATTGGAGTACTGGTTGGTGGTGAATTTCGTTTAACACAACAAGTCTAGAAGTCTCGAAGTAGGCCCTCCATGACTGGAGTCCCTGTGTAAGGGGGTCCTCCAAACCTGGACTGCTTCTTGCTTGTCAGCCCCCATCATCTTCAGCATAGCACTTCTATTCTAAGAGTCATGAGACGGCTGCTTAGACATCCAGGGTGTGTTTGACATCCAGGCTGTAAGACATCCAGGCATTAAAGTGCAAAGGACAAAGACATTCCTTCTTTCCAGATTGTGCTTCTTTGTAAAACGGGGTAGACCTTCCTGGATTTGTCTTCATTGGAAGCCATGCCCTTCCTTGTATGTCATTGGCCAGGACTGTGTTGCTTGCCCGTTTCCAGTGACATGAGAGCATAAAACTGCAGGTATTTTAACTGAGCGCATTGCTGCCCACACAAAGTTGGGATGCTGGTGCTGGAGGAAGGAGGGTGAGTGAAGTTTGTATAAGCAGCTGGCAAGGTCCACTGGGTATGGGTTTGAAACTGCCCCTCCTTACCCCATCTCCCATCCCCCTTTCCAACTTCTTTCTATTCAGGGTTAATTATGTGGTCGCTTCTTGGCCTTTTGGCTAAGATCAAGTGCAGGGTTAATTATGTTATGGATTAAGCGTAAGAAGTTCTGGTTAAACGCCTGTTTAGTAGTTTCAAATCTCAGCTCTTCTACTCTGTCCCTCTGACCTTGGTCTCAGGTTTTCTCAACTTTAAAAAGAATAACGAGTAGGGCCAACCATAGAGTAGGGAGAAGCCTGAGAAGGTATGTGAAGCATTTAGCCCTGAACCAGCTCATAATATACACCCAATAAACAGTGGCTGTCATAGTTAGTACTAATATGAATGTACAAAAGAGGTTTTATCTCCACCTACCCTTTATAACACAGATACATTTATTAAAAAACAGGAGAACATTAAAGAGTGATAAATATAAGCTTTCCAACTAATATAAAAGTGTGAGGAAGGCCTGGGTGGCTCTCTCCATGATCATAGGCATTTCAGAAGTTTGGGAGCTTTTCAAAACAAGCCCCAGCCTGATTAGGCAGCAAAGTTTGTAATAAACAACAATAAAACCCCAACTCACCAAGTCCTAACTGTGGTTACCCTTGCCCACCAGCTGTTGAAATTCCCAGCTTTCAGGATATTTCATAGACTAGGTTCTTTGCTTTATCTCAGTTTTTAAGCATATTTAAGTCCCTCTGGGCTGGTATTCCACCAGATAGGAAGTCTGACTGTGTCCAAGACTGAGTTCCCTCTGCTGTGTGTACACAGAAGCAAACTCCAGGCTTTATCTGCCTTCACCCTGACCTACTCTTCCCACAGTGGTTTGGGTGAGGTGTTCCGGAGAGTGAGGCAGGTGGTAAATGCTGATCTTGAATGCTCCTTGCTGAAATCTTCCTGATTTTAAAGGACTCTCTTTGGGGGTTTCCTTAGCTCTTTCAACCACTGTGTGACTTTCCAGTCCTTTCCAGGTACACTGGGCAGGGTCTGTGTTTTCTTTCCAAAGTCTAGCTCTTTTGTAAAGGGTGTTCTGAGACCACGCCAAGGATCCAGCCTGAGGCTCATTAACCAGGTACCTTTGTAGTGGCTCAAGATGTCCCAGGTCACCTCATGAAAGCAAGAACCTTACTGAGAAAAACACTCAGGAGGTTTAGTTCTAAAACCTGTCACAATACTACAGTAGTCACCCAAGTGTCATTTTTAAAAAGCAAAAGCCAAGCCTCAAAAGAGCAGAGCCCCAGCGGAAATCTCTTCTCCAAATCCATTACGCAGGAGATGAGCTGGGTAAATACCAGGGACTCTCCCATTTAGACTCTGACCCTCACTCAGCAAGGGGAGTGATTTGTTTCCCACCTTGGTTCTGTGCCCACCTTTTTGCGAACCTTTTAATTTAAAAGAGACAGTGATTAATGATGCTTTTGATCCACTGACTTTTTTTTTCTTTTAAAGGGCACCCTCTTTCTCTAATACATAAATTTGATGTTGGAAGTAAACCATGAGTATAAAAATTATATTGCTTATTTATTTCTCTCTCCCACTCCATAGCTTTGACAGTCAAGGTGCAACCTGGGTTCATAGCTTTCTTAAGAGTCTTGGCATTCTGTGTCTGATATGTAGTAGACATCTGACAAATATTTGTTGAGTGAACAAATAGAAGAACGAAATAATAAATGTTACTTACTAATCAAGATTTGTGCAAGGGCAGTTCCAAAAGTATATTTCCAGGTAATGTGTGTGCGTGTGTGTCTTCTTACTGAGAAATAATGAGTATTCTATAGTCTATGCTATTGGGCTTTGTTTTGAACCTGTGATGATCCAGATGAAGGTATTTCACAGCATCTTTGTGCCTACATCCTCTTGGTAACTACAGTGGTCTTTCTGGCCTGAGCTGAATATCAGGCCAAGAGACATAGTTATTTTGAAGTCTGTGAATATTTTTCTAGTCATCGTAGATTAGTTCTCAGAAACACAGCTTTAGTCTACAGAGCATGATGATCCATCTTGCTAGTCTGTGTTTCTTTTACTGTGGGCATGTAGATGTTGATGCCTAAGGAGTGGAAAAAAAATTCTGTCAATCACAGAATTCTATCAAACCTTAACAACTGTAGATTTTCTTATATTACTTGGGTCCATTTCTTTCGGAAGTAAAAATCTTTTTTTCCTGGGTTTCAGCCTTTTGCTCAGTTTGATGTTCTCCTACTTAAATGTGTGAAACTATAAGAATTGGTCTTAGTTGCAGATTGCAGAACTGGAAACTAAAGTTGGGGGAAAAAAAAACCTAAGGTTTTCTTTTGATACTGTGTTTTATATTGTGTTGAAACTTGGTGATAATTTATAAAAAGTAGCATTATTTGTATAGATTTATTAAGTATAGGACACACAATCAACTGAATTGTGCGTTTTGAGTCATAAGATTTTTCACAAGGGCCCTACATTACTTTAAAAGGTGTAAATGATACGTTGTGTAACACCCATCTTATCTTGAACTGTATTATCAGGGGCTCTTTCTGTTTCACCTTAATGTGTCCAGGGAACTCCTGCTTACTTTAAAAAGATAGCCAAAAGAAAGAAATGCAGTTAATGGTTTAACACATTCCAAACTTTATAAGCAATTTGCGCTTAGATGGTGTAGAGTTGAAACCTGATGATTGCAGAGAGGTAATATATCTAAATTCTAATTCAGGTTTTACCTTGCCTTTCCGGTTATCTCTGCTGTTTAATAAATAGGAAGGTGGACGACTGCTGGCCCTGGATCCTTTTCAGGGTCCTTTCTGACCTCTGGCAGTTCGATGGCCACCTGAAAATGATGACGTTGCTGCACCTCCAGTGCTCCATCTCCAGTGTGGTTCATTTGCCCATTTCACTCATTCTCTGTGATGAATTTCTGCCCTGGGTGGGGCAGATCTCATTTTAAATTTAATGAGACCCAGTGAATCTAACCTGGTGTCACATTCCTATATTTTAGGTGCATTCTTGCTTATATTTTCAGTGTGGAGAAAAGGAAAATCAACTAAATTGTACATTTGAGCCTTGAGATATTTTTCATTTTTGTGACCACCCATACAGGTCATGCCCAAATCCGGGGTCACCTTTTTAATGACTGTTGCCTTGTCATGGTTTAGTTGTTCAGTTGTGTCTGATTCTTTTGCGACTGCATGGACTGTCGCCCTCCAGGCTTCTCTGGCCATGGGATTTCCCAGGCAAGAATTCTGGAGTGGGATGTCACTTCTTTCTCCAGGGGATCCTCCCAATCCAAGGATGGAACTCATGTCTCCCCCACAAGCAGGCAGATTCTTTACCAGTGAGCCACCTGGGGAATCTGTTTCTTACTATTTATTTTCTGTTAAGTGTCAATCTTACTTTCACCCCAAATCGTGGGTTAAAAATATAGTCCAAATATGATGCAGAAATAATTAAATTAGTTAACTTTGCACCCAATATTGAGTAACATGAACGCTTAGTGAACTTCTATCCCAAAGGGTAAAACACAGACATGGAGAGGAATTGACAGAAATTGACCATTATGTTAATTTTTTGATAAAACACAGCCATGAAGCCCTCTGATTAAAACACGAACAACAATCAGCCTGGTGTGAAAGCCCATTCCCTCATTCATCTCTTCCCTTTGACTTGAATATTAGAAAACATCCGTGGCTAGTCCGCTGCTGTCCCTTCCTCACCTTGTCCTCCACCTTCCCTCCCTAATGGGGTGGCTTCTGAAGCCTCTAGCAGAGCTCCCCCCCCTGCAGCCCCCACATTTGTTTTCTTGGGAAGTGGATAATCTAGGCTACCTTTTCTTAAAGGACTTGGACATGACTCTCAGGTCAGGTCCTCCTGGGAGGCACTGCCCATGGTTTCTTGGGTTAATATGCAGCTCTCAGTGACAAGACGCTGTCTTGTATATAGACATTTTGTTGATATGTGGCCACTTTTGTTTGACCATAAACCTGTTTGTGTTAGTTTTTCTTACCATGGGCCCCTTCACAAACCATCTGTTCTATCTGCACAAAGTTGGGAGTTAACTGGAATCACCAATGCCAGAGAAGTCACTTTTCTTTCAGCAGTTGGATCCTAGAGTTGGAAACAGTCATTTGGGAGCCTGGGACTTGTTCTTCGTCATTCTTGGTAGATAACCACAAGGAAAACCATCGGAAAAAAAGCAGGTAACGTTTATGGAGCACGTTGCCTGTGCCAGGAGCCATTCTGGATCCAGCATGTCTGTCTTCTCTCTTAGTCCTTAGAAAGCTGTGTTGCTGTTGACCCCATTTTAAAGATAGTAATACAAAAGACACAGAGAGCTGAAGTGACTTGCCTGGGATCACACAGTCATGCTTTAAGGCTGAGCTCCTCTGATTTTCACTGACAGGCTTTGGATGACATGCTCACTCTGTCTAGCGGCAGATCACGCCATTCTTAGGGTTCTTGATGGAATGGTTTCTCTGTGGTCAGGCTCTACTTTGCCAGTATGATCAGTGATAGTTCTGGACCCAGAATCGTTTCAGTTTAAATAAATGAGTTCCCAGACTTAAAATCTAATCACAGCTCCTCCCTTTTCTCACGTCCCCACCCTCCCATGCTTGCAGTAAAGCCCTGTTTCTTTAACCTCTGAGGTCTCTCTCTTGTTTTCTGTTCTTGTCATTGCCGTTCGAACTGCAGGATGGAGACTTGGCTCCTTAGCGTGGCCCTCAAGGCTCTCTGCCTTGGCTCCGTCTCTGTGTCTTCTGTTCCTCTTCTCAGGGCCTCACGGAATAACTAGCCTTCTTGTGGGACTGGCCCTCTTCTCGGAGTGAGGGACCTGCCCTGTGGAGCTGACATCAACCCATTTCTTCTGCCCTGTTGTTGCCCTGCTCTTGAACTTGTGCAGCTCATGTTATTGCTTCCTTTGGGTTTGGATGCCAGTCCTCCTCTTCCCACTCCCACCTCCCCCTGCCTATTAACATCCTACTCATCCTTCAAGGCTTGGCTCAGATATCACTTCTGTGAAGCCTTTTCAATTGAACCCAGCCTATGTGACTCACTCCTTTGTCTGGGCTCCCACAAGTGTGTGTTTGTATTTCATTATAACCTTTGTTCAAGTCTGCTCTGTAGTTTAGTGCATTCTTTTCAAATTTGAAAGCCACAAATTCTTGCCTGAAGGTAAGAACCTAGGTAACTTTATTTTTGTGCGCCCCAGTGCACGTGAGATATAGAGGAGGTGCTCCATAGATCAACTCAGGCACAGTTATCATTATTGCCATTTTGTTGAGGGCTTACTTGGCATCATGACTACTAGAGTTTTGTGTTTGAGGTCACTTTTGCTCTTGCTGACTGGTTATGAGTTGCAAATAGGGCCACTATCCATTTTGTAGATTGGAAAACGGAAGCCCATCAAGATGCTATATCAATAATTTGCTCAGAGTCACAGAACTGCTAAGGGAAAGGACAAGCATTTGGACTCAGGGCTGCCTGGTTCCAAAGTCCATTTCCTTTTCATCATGACACCTGAGAAATGCACAACTACAAATAGGGTTGTGGTGGCTTCTGGAAGTCCAGATGAAGAATCTACATCCCCTCACTAAATACTCATATGGCTCAATCGTTTCATCTTTCCACATCCTATAAACTTCCTCTTTCAACTCATTTTGTAGATTTTGTATCTCTAAAACTACTGCAAAAAACTGGAAGGAAGATTCCTGATTTGCAGATTTGAATGCTAGTCTTTTTTTGTTGTGATTTTTAAACAACCTTTGGTTAAAATTTTACCTTGAATTTAAGAACAGTCATAAATAACACAATATCACATCTTGTCCCTTATGCTGAGTGTGGGTTCATTTAGCTCAGCTTTCTTTTTGAGCCAGTGTCAAGCAAGGGCCTTCCCAACATACTGGCTGAATTCTTTGGTTATACGCAACAGAGTTGATCCCTGGCCAACTTAAAGGAAAGGGGTTTATTGGAGGAGTAGACAGAAGGTCACAGAATGGACAGAACATTGAGAAAGGATAGGGGATAGTTCCCACATATAGGCAGTTTGAATGTCACTGCTAAAATCAGTGTTCCCCAAACATTTTTCTGTCCATACATCAGTCTACTGAGACAAATCAGATGTCCTAGTTTGTGTTATCTTCCCATGGCCATGAGAGGTCAGGGGATCTGACTGAGGAATTCCACCTTGATTGCAACAAGGGTGGGGAGGGGTAATTCCCCCAAAAGAAATTGAAGTACAAATGGATTCTGGATAGCTCCCGAAATTCAACAAGTACCATCTGTCCCTGGATTCTGCATGAATAGGAGGGTTTATTGAAGAGTTGGAGAGAGTTTTGTTCTTGTTTTTTGTAGCGTTAGGACCTCCTTTCTAACCAGGATCTTGAGTCTGTCATTGATGAGATTGGGAAGCCTTCCAGCTTTACATTACAGGAAGTTTGATGAACCTACCTTTATCTTGTATGCCTCATCCAGTAGTTAAGTCCCTGGGAAGGATGTAATAACATACCTAGACCTCTGGCTAGCTTACTACTGAAGACCTTTCTCCAGCAAAGATCTAATAAAATCCAAGCTCTAAAACCCCATCATCAAATAATAAAAGAGAAATAGAATAAATGCACAATTCATGAGATTAATATAGAGCAGGAAGACAATCTTTTTTTTTCTAATAATCTTTTCTTTTATATCCTACTTTATGGGGGTGCTGTTTAATTTCATGTTCATTTACTTTAATTACTTCTTGCATGTAGTTTGCGAGGAAGTTTGCCATTTTCTAGTGTCTAAAAGATGGCTTACTTGAGTTTCTTTTCAGACCCTGTTAGAATTAATATATAATAAAACCCAATGTGGATATTCCTCATTTTTCACCTCAAAGGATTATTCATCATAATAGAATCAGGTTTTTGCAGGGAGATTTTATCAGACTTACAAGTCAAATTAGTCAAATGCATTTCTTCTGCTAATAAACAGAGAACCTTTACCCTGGAAACATCTCTAGACTGAGTTCCAATAATTTAATGTTTCCTTGCCTCAAGAGATCAACCTATAAATGACTTGGGAATAAAAACATAAATTTATTAGTCTAAATGAAGATTGTTAAGATGGGAGAATTTGAAAATAAAAGAAAGGTCATAAAATAAAAAAATAAATATTGAATATATGTTAGACCGAAAAAATGATTTTAGAGGGATAGGCTTAATTTCTACCCCATGCAGAGAATTTTGGGGGAACAGATTGGTATATGTGTGTGTAGTTGCATTTATTTGTATATTGCATGTGAGAATCATGCAGGATTAGTAAGAGACCATTATGTACTTCCCTAAAAGAGTCTTGTGTTTCTAATTTAGAAGATAAACGCAGTTGTGTTAGAATCAGGCCAAGCTGGAAGGTGCCTGGTTTCATCACTGCCTTCGTTTTGATTTGCCTCATGGTCTGTAGGTCCAAGGTTAATTGTGGGAAGATTTTGGCCATGAAACTGTGACAAGCCCTTACATGAATGAAAAGGGGATGTACTTTCTTTCAAGTGCCTTTATTAGGGGTAGGTGTGATCCTTGACTCACTGCTTGATGGGAGTAAGCTCATTGGTTCTTGGGGTGAGTGAGTTCTAAATCCCCTTTTAAGTTCAGTCCAAGTTGCTGTGACCTTCTCAAGCTGCTTGCTCACAAACGTTTCAAATGTTGAGGTGCTGGGCATTTTGTCTAGTTCAAAACTGAGAAATGCTTTCTTCTCTAAGATATGGCAGATTTGATCCAAGAGAGGAGAGAGGAACATGGCTTTCCTTTCACCTCCACAGATAAGATCTGCTGTCGTGAGAGATGCAGGTGAATAGATTGCTTAGGCAGAAACTGTGGGAATCCAGTGTATAAATGACAAGAGAGAAATTTTTCAGGGTTAATAGTAAAACCCTCTTCAGTGTGTAGTTGAGATCCACTTTCTTTGGTATTTTTGCACAAGATCGAGAATAAAAATGGTTATGATTGATGAAGCATTCAGTGTATATCTAACTGTAAGTCAGACTAGAGGGACTTTTAAATCACCCAAATGAAAGATTGTGTTATCATGAACATTAATATGTAACAGTTAAGTATGTCATTGCTTATCCTAAGTCCTGGCATTCACAGGGCTCTCTGAGGCCAGCCAACCAAAAAGGAGAAACTTTAAGCAAACTCCAGTCTTTGTGGACCTCCATGCATAAGGTCAGCCCAGTGGTCGTGACTCTTAGTGGGTTATTTATTTCTGCATTCCCATCCCATCTGTAGATTTGATTCACACCACAGAGGACTTAAACATGTCCCCTGAGATACAACTAGGGCAAGAAACGTATGGTTGAAACCAAGGGGAAGAATTTATTTCTGGTTGAGAAGAGGAAGTCTGGAAGGAGAAAAAACAGTGAACAGTAACTTATTAAGGGCAAGGGGATTAGGTTAGTTAAATGTTTAGAAGTTGTTTGTTTTTTTCTTAATTTCTTACAGATTTGTTGCCATTTATGGTCTTGACAAATGATCAGCTATTAGAAAAGCAAGAGGGTGGAAATTAGACATTTTTAATCTTTTTTGTCTTTAAAAAATACTATCTTTTCTTCCAAATTTTTTAAGTACTCCATGTTTATAGCAAGAAATTTGAACTAGGAACAAATATTTTCTTTTTTTAATTAAAATTGCATCCATTCTCAATACACAGAAATTCAGTAAATAGAAGGGGTATTCTTACATGTATAATATAGGGGAAAAATGTAAATGTTAATATGACATAGTTAATTGTACTTTTAAGTAGACACATATATTCTTTGTTTAGCGTATTTGCTACCTAAAAAGCTTATGTCAGTTGATGTTTTATCTTTGTATCCAGCATAACATCAAGGCCAAGACCATTTTAGTGGGATGCATTCCTTAATAGTTTTAAAAATTGTAATCGATACCTCACATTAGAATTAAACCTATGAGTGATTTGTAGAGGGAAGAGGGGTGGAAAAACCAGGGAAGGAGCATATGTTGAACATCATAGCATACTATGCTAGTCCCTTTTGGGCTTCCCAGGTGGCGGTAGTGGTAAAGAACCCACCTGCCGATGCAAAAGATTCAAGAGACATGAGTTCAGTCCCTGGGTTGGAAAGATTCCCTGGAGGAGTATATGGCAACTCACTCCAGTATTCTTGCCTGGAAAATCCCATGGACAGTGGAACCTGACGGGCTACAGTCCATGGGATCACAGAGTCAGACACGACTGAATGACTTAGCATGCGCGCTCACATGGTAGTCCTTTGTGGTAATTTTGCAATTCATTATCATTTGGTACAATGATGATTATTATGATGAGGATAACTAATTACCGAGCATGTACTGTGCACCAGGTGAGAACTTTGGCATGTATCATTTACATGTAATTTTCGCAACACAAAAAGTTTATCTACTTTTATTATTTCTGTATTAGAGATGGGAAACCTGAGGTTCAGAGATGTCAAGCTAGTTAACTGAAGATCACAGAGCCATGAATTTCAAAGCCAAGCAAGCTGTCTGAAGTGTCTTAATTCCCCTAGCTGCAGGCCGTCTACGCATGCGCCATCCCCACTTCGTGTCACAGGCCCTACCTTTTCCCTCCAGGGTACGGTGACCGTCAACACCAAAGTGATATCTCTGCCTGCTCATGGTGGCGTCTTTGGTGTCTGTGCTGCTGTTAGCTCTCAGGGAGCATCCCTTGTCCTTGGCATCTTGAGCTGAAGAATCAGTTACAGCTGAAGCATCAAGGCACAGCGCAAATGACTGTGTGTGGCCTGTGCTCTGAGCTCAGATGCTGCTGTTATGTCAGAACGAAAAATGATCAGTGGGTGGGGCTGTCCACGTTTTGCAGTTGGGGCCATGCGTAATCATTTTCCTACTGTGTGACCAAGTTTTCTGTAAATCTGTTGACCTAGGATATTTTGTTTCTCTCTCTCTACTCTTTCTTCTACTCAGAAGTTGGGATGATGCTTGTACCTACCATGTAGAGGGAATGTGAGGATAGTAAATCACTTGAGTCAAAGCTTTGTGTGGAGTTGGCATGCAAGTAGATATGAAGTGGTGGTATTTCTGTTTGAGATCTTCTAAAGACTAAGAATCATACTCTCTAGTGATAAGGTCTCAGGTGAAATGGGAAACCATCTTAGGTTCCAGGGAAAATGACTAATTACACTTTGGTTAGTCCAGTTTCCTCAAGGAAGGGATTTCTGTCTATCATTCCTGGGATTTAGGATATAAGCATGTTTTCACCTATTAGTGATAGGAAACCTCATTAGCAGTGGCTGAAAAGATAAGGCTATTTATGATTTACTTGCTCAGAAATCTGTAGGTAGGCCATCCAAAGATTGGTTCCATATTTCAATAATGTCTGATTGCTGGGTTGGCATATTGGTGATTCCTTTAACTTTTCCCTCATGGCTACAGGTTGGCTGCTAAAGCTCCAGGCATCACCTTTGTACATATTTACTTTTAAAGCACTAAGTGGGTAAGAGGACAACCAAAGAGAGAGATTTGTTCCTTTCTTCTAATCAAGGAGGAGAAAAATATTTCACACATCCCCCCTTCATATCTTTTGGCCAGAATTAAGTTAGATGTCTGTCCCTAGGTGCAGAGAAATCTGGGAAGGAGATATCTCATTTTTTTTCAGCTTGAAGAGTAGTGGGAGGGTGGGAAGAAGTTTACAAATGATGTTAAGTAGCTATCCAGAACTGTCTCTATGGAGTAACATTTCATACCTGACCACCGAAGGTCAACCTAAAATCTAGGCTGTGCCCAGCTTAGGATATGGACTTTATTATTTTCAGTATTACTAAGACTGACAATGCATTTTTGGATTCGCACAGTATTGCTAAAGGTGAAATTGCTTGGTATCAAGAGATGATGAGTATCTCAGACACACTGTGTTTACTGTCTTCATCATCAGGCTTTATCCCATCTCAAGCTCTCTGTTTATCACCCAAGAAATATTTCGTAGATGGCTCAGCTTTCTGTTCACAGCCATAGTTCAGGATGTTTCACACCCTGCACACGGGCTTGGGAATGACTAACCCCCTGTGCGCCACCCCCCACCCCTCCCCCCCACGCCCCCACCCCCTCTCCCCTCCCCCCCACGCCCCCGCGCCAAGTGATCTTTGCGTCTATATTTGTCCATTGTGAAAGAAACATCCTGACAGCTGTGATGTATTTATGATGTCGTCCAGCTGGTTTTACAGTCACTTTGTTACATCAATACTAATCTTTCTCCCTAAGCTGAAAAATTCATCACACTTGGAGCTACGGGGGGAAGGCTCCACCTGAATGTGTGTAGTTTGGAGTTTTCAGGGGAGCGATAGGGTAGAGGGATGTTTCTGTGTAAGAAATCTTTCAGAATGTCACTCTCGTTGCAGATTGTGTGCATTATTTGAGTTGGTGGAGAGGGCACTTTCTCCAGGAGAGCAGGCATCTCCCAAAACCTGGTTTACAGGCAACGTGGCTTGAAGAGAGTAGCGGTTACATGTTTCTGACAGTAAAAAAAAATTATCTTCCAAGTGGCTACTTAAGGAGTATGCTTGGTTCAAATCCACAAGCATAAATCTCCCACTCAAGTTATTGACTTAAATCTGCACTTCTCATCAAAATTGTGATTAGAATTTATATAAAAATTAAGCAAAAATTTGTATAAATTTAGATTCAGAGCAAGAATGGATTTTTATTTATTTATTTATTGGAAAAGACTAATGCTTTTAAAAATGGATTTTTTGTTTTTTTAAGTCAGGACCAAAATGCCAAGTTTGAGTTTGTTGATTTCCATGGAGGAGAAGATATGATTTTTAATTAAAAATTAATATATAGAATCTTGAACTAGGAACCAAATACCCATCTGCTGAGGATCAGATTCTCATGAATATGGAGAATTTGTGACACTTCTAAAATTGCACAGTCCAAGATAGAGTAGCCCCTAGATGTGTGTGGCTATTTAAATTTAAATTAATTAAAATTACATAAATTTAAGAATGTAGTTCCGGATTTCACTAGCCATATGTCAAGTGCTCTGTTGCCTCGGGTGACTCCATTGGATAGTGTAGGTCTAGAACCTTCCATCATTACAGAAAGTTCTATTGGGCATTGTTTCTCTTGATGAACAGTTTTCCACAAGGAGCAGTTTTTCCCACCTAAGAACTTTAGGCAATACCCAGAGATATTTTTGGTGTCACACCTGGGGTGGCAGTGGTTCTGCTGGCATCTAGGAATTCTGCCAAACTCCTCCTATGCACAGGACAACTCCTGCAGTGAAGAGTTGGCTTGACCAAAATATCAGTAGTGCTGAGGTGGGCAGACTGTACGCGCCATGGCAGGTGGACCCCTGTGGCCCCAAACTCATCATCTGGAGTTTTAAAACAATTCCCACCACCAAAATTTCAGGTAGGCTATGGTTTTGATATAGCCCTGGTGCGGAGCAGGATCGATGAGGTTATTTCTAGAGAAGGCTAGTCCCAAGTTCCATGGCCCTCGTTAGAGGAAGGGAAGAGCTGTAGAACTACCCAGAGAGTCTAGTGAACAATAATACAACAGAGGTTGGAAAAATAAGGGGGCTGTGGTGCTAATGCTTCTCCTTCCTCAGTCTTCTCTGCTCCTAAAGGTCCCTCGCTCTGCAGACTGAGCGGAGCCAATCATTCACATTTTTATGTCTTCGAGTTAGGCAGATTGCCCTTCCATTCCAGCATCAGGATTGAGGGCTCCAGTGTGAGCATCTGGGTTTCATGCTGACAGTCATTCCTGACAGCAGGTGGATGCCAATATGATGCACCAGGGGTCCTGGTCAGAGCTGGGTTTGGGTTTGTACTCCAGCACTTAGCTTCAGTGTGGCCAACAACGGGTTGCTTAACTTCTCTGAGCCTCATTGTCCTTACCAATTAAAGGGAAGTAGTAACTGTATGCATCTTCTAGGGTTATTTTAATGGTTTAATGAGAAATGCATATAAAGTGATTAATGGAGCCTCTGGCACATTAAGAATAAAGTAGCTTCTTTTCTGTTGTTTTGTTCTTGTGTTGCGGTGGTTGCTAGTCCCAGGACAGGCTGGTTGTATTGATCTGGGGTGTACTCCTGCCCAGGGAGAAATCATGACTGTGGTTTGCCAGTCTGCTTGGCTGTTCACCTCATTTAAATACATTCCCTCAGACCCCACTCTTACTTTATCATTCTTGACTTACGACTGTTTCCATTCTAAAATGTGGTACAATTTAAAGCACATCTGTGTTTTTACTGGTTATCTCTTCTTCTAGACTTGGAGTTGATATTAGGCATTAGGAATTTCAGGTTTAATGGTGTGGTATTGTGAAAAATTAAACTCATGGAAATGAGGAAAGAGGAGGAGACAAGAATAAAGCAGCCCATGGGTTTTGCATGCTGACTAAGCTGAATTGAAATCTCACTTTCCCTGTTACTCATTTTGTGACCTTATGTAAACTATTTAACACGAGTCTCAGTTTGTCATACCTGTGAAATGGGGAAAATATTGTAAGAATTCCATGACAAATACAATGTCGTCTACTTCAGTTAGTTACTCAAAACGTGGCAGTTTTTATAATGATTGAAGAAGCAATATGGGAATAAAACGAAAGGATTTTTAATGTATTTGTCACTGTTCCTTCCCTTCTATCGATATCATTCAAAGAACTTTAGCTGTAACATGTGCCTTGTTAGAATATTTTTATGTCTTCTTGAGTAATTTTATTTTTTCTCCAGTGGACTCAAACCTTAACAGGCTGAAGGTAAGACTAACTGGTCAAATAGCTAGAAATTTTTATACGAGTGATAGTATGCTGCAAAGAGATTGAGAAAGTATTAGGGCCAGCGAGTTTGTGTTGCCCTGTCTTCAAGGACCCACATAGCCCTTGATTCTTCCTGACCTCCTCCCTTGTTATTATGATCAGTGACTAAGGACTGGGGCTTAACAAGGTGGTGCAGTGGTAAAGAATCCACCTACCAATGCAGGAGATCCTGGAGATGTGGGTTTGATCCCTGGATTGGGAAGATCCCCTGGAGAAGGAAATGGCAATCCACCCCAGTGTTCTTCCCTGAGAAATCCCATGGATGGAGGAGCCTGGCGGGCTACAGTTCATGGGACCACAGAGAATCAGGTATGACTGAGCACACACACACGACTAAGAACCACTGTACCCTGCCTCTGCCTGCCATCACAAATTCTGTCAGGATGAAAGACTGCATCTCATCCCTTGTCCTTGAGTCTGATCAGGAGATGTGACATCTGCCGTGTGAGCTCACAGGCTGTTCATCTAAACTGATGGGTTGGTCCATCCGGACCTGAACCACCACCACCACCAAGGACCTAGAGAAGAAAGTTTATCAAGTCTGTGTAAGCTTGCATACCGGATTGCTTTAGACCTGTAGTGTAGATTGCTTTGAGGTCAACTTGAGTTCTTTCCAACTGTTTGTCCTGGTTTACTCTCCTAACTCTTTCTAGTGTTAGCAAAAAAGAAAACATAGCTGATGGCCTGGTTACATAGAATGTAGGAGGTCTACAGATTGAGGGTTAGCTCTGGGAACTTACTGTTTTGTGTGTTTTTTTTCAGTTGGTTTGCTTTCCCATAAGGAGTAAGGCATATTATAGAGTTGGAGAACTACATGTAGAACGCATATATATTTTGAATTCCTGTATTGTACCTGCAGGTAACCCAAAGTCAACTGTTCCAGCTAGCTGAGCAAATTTGGGAATTTCATTAGTTCATGTTCCCTGGTGACTCAGTTGGTAAAGAATCCGCCTGCAATTCGGAAGACCTGGGTTTGATCCCTGGGTTGGGAAGATCCCTTAGAGAAGGGAACGGCTACCCACTCCAGTATTCTGACCTGGAGAATCCCATGGACTCTGTAGTCCATGGGGTTGCAAAGAGTCGGACTAAGCAACTTTCACTTTCATGTAATGAAGTCCAGAAGTAGGATGGTTCCCTCTGGGCTTCGTTAGGACTCTGTCCTGCTGTTGTGCTCACCTCTGAATTGCTGTGTCCCCTTTAGCCAGCTTTTAGTTTTAGCCAGCTTTCTCTTTGTGGGGGCAAGCCAATCCATGTTCTTAAAGCCTTGGAAAAGCTAGCAAAAGAACTATAGTTCCTATAGAATATTATTTCCTATGGGATCCTGGTAGTTGAGTATGATTCTCCTTTGGCACATGTCCATCCGTCAGCCCCTCAGTGTGACTGCAGAGCAGAGCATGCTGATTGGTCAGAGCTGGTTTCTGCTCCACCCTCCGGAGGTGGGAGATGCATCTACCTTTTCTGCACCACAGGGACCGGGAGTGGGCAATGGGTCATCTCTCCCAAGAAGAGTCGGGCTAGTGTTGAGAGGAAGAGCAGTGTGGATGTTGGGCAGACAAAGACCACACCGTTGATTTCAACTGTGCTGGTGACTCAGGGAAAATCTCAGGCCTTGCGGGGTCTCCATTTCACCTCCAGAATTGCTCCTGGGCCTGGTCCTGATGTCGTTTAGAGCATCAGCGCACCTCTGTCTTCTTCCTTGCAGTCATGATACCCCCGTCTTTCCCCCAGAGGTTGCAGTAAATGGCCTTCTCCGAGCCACAATCAATGGCATTTCGTAAGGTGTGACAGAAGAGGCCATCTGGCACTTGTCCCGTTGTCCTTTCTGCCTGTCCAGGGAGGAGGCAGGCTGGAGGCAGAAGGTCGCGGCTCAGCGAAGCACTGCTGTCTCTCAACAGCCTCCCCCCGCCCCCCGCCCCGGACTTGGGGCTGCAGCCGAGAAGCTCCACGAGAGTCACACACCTGGCAGAATTCCCCCTTTCCCTTTGTGAAATTTCCCATCAAAATTGATTTGTGGATTAATCATCATCATGAAAATGATTTTCGAATACCATTATAAGTTTGAGTGTTCCACACAACACTTTCCCAAATATTGGATAGATTTTCTTTTCTTTTTTTTTTTTAAGATGCCAGTGTGGAGATCAGTGGCCCATTTCAATTTTTATTGAAACAAATAAACCCAATAAAAACACTTATGCTGAGAGCTGTAGTGCCACAATAAAAGAATCACACTGTATTGAATTTATTGATTTATTTATTTACTCCAACTGGAAAATCGAGTATTGTGTTAATGTATTTTATAAGAATCACACTGCTCGATGAAATGGCTAATTTATTTTAGCGTATACATAAATAGCTAGCAATTTTCCATGAGATGGCCTAATGAAAATGATGCCGATGAAATTGTCTATACTATGAGGAGTGACAGAGACGAGTTATTATTGGGTGAGTGCTAAGACGCATTGAACTGGCCATCATATCTTTGAACTTTTGAACTGCTACTTGTTCTGTGTGATTTATTGATTTTACTATCTCTCTGTTTAGCTCAACTTTAGTTTTTGCCCAGCAGTGCAGATAAGTGGCATGGGAGATTTAATTTCATGGGTATTTGGGGTTAAAACCTATCTTTAAGAAGAATGCTAAACATGTTTTAATAAAACATGAGTTGCAGGGGTTTTAAGTTTCTGGGTGATATGGATCTGATAAGGAGCAAAGCAGTTTAGAGGCCAACCCAGGGGTTCCAGGCTGGGGAAGCACTGTTTTTCTGAGCTGTGGAAGTCTCAGCAGGGCCATGTACATTTTACTTGCTCCACCAGCCCGACTGCAGCCCGAATTGCATGTACCATTTCTTCCCCGGCCTGTGCCCTGTCTCTCACACCCCCTGTTTGGCCTGGGTGGTTTCTGGGGTTCTTGCAGGCAGCAGCAAGGTGCCTCTCCTCTCCGTGTGCACTGAGGACTGGCCACTCTGTAAACACCCTCGTTTTTGGCAGCTCTCTTAAGGAAAACCGCTTTTAAGAAACGCCATGGCTCTCACCTCCGGGATAAAGACATGCTCTCTCTGCGTTGGGGCCAGGCTGGCTCACAGCTGCTCCTCCCTCTGCAGACCCACTCTCTGGGGTCCTCATCTGAGAGGCTGTCCTCCTCGGCCTGCCCTGACCTGGGAGCCGGAGGATTCACCGTCTGCCCGGGAAGGGGATGGGAACCTCATACTGTCTGACAGTGGCCGGAGAACAGCCATACTTTTTATTTTTGTCTTTAATGCAGAACTTTTTTAAAATGTGTAACATCTTGGGGACTCATTTCTGATATTTTTCTCTTTGATTAGCTAATTTCTGTAGAATGACTTGACCACAGTATTTTTTGCCTGCCTTTTCCCTTTGGGGAGGAGGGTTGGAGAAGGTGGGAAAGAGCTTTATCATGTAAAAGTAACCATCCTAGAAATTCCAGGTAATAAATTTTCAGGCGCATGAACGGTTAAGACTCCTCACTCAGTAACACAGTATGTGACTGTGGAATTTTTATGAAGGTAACGGTCTCTTTCTTTAAAAATCTGATTTATTTAGAAGGTACTTTTCAATGACCAAGTAATTTTAACCTTGGGAGAAAGATTGGGGTGGGGGCATGGGAGGAGTGAGGAGAGGAGGCTTGGATTTCTGCAAGGGCTTGAAAATTCACATCCCCTTTAATGATTAAACTGGCAGGATCTTTATTTGGATGTTAAAAGCTTTTTCTTACATTGCAAACATTCTCAACGAATTTACAGTCAGATATTTGGAAACATCTAACACTTTAAAAAAAAGGGGAGGAGGAGGGCCTGTTTGAACTAGGAAACAGAATTAGTGAGAATGACTAAAAAGACAGGACTGACCCCAACACCATTAGCTGGAAAAAAAAAATTCCATTTCATTGCAACTATGTTATTGTTTACTTTACCATACACATCCTAATATGGTTACCTCCCTGTCAGAGGCGGCCAAGCCCAGGGCTTGAGAGGCCCCCTCCGGGAGAAAGCTCCTAACTGCCTCCCAGACAATAAGAAACAAACGGTACAACTCCACAAAAGGCTTCCCGGAAAATAAGTGTCAAATAAATCCTACAGAACTCTCGCTTCTGCCACTGAGCTCCGTATATGCAAACCTGTTTTTATGCTTTCGCTGCCCAGGCTGAGCTGCATTTGTTTGGAAATAAGCCACTGCATTTTCTTTTTTCTACCCCCCCCCCCCTCGACTTTTTTTTCTTCTCTCCTCACTTCATCTGAGGGCTCTGGATTAACTCCTTGAGACATATCTTTGCATACATGTCTCATGAGTTATGTTTCCTGGAGCCTTTTACTAGGAACATTAAGGTAAGAATGTTGATTTAGCCCGGGACCTTTGTCACTCAAACTAAGGCTCATCAGTGATATAGACATTGTAAAGAAATATTGCCAAGGTCTTTTGTGGTCCCCCTCCCAACAGAGAGGTGCAGTTGCTTTTAATTGTCATGCATGGATTCCGGGAAAAAAAAAATGCCACCAGTTGTGGATGAGATGGAGGAGAGGTGTACTCACTGGTGTAAACACTGGTGAAGACACCCCGATCCTGTGGCAGCCACAACAGTTTCACAAGAAACTGTTTCCCGTTGTTTCTTCCAATTCTTCTCTACTTGTGGTGTTTCTTTCTTCTTCTTCCCCCCTTTTTTCTCTTTCAACTCCCCTGCTTTCCCAAATCCTCATGGTCTTGAGGCTTGTCTGTTATTATCTGCAACTCCAGAACAAAGGTAGGTTGCTTAACTCTCTGCTTCGGGGGTGGGCCAAGTTATTTTGGGAGGGATGTCTTCCTAATGCATGAGTGGCTGACCTGAAAGGGGGGTGGCGGGGAGATCATGCCTGGAGCCGAGGGACGGGAGAGCACGCACTGTGGCAGCTTTTATGTAGTGGAGTTTATTTTTATGGAACTTAAAGAAGCAGCAGCATCTTCGATTAGAATGGACTCCGTAGCTCCTGAAATTCTACATTTGATGTCCTTGATGTATACATTGCATTACCAAATTGGGGTTCAGACTCTTGGGGATGCTTGAATCTTTGACAGCAGATAAGGTTTTCTGGTTAGCTACTATATCCAGTTTATCAACATTAAAGAAAGGAAGAAGAGTTTTTTTTTCTTTCTTTCTTTTCTCTGGAATTTTAATGTAAAGGTGTGTTTGGGTGACTGGCATAAGTACTTTTTCTCTCTTTTTTTTTTTAGTTTAATTGCTTTAATTTCCTGGACACCTTCACTTATTTCTCAATGACTGTGTTCTCTCATTTTGCGTAATCTGGTGCTCTGTGGAGGTTGTGGAGGTGGAGGTTGGCTGTTTTTAACTAATTGTGCCTTGCTGGGTGGCAATACAATAGAGTACAGACCACAGGAAATTCATCTCCACCTGAAAAAGGGACAGGAATAGAGTGTGCAGATTCATAATGGAAAACAAGAGCAAATTAAGCCTTAGTGAGGGATATTACAGGCTATTAATCATAATAAATATGTTTGGCAGTGTTGGGTTTGCATTCTATAGTTTTCAGTTAAAAAAAAAAATCAGAGTCGGTGATTAGAAGAGGAAATAGTTCTCTGGCTTGTGAGAGGCTGGGCTGTACTTGTTCATTAGTTCAAACTGCTTTAAAAGTGAGCAGTTTGTTCCAGAATCAAGTACGTTGTTCCCAAGCAGATCTGAATACATCCCCGTCCAAATGCAATCTCGGGTTCATGCCACGATTGCTTGGCTTTTTCTGAGCATCTCCGCTTCAGCACGGAACTCGAGTGCTAAGAATTTTATTTTACATTATTACACTGCTCGCACATTCCTGCTGGTTTCTTGGCTGAGCATCATCTCTGTGCATGCACTGTAGCCCCGTCAAGGTGACGCTCTTTGAAAAATAGAAATCCAGTGCATTTAACTAAAATGAGCTCGAACAGCCTCAAAGTTTGTATCTTAGAAAGCTTCTAATTATGCTTGTCGTAAAACATATCTGAGTGGAAGGTTCTGAGTCCAAACAGAATCGAGGGCTGCTTTAGAAATATAACTGTAGTCTGTGCTTTTAAAGAGGTTTATTTTTACTTTGGGGCCATGGAGGGGGTGATTGGAATTAGTAGCCTTTAATTAGACGGGGAGATATTCAAATTTTACAGGGATTTATGTTAGAACATGGAATGGCGGTGGCTCTTTCCTCATTATGAATCCTCCCTGCACATAATGAGGTTCATCATTAGTTGATGGAGTGAATTTGCCCTAGCTCTACCTTGAAAGGCACATAATTTACATACTACTTCAGAGCCTAAGCTTTAATGGATTCCTCGATGAATAAAATGAAAAGCTACTTTCTTTAAATTTTTGAACACTGTTTAGATAATACGATTTTAATAAGACATTCAATTTGCTTGTTAAGTATATTTGAAAGTGCTTTTTTTTTTCCTTTTTGGGAGAAACATATTTTGGTTTGCCTTGTTGTATATCACAGTGGATGGTTACCCTTACAGATAAATCGGAGAACATATGGGGTACGTCATTAAGAAATGGGGAGAATCTTAGGCAGAGAGCTTTCTTTTTAACATGTGAGCCTCAAGGTTATTGATTTTTGTGTAGAAACTCTTCTGACATGAAATTATTATAACAAAAAGGTTGAAAAACAAGCTTATTATTTGTGTATAGTTTTGCATATCTAAAATGTGCATGTTCGTTTCAGCTAACACTGACAAAATAGCTAGCTGCACCTTCTGATTTATTTTAATGATGGAAGAACAGAAACTTCCCTGGTGCAGCTGCACATTTCAAACTGCTTCAGTGTAACTATGGTTCGATGAGGGCGGACATGGAGCTGAAGGCCTTCTGCTGGGTTATCAGGTCATCAGCTTAGGAGTGTTCTGGTCTGCACCATAAATTCAGCAAGTTTCCTGGCTCTGTCACTCTTCCGTCTTTTGATTGGAATGCGGAGAAAATCAGCTTTGACTTGGCGAGATTTGAACACGGATGTCTCTTCAATGAGCAGGGGGTTTGGTGATAGCATGTTATTGAACATGTCCTTTGCGTGTTGGAGACAGGTCACCCCAGCGTTTGTATAATGGTTGAGGGGGGGGAAACAGGTTTCTGGTGGTGTTTCACACTCAGGAGCAGGGAAGGTGTCTGAGGATAAGCGAAGCCTTGTTTTGATAGAATGCTTTATTACTTGAAAATTATCAGCATATATTAACATTAATAGAATAGTCCATGTCATTCTTTTTTAGGTAATTTACCTCTGCTACAGACCTGTCTGCCGGAAAAGAAAAAAAAAAATCTTCCACTCTTCTAAAACATATATTTGTTTAGAGAGTTTTCACTGAAGTGTACATGACAATTACAGCTGTTCATTAACAAAATTGGGTATTTGTTTTAAACTTTAACCAATCACTTTGATATGCTAATTATGGTGTAATTTAATTTGAGCCCTGTAATGATGATGCCGTTATTATGGACATAAATGATGCAGTTAAGCTGAGAGTAATCTCATTTGCATACTGTACATGCCAGTAAATTAAGCCCTTTCTTCGACTGCTTCAGCTTTAATTTTCCACTTCTTTTCACACAGCTCCTTTTCAGCCCCTCTCTTATAAGCCCACTTTGTAATAGTCCTGATGACTGTTTGATGTGAAGAGTTTCTGCACCACAATAATGCAGGAAGAAGATGTAACATTTAAAGGATTCATTATCTTGCTGAGTGTTCCTTTAAGAAGGAAGGATTAGAAAGGGTGTGGGGAGAAGAAGTGTCCTTTCCATGGAATATGACGCCCCCCTGTTAGAGTCACTGGAGATGCCAAATGCTCTCCACTCACCCCACAACTCAAGACATGGGACCTCCTATTTAAAAATGTTTCTTACCCCCACTATACTGCTATTTACTGTCACAAACTGTCGTGTACAATAGCAGTGAACTTCACGTGATCTCTGATTGTAATTACCCCATGCTAGTTGAAGGGAAAAGTTTAATTTAGCCTTCATACTACAGTTCTTCGAATTTGGGCTTGTGTAGATGAGATTCTAATTTTTAAACAATTCCAGGATAGACTGCCATTTTCAAAAGGAACTTCTCTCTCCCCACCCCTCCCACTGCCTGGGTTGTCAAAAACAGAAAAACAACAACAACCAAACAAACTAACCAGAAAATCCAGGAGTTTCAGCCAGTTGTGTGAGAATCCTTGGGAGTGGAGAGGGATGTTTGCAGAGTGGGAACCTCTGGCTTCTGCTTTCATGAGTCTGGATGGCTTTCCAGAGGCTGGGTGATCCAGTGGTCAGTCTATTTGGACCAAAGAATGCTAAGAGAATACTGAACTCTTCTAACTGTTGAGCGGGTTCTCCCGTGGCCTGCGCTGAAGCTGGTGGGAGTTGAGTGGGTGTAACAGAGGACTGAATTTAGCTCTGGCTTTTTAAAGAGGGTCAGAGGCCTAAAAATAGTTGAAGCTGCTTAACTCTCCTGCAGGCTACTTCCTCAACAAATGGGAAAGTATTAAAAAAAAAAAACAAAAGAGTAATAGGCTGTGTCCATCCTCATGTCTTGAAACTAAAAGAGTTTTCCAGTCCTGTATCCCTTGACCCAAAGTTTTGCCAACTGATGTGCATCGCTTCCCCCAAGCTATCCTCCGTGGAGAGGCTGCTCTGCTAGTGTCACGGCAGGTGATGTGGTCGTGGGCAAGCACGCACAGGCTTCCTCAGCCTGGTAGCAGTGGCAGTACAGAATTTCTGCCTTTTCTTTTTTTTTTAAACAACCAGTTCTTATGCTATTTTTCTTTTGACTAGAGATTATGCATGTGTCAATAAAGACCAAAGAAAATATAATAAAAGGTAAGAACAAATTTCCAAGAATCATACTATTATTGCATTTAGAAATATTTAGGAAGGTTTGGTTTTGTACAGAACTGAAATTAAGAATCTGGAAGAGAGTAGAATAAGAAAGTAAAAGGGCATTACATTTTATTGCATTATTATTATCTGGCAAGTGTAATGAATATGTATTGTCCAGTAAAAATCAAAGTAAACTTTTGAGAAAAATATATTACTTTACCTTTGATAGGTGAGAAAAGTTTTAGAGGGTAGGATGGGTACTTCCTGGCAAATCTAGAGCTGAGAATCCAGTCCAGTTGAACCACACAGATAATATGTTTCCCTCAAAACTTGGTAGGATTCTAGTTCCTCATTTGGTGCTGGGTTCATTCCCCATTCACTGGTTGAACCCAACTTTAAGAACCTAATATAGTTGCTAGACACTCTGCCAGTAACTAGAGATGCTGAAGGCATTCAGGCACTCTTCCCAACAGAAAGAGCTCTGAGCCAGAGGACATAGAAGAGACATGCAATCAGACAAGTGCCTGCCTAACTTCGGACATCTTGATGGAGGTGAACATCACCTCTCCCAGTTGTTTTTGAATTAAGAAAATGCTGCCCCACTGTTACTACGATGTCAGGCTGTTTCTTTCAAAACAGTTTAACTTAATGAGAAGTCTAAACCTTTAAGGCCTTTTTCCTCCCTTTCCTCCCTCTTGATATAATTTCAAAATTACTGTAGGATGCAAAAATGTACAAAATGCTTGTAAACAGACTTTTGTGTGGGTATCATGCTGAATCCAATATTGTTCCAAAATGAAGAACCTTCCTGTTTTCAATATAACTTAGGGAGACCGGGGAAAGGATACAATTTTGTGTATTACTGTAGAACTTCTTCATTTTCATTAAATAATAAAGACTAGGCTTTGTTCAAACCAAGCCCCTAACAATGCATTCATCCCCTCTGTCAAACGTCCTGTGTTTCGGAAGGTAAGGAAATAAAGAATGAAGTACCACAAGAATGTAAGCTCCCTGAAGGCCAGGGATTTTTTTTTTTTTTTTTAATTTTTAAATTTTTTTATTTTTCAGTGGGTTTTGTCATACGTTGATATGAATCAGCCATAGAGTTACACGTATTCCCCATCCCGGTCCCCCATCCCCCCTCCCTCTCCACCCGATTCCTCTGGGTCTTCCCAGCCCACCAGGCCCAAGCACTTGACTCATGCATCCCACCTGGGCTGGTGGTCTGTTTCATCACAGATAATATACATGCTGTTCTTTCGAAACATCCCACCCTCACCTTCTCCCACAGAGTTCAAAAGTTTGTTCTGTACTTCCGCGTCTCTTCTTCTGCCCTGCATATAGGGCCATCGTTACCATCTTTCTAAATTCCATATATATGTGTTAGTATACTGTAATGTTCTTTATCTTTCTGGCTAGGCCAGGGATTTTTATCTGCATTTTAAGCACTTGGAGTCATGCCTTGCATATTAGTAGGTGTTCAGGATGTAGTTCTTGATTGAAATCAGTCTGCTTACTCCCTGAGGCTTGTGAGCATCAACTGAGAAAGTGAAGACGAGACTGCTTTCTAAAAGAAAACTTTCACGTACGCCTGATGGTATTTAGATGGTAAACCTCATCAATCCATCCTTCCTCTGGCCCCTGCCTTGCCTGAGAGCCACTCATGAGGGTTTGCAGTTAGGCAGAAACAGCGCTAGATGGGAAGCGCTTTACCCTGGCCCACTGATGGATGCCTGTGATGATGGAAGCTAGTGTGTACTGAGCAGCTATGGGTCAGGCGCAGTGGTCAGCGCTTGTCGTGGGTGATGGCGTTGGGTTCTCCCAACCACCTTCCCAGCTTCGCACGGTTAGTTTCATCTTTTTAGTTTTTAATTGAAGTAGAGTTAATTTATAATATTATGTTAGTTTCAGGAGTACAGCAAAGTGATTCTGTTATATATTTGTGTAGACCTATTTTCTGTTTTCAGTTCTTTTCCATTACAGTTTATTACAAGATAATGAATATAGTTCCCTGTGCTATACATATATATATATAGTAAATCTTCATTGTTTGTTTATTTTACATATGGTAGTGTGCACCTGTTAATCCCACACTCCCAATTTGTCACGCACCCACCCCCACTTACCATTTGGTAACCACAAGTTTGTTTTCCATGTCTGAGAATCTGTTTTGTAAATAAGTTCATTTGTACTATTATTGATTTGCATTTATGTGATATCATGGAATATTTGTCTTTGACTTAATTCACTTAGCATGATAATCTCTAAATCCATCAGTTTTGCTGCAACTGGCATTATTTCTTTCTTTTTCATGACTGAGCAGTAGCTCATTATATATACATATACACAGACACACACACATATACCACATTTATGATAACATAAATATCTCACATCTTCTTTATCCATTCATCTGTTGATGGGTGTTTAAGTTGCTTCCTTGTCTTGGCTTTTGTAGATAATGCTGCTTTGAACATTGGGGTGCATGTATTGTTTCAAATTTGAGCTGTCTTTTTGTTACATATGCCCAGGAATGAGATTGCTGGATCATATGGTAGCTCTGCTTTTAATTTTTTAAGGCACCTCCCTCCTGTTCTCTGTTGTGGCTGTTAACAGTGTACATTCCCCAAAATAGCCTAGGAGAGTTCCCTTTTCCCTACCTCCTCTCCAGGATTTACTATCTGTAGTCTTAGTCTCATCCTTTAGATGTGGTTCTGTGATACTGATGCAACCCTAGGTCCTGCAGCTGTAGGACTGCAACCAGGACTTGTCCACCTTCAGGAAAACTCCAGGCCACTGCACTTCGATCCTGGTTTTCACTGTAGAAGCGCACACACACACACACTCTATTGTAATATATAGTGTTACTGGATAGTGTGTGCATAAGTATATATACTGTGTCACTATATCTTAAGTGTGTTTGGTATATAAGTTTCTTGAACAGCTGAAGGTAACATTTTGCATGTTTTATTTGCACGGAGGCCTGGCAAGGTAACTATTCTTTGCCCCTACTTTCTGATGAGAAGACCAACCTTCACTGAGATTAAATAACTTGCTTACAGAGGTAGCTAGAAAGAAAGAAGGAAAGTGAAGTCGCTCAGTCATGTCCGACTCTTTGCAACTCCATAGACTGTAGCCTACCAGGCTCCTCCATCCGTGGAATTTTCCATGCAAGAGTACTGGAGTGGGTTACCATTTCCTTCCCCAGGGTATCTTCCTGACCCAGGACTCGAACCCAGGTCTCCTGCATTGCAGGCAGACGCTTTACCATCTGAGCCAGCAGGGAAGCCCCAGAGTTAGGTAGGAAGTGACCACACTGGGCTGTGATGCCAAGCCCATTAGCCTGCAGAGCCCTTGCTCACTTAATCACCACTGTATGCTCCCCAATAAATTGTGTTCCTTGAGAGCATTTAGTGCTCCCAAGACAGTTAACTTATTTTTGAGTGCATGTAGTATTTAAGGCATTTCTTATTTATCTTGTATTTCAGGGATTTTGATTTTAAATGTGCTCTAAATAACTGAGACATCTCCTAATTTCCCAGTCATTGTGGGATGTCAGTTCCTGGCAGGAAGCCAGCTTCTCTTCACACCTACCCCCACCCCCAGGCCCTAACCCCTCCTCAAACATACAAACTAGAATGTTGTTAAATTCTTTTATTTTTTTTTTTTCCTTGGGGGAGGGAAATGCTGTACTGCTGCTTTCCCTGTGATTGCAGTCTTTTTTACTTTTTTTACTTTTATCTTGACAGGTGACAGAGTGAATATCAGCTGTAGAATTTACAGATATGTGGGTCTGTAGATGTTTGCGTGTCTCCCCATGGACATGTGCAGACTCATAGCTTATAGTCTTATCTGTATTGTAGGCCACATGGAGAGAAAGCAGAGGGACCGTTTCAGGGACACTCTCTACTTCCTTGTCCCTAATACTTCTCTCCCAGCTCTGAACCTCTGCCCCCACATCTTGCCAGCCCCATTTCAGATATCTAAAGTGATAATAGTATGGATCGCATCCTTTTCCCTTATATTCAGAAACCCTTCCAGAATCTTGTCCTCTTAGACCTGCACTGTCCAGTAGGGGAGCCACTAGCCAGAAGTAGCTGCTGAGCCCTTGAGGTGTGGCTAACCTGAACTAATGTGCCATATGTGTAATATGCACACTGAAGTTCAAAGCCCTGATTTGGGGGGGAAAAAAGAGAGAGAAATGTAAACTGTCTCATTACTAACTTTCATATTGATGGTATGTTGAAATTAAAATATTTTTGGCTCTAATGGGTTAAATGAAATATATTTTTTAGAGTAATTCCCACTTTTTTATTGTTTTAAATATGGCTAGTAGATATTTGTAAATTGCATATGGGACTTGCATTTGTGAGTCTCACAGTGTTTCTCCAAGACAGTACGGTTCAGTGTGTACATCCTGCCTCTCTCCATACGTCAGGATTAGTAGACAGGTGGAGGACCCAAAGATTTATCCCCCAAATGGATAGAGAGCTGCTCTGAACATGCTCCACAGAGCACCTGGCCTGCAACAGAGGCTCAGGAAATATTTGGGAATGCAGCCCTGGATAGCAGTGTGTCTGCATGGCAGGCACTAAGCAGGTAATCTCTCTGGCTGTTTCAGTATCTTATCCTTCCTCATCAGGCTCGGGATATAGCCACTACCCCTACTGTCTCTAAGAACTTAGACTTGCGCAGTGTCTCTGTACCAACTGGAGCCCCTGATACCCATAGATCTTGGCTCTTCTAGTCCAAAGATTCCATTAGCATCGATGGTTCGAGAGGAGGGCTCCTTGAATGTTCCAGATGGCTGGATGTTACCAACCTGCAGGAGCTGGTACATAGGGCCCTGGTACCCCAGGTTCCTTGGGATATTTCCTCTTATTCTGTTATTAGATGCACTTGTCTCTTTGATATTCTCTGATACTCTCTCTGATAAACATTCTTTACCTGGCACAGGTGTATCCTGCCTCAAGTAAACTTTAAGTATCAGTTCAGTTCGGTCACTCAGTTGTGTCCGACTCTTTGCAACCCCATGGATGGCAGCACGCCAGGCCTCCCTGGCCATCACCAACGTCTGGAGTTAACTCAAACTCATGTCCATTCAGTCAGTGATGCCATCCAACCATCTCATCCTCTGTTGTCGCCTTCTCCTCCCGCCTTCAATCTTTCCCAGCATCAGGGTCTTTTCAAATGAGCCAGCTCTTTGCAGCAGGGGGCCAAAATATTGGAGTTTCAGCTTCAACATCAGTCCTTCCAATGAATTTTCAGGACTGATTTCCTTTAGGATGGACTGGTTGGATCTCCTTGCAGTCCAGGGGACTCTCAAGAGTCTTCTCCAATACCACAGTTCAAAAACATCAATTCTTCTGTGCTCAGCTTTTTTTATAGTCCGACTCTCACATCCATACATGACCACTGGAAAAACCATAGCCTTGACCAAATGGACCTTTGTCAGCAAACTAGTGTCTCTGCTTTTTAATCTGCTGTCTAGGTTGTTCATAACTTTTCTTTCAAGGAATAAGAGTCTTTTAATTTCATGGCTGCAGTCACCATCTGCAGTGGTTTTGGAGCCCCCCAAAAAGTGTAAGTATAGTTGTAATTTTAAGACAGAGACAACACTCTGTGAATGTACAGTATTCAATGCTTGTGGATTAGGAACCTGTCTTATTAGGTATGATGGGCTCTCTGAAAGCTCGTTCACTGTGTAGACAAGTAAGAAATGTCATAGGAAACTTTTAAGACATGGGAAGTCACTGATGGCTGACCTGGATCAGTGTTGTTGGCCTCTTCAGTTTATTTTTTTCAAAAGGATTCATAATCAGTCACTATTTAAGAGTCATGTGATACTTCTATTTGCTGTGAGGTGATTTAGGGAAAGTTTGGCTTTAACTGTAAGTTTTCAGTAACTCCAACGCCTCTGGAAAAGTGAATTGCACCCTTAAAAGTATTTTTTTTTCCCTCCCCAAACGTCTGTGTGTGTGCTGAGTCACCCAGTGGTGTCTGACTCTTGTGACCCCGTGGACTGCAGCCCACCAGACTTCTCTGACCACGGGATTTCCCAGGCAGGAGTACTGGAGTGGGTTGCTATTTTCTTCTCTAGGGGATCTTCCCAACCCAAGGTTAGAACCTACATCTCCTGCATTGGCAGTCGGATTCTTTACCACTGTGCCACCTGGGAAGCCTGTTAAAACATCTGTGCCAGTTCTTAAAAACCCAGAGACGCTTGATCTGCAGTCTTTTCTAAATTTTTTTTTTTTTAATTTTACCGTCAGAATAGATGGACGCCTTCACTGGAATGAACGTATGAGAATTATAGCTATCACCCCATCCGTTAAAAGCAGGCACTGGTCCTTAAGTCAAGGGGACAGGGTATTAGCTGTGAGACGGTCATTGGAAGACTGGGGCCTGTCAAAGATCAGTCCCCAGCATTAAATGTTCCCACTTCCATGTTAAGTGCTGAAATTGCTCACCCATCCCTCTGCCCTCGTCTTCCTTGAAGCTGCAACTTCATTAGTATCAGTTGATTTTTAGGGTGTTTATATCTCTGGGCCACTGGCTTCTGACAATGATTATTGCTTGAAATTTTCCGTACACTGCTTCCGTTTTCAATTACCCTACCCAGGTTGGCCTGAGATCGAGTCTTTGAACTTCACAGGGGAATCATGTTAATGGTAAATTTTGTCCTTTGCATAACTGGGGAGGAAAATGCCTTCCACTCATCTGTACTAAAGAGCTCTTCATAGACACCTTGGAGAGGGGCACCTATGCCCCTACACCAGCCCTGCCCACCAGCAGATCATCTTCTGAGCGGAAGCAGACAGCAGTTCTGGGGATGTCCTGGGAGCTGCAGAACTTTTCACAGGTGTTGAAGCTTGCAACTCTCAGGTTTTGAAAAACAGCCGTGATCCCCAGCCCCTGCCCTTCTTAGGCGGTTGCTGTCAGTTTTCCCCCCAAGGACAGGTTCTGGAAAAACAGCCTTTGGTCCTCCTGGGTTGTCCATTTTGCCAGGAGGCCTCAGATGCAGAAAGTGAGGTGTGCTGATCGGATTAGGTAAGAGTTGGAATGTGATGATTGGTTCATCTCCTTCTACTGTGTTTTATTTTGAGGTATTTGGCTCTAAGAGCATTTGGCATATCTTCCCGTTGTTTAAAATTATTTTTTTGTTTTTTGATCTAATAGTTCAAGCATTTTAAATTAAAAAAAATTGGTATTGATTCAGTTATACACATGAAAGGTATTTCAGGGACTTGTAATTAGAGGCAGACCCTTCTGTCTGCATCTCTCCAAATGGATGTGCAGAAAACGGCACTATTGAACATTCTGGAAGTAAACTTCTAGCACGGAAGGTCAGTGATGGTGTATGAGAGCTAAGGCTAGCAGCAGCTCTAACATCAAAGATGGGAACTGTGATCCCAGAGAACATGGACAACACAAACTCCTAGGAAAAGGACAAGAATTTTCTGTCACATAATGGTGTTGCTTTGGGCTGAAAGAAGCGTTAATGTACGAAGGCCTTAAATTCTCTTTCCAATCCCATTTTTATGCGTTCTAAAAGTTTTCTTAGCTCTCTTCCTTGCATTCCAAAAATTTCCACATGCTCATCCTTTCTTGTCCTTCATGGCGTAACTGGGAATCCATTGAGAGGTACAGCCTGTAAAATCTGTCTCATGCTCTAACATTATATTTCAACCTTGATAGGCTGTGGACTTTTGCATTCTTGGATCCCTCTCTTTCATTGAGCTGTCAGAGGCTATTTTCTTGATACAACTTTGAAATCTTTTTTTTTTTCTTTTTTTGAATTCTATTTTTTATTTAAAAAAAATAATTTTATTTACTTATTTTTGGCAGTGCAGTACTGGGAATTCGCTGCTGTGTGGGCTTTTCTCTAGTTGTGGCGAGCGGCGCCTGCTGTCTAGGTGCAGAGGGCAGGCTTCTGATCGCAGTGGCTTCTCCTGTTGCAGAGCTCAGGCTCTAGGGCGCATGGGTTTCCATAGCTGCAGCGCAGGGGCTCAGCTGTTGCAACTCCTGGGCTCTCGAGCACAGACTCAATCGTTGTAGCCCATGGGCTTAGCTGCTCCACAGCACGTGGGATCTTCCTGGATCAGGGATCGAACTGCAGGTGGATTCTTTCCTATGAGCTACCAGGGAAGCCCAGGAATTCTATTTTTTATATTCAGGAATCCTGTATTCTATTCAGGAATTCTGTGTTTTTATATTCAGAAGAGAAACTAAAGAGCCTCTTGATGAGGGTGAAAGAGAAGAGTGAAAAGGCTGGCTTAAAACTCAATATTCAAAAAACTAAGACCATGTCATCCAGTCCCATCACTTCATGTCAAATAGAAGGGGGAAAAATGGAAACTGACAGATTTTCTTTTCTTGGGCTCCAAAATCACTGCAGACAGTGACTGCAGCCATGAAATTAAAAGATGTTCCTTGGAAGGAAAGCTATGACAAAACTAGACAGTGTATTAAAAAGTAGAGCTACCACTTTGCCAACAAAGGTCCGTAAAGTCAAAGCAATGGTTTTTCCAGTAGTCATGTATGGATGTGAAAGGGACCTTAAAGAAGGCTGAATGCCGAAGAATTGATGCTTTCAAACTGTGGTGCCGCAGAAGACTCTTGAGAGTCCCCTGGACTCCAAGGAGATCAAACCAGTCAATCCTAAAGGAAATCAACTCTGAATATTCATTGGAAGTACTGATGCTGAAGTTCCAATACTTTTGCCCCCTGATGTGAAGAGCCTACTTGGAAAATATCCTGATACTGGGAAAGATTGAGGGCAGGAGAAGAGGGTGACAGAGAATGAGATGGCTAGATATCATCACCCACTCAGTGGAGATGAATTTGAGCAAACTCTGAGAGAGAGTGGAGAGCAGAGGAGCCTACCGTGCTACAGTCCTTGGGTTAGAGAGTCGGACACAACTTAGCGACTGCACAGCAAACAACTAATACTCATTTTTAAGGTCTCTTGGTGTGGCTGAGATTCCTCCCTTTGAGAAAGCATATTTACTTGGTTTAGCTTTTGTTTACTACCATGGAGATGACATGAAGCGTGAGTACAGGGGATCCTGAGCAGCAGTCTCCAGCAGATGGGTAGAGTGGCTTTTACCCCTTTACCTTTCCATCACTTCTCGAGGCAGACATCACTAAGCAATTCCAGCGCTCTTGCTCGGCAAGCCTGATTGGAGCCTGTGAGTCTTCCTGTCAAAGAGTGCCAGCCTTTGCTGATCGGTGGTGCTTGGCTTGAAATATGTATGCCCTTTTTGGTCTGTTAATATTTAGTGTATGTGAATTTGGTTGATTATATGGACTTCCCTGTGGCTCAGGTGGTAAAGAATCTACTGGCAATGTAGGAGACGTGGATTCCATCCCTGGGTGGGGAAGATCTCCTGGAGAAGGGAATGGCAACCCACTCCAGTGTTCTTGCCTGGAGAATCCCAAGGACAGAGGAGCCTGGCGGGCTACAGTACACGGGGTCACAAAAAGAGTAGGACACAAGTGAGTGGCTAACACTTTCACTACTTTCCTGCTAGTAATACATGGTGGCACATCTTTTATCATAATATTATCAGGTTCCCTTTATATTATCTTGGTTTGCTAAGCCACTTACTCCTTCAGAGTTAGCTTTTTAGACACATGCTTTTTTTCAGATGTAATCTAGGATACATTAGACAACTCCCAGAAATTCCTTACAAGGTGATGGTCAAGTACCAGTTCCCCTTTGAGCTATGTCACTCTTTTCTCAGGTACAGAGTTTCTTGTGCATGCAATTGGAGGATCACCCAGGAAATGGATATGTAGGAGATAACATATGACGTATGAACTTTTTGCCCTGTGGCAAATTGTCTTGTTCTCTCATTATAAACTTCTAGGGTTCTAGGTCCTGACACCCCACATTCTTTGCTGTTTCCATGGAACACAGTCCAGTTAGAGTCCACCCAAATTATTTGTACACCAGAAAGGGAAAAGAAATAGGCTTTCTATGTCTACTCATCTTCTATTCTTTACTTCTTTTTCCTGAAATTAAATAAATCCATATTTTTAAAAAATTGCCTGATAAATAATGCTAGCCATCTATTAATTATTTTCTAATGCATAAGGAGAAATTTGTAGTGTCCAGATCTTACTACAAAATAACCACTAGGCATTGAGTTGGTATTGTCTCTATATCCCCCACCTTTTGGTTATTGGTGGTAAATTAATTCTCTCTTAAAAAGATAAGAGCTCGCCTAGTCTTTTTTATAATGTAGCTATAGGTAGTATAGCTTCCTTAAGTATTTGTGTTGTTAGAAGTCTTGTTTTTCAGCCCATTGAACTTAACATTGTAAAATGGAGAATCAGTTCATTTTGTTTCCCTTGAATGTGAGGGAAGAAGGAAGTGTATTTGCAGGTGTTATGATGCCTAAACATTACCGTGTCTATGTTTAGTTGTTTTTAAAAAATGTTAAAGCCTACATTTTCACTTTCCTATTGTAGGATGAGAAAAATGGATTTATGGTTCATTTACGTAAAGAAGCTATATTCAGCCAAACTGTCCTTGTTGAAAGAAAAGGGGGACTTTTGCTGTCAGCTGCAGAAATGGGGTTTTTCACCAAAATAATCTATTACTGAACCAAAGTGGATTTGCAAATTTGCTATAAAAGAAAAAAATCCTCGTATGATTAAAGGGAAAAGCAGAAACCAAGTATCTGGGATTCAGAGTCTGCTGGGAATTTTCCCCTCACTCTGGCAAGCCTGCCATGCTTGTAGGTGTATCTCAAATGGAACACAATGTGTGAAAGCCATTTAAATGATTATTTGATAATTTAATAAAGGAAAATGCTTCAAGCCACCGCACCCCTCCTACAGTTGATAAGTGATGCCACCTACTGTGAAAATATTTTACAAAACACTTTCATTTGGAATCAGTATCAAATAGTGGTTTTAAAATAAAACATGTGTAGAGTTTTCTCTTGGCTGTTCCCAGTTTTGAGAGCAGACTGTCAGCTCCCCACCCTGGAGTTTATGTCCCGTCTTTTTTCCTCCCCCGGATATTACTCTACCCACAGGTTTGGCTTGGCAGGTTTTATCTCTTGATTTTTAGCTAGGGATTGACTCAATATATATCATTTAATTTTTTTTTTTTTTTTTTTTTGGTGCTTAGTAGTTGCACTTAGCACTTAAAATATTATTTGTACACTCTCAAAGGTGAAGCAGATTCATTTTTTCCCCTTCTGTTTCTTTGTTTTGAGGGGGCAGGATGTTAAAGCCTTCACCTTGCATGTGAGAGACGGACAGTGCTGACTCTCTGAGGGCAAATTTGTGTGCCCACGGCATTCTGCTGTGCAGGGATCACTTTGTTGGCACCAGAACTGCTCAGAAGCATCACGTGCCTTTATAGTTTCACTGGCTAGTTTTCTGCCTTTGCTCTCTGAGAAACTGATTTAAAGAACAAAACAAAAACGGTCCATTTAAAAAGCCACACAGTTTACTCACCGTCTCTGAACACTTCACAACCACATAGCAACAGTCTTGTAAGGCCGGAGCTTTTGCAAAGTTGCCTCATTCCATTTTTCTTCCTTTTCTCCAACTCCCACCCTCCCCAGCACTGTCTGCATTGGCTCCTACTAGCTTTCCATGCAGCCCTGCTGTTGGGCATACCTCGTGGAACTCCAGGCTGCCTTAGTTGCCCTCACTGTGGGAGCAAGTTTCCAGGGAGTCCTGAAGGTTGCAGCATCCCAGAGGTGATCTGAGCTTGACAGAAGCGGTGCAGTTATCCAGAAGCCCTTGATGGAGCAGTGACCCTTCGATAGGATACTTAAGTGGTTGTGAAGGATTCCAAAACTGAAAAGAACAGTCTGCCCTGGCCATGCAGATTACTTCTTATTGTTGTTATTGTTTACTAAGTAGTGGACACTTTAGTGAGATGGTTTGAGAACCTACTGCCACTGATCCAACCTCTGCCACCCCTTTTTTCCCCTTAAATTACAAAGCTCTGTTGATGACGTTAACAGGAAAACAGTGGCTAGAAGGCAACGTGGCTGGTTTTCATATTGTACAAGGATATTGTGGTGCCGTATGATGAAATCTGAATAAATACGTGGATTTTCTTTTCTCACAGTATTCAACGTTAAATATATACTTAAGCAGTAATGATTCTGAAACTGCAGTTTGCATTCGTGAACACACACCATAGGGTAACACCTCAAACTCTAGGTGAAGCCAACATTTTCTGAATTATGTTTCATTGGGGAATTTTTACCTTTTTTTCCTGTTTATGACTGTCATTTCATCTAGTTTTATAATGGGGTCAGGAACAGGTGAATGTGAAATAATAGTAGTAAGCGGAGTGATTTCTGTGTTAATGATTAGGCTTTTCTTTTTTTTTTTTTTTCAATTAAAAAGTTCTGGTATTTGAAACAAGCTCTGGACTTTAATCATACTTCCCTGTAATTAATCAGAATGAAAGATTTTAGTGCTCCTTGATTATGTACAAATGATTACGGCTTCGTGTCTGCATGACGTCAGAGAAGCTGACCTAATGGCTAAAATTGGGGAGGGGGGCGAATCCTGAAGTCATCTTTGCTTAATTTTCTCCATTATTCCAGTAAATATAAAGAATTAACACTTGTGTAATATAGGAGTATACCTAACTCCTTGTCCACCCCCACCGAGGCCAAATTTTCCCTTTTATAAAATGCAAGTCTTCTTATTAAACCAATAACTTTTAATAAGTGAGACATCAAGAACAACAACAAACCCCACAGTAAAAGCACTTGACTACAGAGCCCCCTCAAAGCACATCTTTTGTGTTTCCACATATCAAGCTACTTTATGGACTTTTGCTGTGGCATTGCCCTTCAACGAGAAAGCTTTTTCCATTTTGTACCATAAAGAATATTATTTTTCTGCCAGCCAATTTTCTCTGTTAGTCACTAATTGGCTACATAAATCTCGGGTGTTGAGAATGAGGAATGTTTCAGTGTCATAGAGTGTAATCTTCACCCTTATTTACCAATTCATTAAGATTCATTGATGCAGGATCGGTGAGAGGAAATGACAACATAAATCAGACCTCCAACATAATGACCCTAATCAGTTGGGAATTGCTGGAAATGTCATGATGAACTATGTCCTTGTGTTAGTGCCACTGTACATTGTCATTGCGCTGCTTTATGAGTGGGACGCATCTTCCTGACACTGACTGTATTTAACGAAAAAAGAGTTGTTAAAAACCTGATTCCATTAAAGCTATGAGATCTATACAAGGTCCTGTGGTATTTAGCCTCACGCCCTTTACCTCCATTGTAACTGCTTAATGGAGCTGCAGTTTAATGCACATTTAGAGTACACCTGAGTAAAAACTCCGTAGAAAAAAAAAAAAGCAAGTTGATTTATAGCTTGTCTTTATTTAACCCAGGAATTCCAGCATGTATGGAGAATCAGAAATTTCCACCTCTCCACTTATGTACCAGATTCCTTGGCACTAAGATGCAGAAGTATCCCCCCGACCTAAAGCCCCCTAAACATCCTCTCCTTCAGAGATGTGGATGATTCAGACCTCTGTCTCCCCAGGTTTGCTGATGGGAACTGCCAGTCATTCCTAGAACAATGTGTCAATTCAAAATTAGCAATAGAATTTGACAGGGGCTCCTGTAAAGAGGTTTCTGGATTTCCTCCCACCCCCAAAGGTATTGATTTTATTCCACCACGTTCTTGGAATCGGTTCCTGGAAGATTGGGGGTTGCCCAGCTCTCTGGTTTAATACAGGTTATTCATTTAGCTGTAACCAGTTAATCCAGTGACAGTGTGGGGCCAACCCAGCAGGCCAAGCTCCTTTCTTTTTATTTATTCCTTATTAAAATCTTGCCATTGACCAGCAGGTAAACACTTTTCAAGTTGTGAAGACTGAAAAGCGTCGCTTTATCCTCCTCTGGGTTTTTTTTTTTTTTTTTAACATTGAGCATGTTGGTAACCATTTTTTTTATCGTAAAAAAAATCTTTAATCTGTGGTATAAGGCTGAGAAAGACCTGTAAGAGAACAAGACAAGTTTACCTAATCTTGACAGCTCTGGGTGTAATCTCACTTTGCTTGTGACACGTCAGACTCTAAGATTTATAACTCCTTAATCAAATGTCTAGAAGTCTCAGGAAATGTTATCATAGGACTTCCTTTCACATGACTTACTGAGAACTCAATAGACCGTTAGATAAGCTCTAGACTCAGCTGGACCTTAGAATAATTCAAATTGACTAATGCTTCTTGGGTTTTTTGGATGGTGGTGTGGGGTGTTTCCAGCCGGTGTGTGTGAAGTTGGGCTTACATCTCTGTTCTGTCAGGGGGCTCTTTTGCTCCCAGTAGGAAGATACTGTGACTTTTCATGCTCCGGGGTCTTCAGGTCCAGCAGGGTGTGTGCTCTGCTTCTTTGAGCCAAGCGATGAGGGGATTCCGGGGAAACACGAGGGTGGGAAAGCCGCCTGCCCACGGGGCGACAACGTGCTCCTTGTGTGGCTGTGAAGGCAGCCTTTGAAGAGGGTCCTGGGTCGGCAGTGAGGGGACTGCATGGGTCAGGAACCGCCCATGCGTCATTGGAGGGGTGACTCAGACCGTGCGAACCGCTGCGTCCCAGAGCCACACCAGCCTTCTCATGTGGTCCCGGGGGCCCCGGCACCACCGACACCACGAAGACCAGAATGAGTCTCCCCACCCACAGCCCAACCAGACGCGTCCTGCTGACTCTGCCTTGTCATCAGAGGGGACTGCGGGCTGCTGGCTGCCATCCTGCGTGCTCCAGCTCTTACCCGGTCTGACCAGCGCACCCATGCGCCGGCACTCTGCCTGGCTGGGGACAGCTCACCCAGGGCACACCCAGGGGCCGAGGGGGCCAGACTGGAGGGGCAGGCTAGAGAGCGGGAGCGGCGGCCCTCGGGAGGGAGAGGGGCCCCGGGGGGACACTGACTTCCCCTGCGCCTGGTAGCGGCGCTGCGGTGTGTGTGTGTGTGCTCCGAGGCCCGCCAGTGTTCACCTGGACCTGCCGAGAAAGCCCAAGGACGCAAGGCAGCCCTGAGGTTTCAGCAGCATCCGCCAGGCTTCCGACAGGCATCTGTGCTTTGACAAATCCAGCTTCGCCTACCAGAAAGATCCCAAGATCGTCAGCAGTCCAGACCTTGTGAGGCAAAACGAGACACCCAGTTTCCTAACGAGAGATCCTTGAATTAGGTTGAGTAAGTGGGCAGATGGAAATCAATGTAATTTCAGCTTCTCCTCCCCAGAGGAGTCCATCTTCACAGACTGCCAAAAAACTACCAGGCCCAGAATGTGTCAAGTTAGGTTACTGTAAAAATTCAAATAGTAGGTCAGACGTTTGGTCTCTACCCCCTGCTTCCAGTTTTTGTTTTTGTTATTTTTTTTATCTTGAATTCATTTATTTTTTCTTATTGGAGTATAGTTGATTTACAGTACTGAGTTGCTTTCTGCTGGATAGCACAATGAATTTTATATATACCTATAGGATTCGTTCAGTTTTAATCTATAATACCATCATTTGTTTCTAGAAGGTGAACATTTTTTATGAACCTACTGTCTTTAAGTAAATATTGCCTCATTGTCTGAGACATGATTTTTCTTAATCTAATTTAAGATTAAGTTAAGGTGCCCCTGTGGTTGGCACCTTTCCGATATCCATTCTTATTCTCCATTGAAATCCCCTCACTCTGTTCCTTTCCAGAGATATGTTTGGATATTTTTATTATATTATGGACTCTCTATTTATTTTGGCCACACCACATGGCATGTAGGATCTTAGTTCCCTGGTCAGGGATCAAACCCACATCTCCTGCATTGGAAGCTTGGAATCTTAACTGCTGAACTGCCAAGAAAGTCCCAGTGATTGGATTTCTGTTTAAAATCTCCTGGCTCATAATATTTTCTCAAGCTCTGGTATTTGGGGGAGAAAACCCAAAAGCCTGGAAAAGGGAACTCAGTGGACAGAGAATTGGAAGTGAGGGGTGGAAATTAATTATTCTTGGTAAAGAAAAACTCTTTACAGTCACAGGAATGTGCAACAGGCAAAATGCCTTCAAATATGCAAATCTATGTTTATCTCAGAGAATTCTACAGGGAACAAATCCATAGCGTTAGCAATTATGACTTAGCTCCACCCACCCCCCAACCTGTAATGCTTATAAACATCAATATAGCTTAGAGCTTTATGTTAAAATGTTTTTCTCCTATTTCTTTTAAGAGTTATTTGTTTAACATGTTTTTATTATCCTAGATGATGTGATTTGGGAAGAAAGCATTAATTCTCTTATCAGCTCACTTTCCTTCCCAGCTGTCAAGAGAATTGAGCTGTCCTAGTAGTTTACGAACTAAGAGGCATTAAATGGAGAGCTCATTGCTGATCAGACTGAGCCACTTCTGAACCACAGCTACCCAGGCAAGAGGGATTGACAGCTTAGCATTTATGTAGGAATGTATTGGAATAACATGGCAAGCAGCAGAATCGAGCTCCTTCGCACGCTGCTACTTGCCAGCTAGCGCCTCTTATATCTGCCGAGTTTTTGAGAAAGAAGAGACCTGAACTCTTCACTCTGTGTTGCTTGCTCAGGCTGACTTGGATGAATAGTGTCCATCAAGTGATGATTTTGGAAGGTAACCCATGTTCGTTATGTGTATTACAAGTAATATGTATTGTGCCATTCATTCATCCACTTACCTATCCATTCATTCATCAAGTGATATTTACTGACTGTCTAGAATGGACCAGATCCTTACAGGCTGGGAACTCCAATAGCTGAGTATCTCTGTTAAACAGTGCAGTCGTGATCATGTCACAGTAACGTCAGGTATAACCTTGTCAAAACAGCCAGTCTGTGGGGTGTCCTTGGAATACACTGTTCATCTGTGACTGTTTTCTAATGAGCTTGATGATAAATTAGATGCTTGTAGCTCACAGAGGACCACTGGGTGAGGAGATGACTCTGCCCCATACAGCCAGTGACTCATTTATTTAGCCGAACTCCGCTGGGCACAGCAATGTGTCAGTATGCCAGGTGCTGGATCCTCTCTCCCACTTGCTGGAAGATTTCGGAAGCTTATCTAAACCTCTGTTTTTTGCTGTCTGTGTTTTATGCTGATACTCCAAACCCCCTTTTGTTCTTAGCCTTTCCCTCAGTGGCACTAATGGTAGTTGACTACTCCATCCTGTGTTGGCTTCCCTCTCTACGCATCTCTCCCTTTCCCCTTCTCCGTCCTCTGCCTGGGTCTTGGCAGCTCCATCGACTCCGCTGCTCTTCCTAAGCTCGTGAGGACTGCTGTTGGTTCTCTCAAAAGCATGCTGAGTACACAGCTCTGCATTCTGGCCTCAGCTGAGCAAACTCTCCCGGGCTCAAAAATCCCAGTGTTTGTGGTCTTAGAATCCCCTTGTTTACCACAGTGGCTCTACAGGAACTTGCTGACTGCGCATGAACTTTTGCTATACCTTCATTTGATCTCGGTAGATGTTTTAATTTCTCTTTTTACTGTGAAAACAGTGCTCAAGTGACTTTTTAAAAACTTCCCTTTTCTCAACTCAGAATCCTCACCTTTTTTTTCTCTTTGTTCACCTTGTTAGTCTTCAAGAGAGAAAGGAATTCTCAGTTTATTGAGCAGCTGACATGCTTCAGGTGGTATAATTGATTGCTCATGCCTAGACTCTACATTCTTCCATTATCCATGACCCCATCCATCCATCTAGCAAACATTTGCTGAGTGATTGTTCAGTATCCAGTGCTATGAGACTATAGTGAAGTGGTGATAGACACTCTTAGTCTAGTGGGAGGAGAGATTTAGTCTTTATCATACAGAAATGTGACCTTTGGCCAACATAAAAATGAAGTACTTCTGGAGCACTTAAGATGAAATAAATATCGAAAGGTAACATTTGATCTGGATTTCAGAGTGTTCATAGGAGTTTGTTAGTTAAACTAATAGGAAAGGGAGAGAACAACATCTGTAGAGAATCAAAAGAGCAAAGCGTGTTTGGAAAATAGCAAGTAACCTAGAGTAGTGTGGGTTGGTGGTAGAGGGCAGCAGGAGAGAAGTCTGGGAAGTAATGCAAGGACCCTGTTATTCCAAGCAAAGGCACTAAGGTTATCCTTTGAGCACAGGGGAGCTTTAGGAGGTTTGCAAGCAAGGAAGTGACTTCACCAGACTGGCTTTTATTTTGAATGATGCTGTGATAGTAGCAGAAGGGTCCTTGCATATTGTAGGAGAGAGATGGTGAGGGCTGGATGGCCACAGTGATGGTGAGAAGAGTGAGGATAAGCTGGTTAGGTACATAAGACCACACCTTGGTAATCAACTGAATGTCAAAGAAGGTAACAGTGCTGTTTTCCTGATCAGGAAAAGTAGCAAGTTTGAGAAAAGAGTGTATAGTTTTGGATACATTAACTTGAGGACATCTGATGGACTCTGAGTGGTGTGAATAATCAGTAAAGGAAAGACATAGATTTTAGGGGTCCAGTCTGGAGTAATCACTGTGTAAGTGGGAGTGAAACATATGTGGAAGGTACGGGGGAGCCTTAAGGAACAGCAGCACTGAATGTGTGAGTGGAACTAGTGAAGTCTTCAAAGAAAGAGACCAAGGAGGTGAAAGGTTACGGAATCAGGCAGCAAACCAAGGGATGCTGTGTGGTCTCAGGGAAGGTATGGGAGAGGTCTCAAACAGTGGCCTTAGGACTTCCCTGATGGGGCGGTGGATCGGAATCCACTTGCCAATGCTGGAGACATGGATTCGATTCCTGGTCCAGGAAGATCCTACATGCTGCAGCGCAGCGACATGGGCCCCAACTGCTGAAATTGGCGTGTCCTAGAGGCCCTGCTCACAGGAAGCCATGGCAATGAGAAGCCCATGGACCCAACTACAGAGGAGCCCCTGCTCCCCACAGACAGAGAGAAACCCATGCAGCAGCAAAGACACAGCACAACCAAAACTAAAATAATTAAGTGTTCTTTAAAAAAAAAAAAAAGAATGGCCGGAAGTGTCAGGTGTGACGGAGCTCCTCTGGTCTTTGGGTTCAGCAGTGTTTCTCAGCGCACCGCCCATCTCCACATCCCCCAACCTGCCAGTAGTAAACGCTGCCTCTCAGCTTCTGCCCCAGCCTTCCTGCCCTGGATCTGGGCGAAGTTCTGAGTGCTCAGTGGCTTCAGAGCTCAGGGATTACTGTCCACATCTTGGAGAACTGAGAGTCCACGGTGCAGAGTTACAAGTAGGAGATGACATCCTGGAGACAGTATCATTTCAAGACACTTAACTGAGCAGGGAAAGGAGGCTGAAGAGTGGACCCAGGAGGAGCTAGAGAGGAGTTGGGGAATGGTTATTTAGGGCAGCGTAAGCACTTTAAATGTTATTTATAAACTAAAGTGAAGGGACCAGCAATGGGAGGTTGTGTTGGAGGGATGGCAGTGATGGAGGGCATGGATTTGAGTGAAGGTATATGGTATTTGTTTTTCTCTGACTTACTTCACTTCGTATTGTCCGTCTCTAGGGCCATCCGCATCTCTGCATGTGGCACTGTTTTGTCCCTTTTTTTTTCCTGAGTAATATTCCATTGTATAGATGTACCACATCTTCTATATCCGTTGCTCTGTCAGTGGACTTTTAGGGTGCTTCCATGTCTTGGCTGTTGTAAATACTGCAGCAATAAACACGGGGGTGCATGTCTCTTTTGGAATTACGGTCTTCTCCGGGCGTATGCCCAGGAGTGGGATTTCTGGGTCATGTGGCAGTTCTGTTTTTACTCTGCTGTACAGAAGAAAATAACACAACTGTGTAAAGCAACTATCCTCCTACAATTATTTTTTTTTTAAGCAGTGAAGGTAGACGGTGAACAGCCTCTTAGTCTCAGAAGGGAAAGAGGAAAGGGCAAGAGGATGAAGATATTTGGTGTTGGGTGGGGAAATCCCCCTTTGCCTTCTCCATCAGCTTATCACATGCAACTTCTCTAAACTACTTAAAACCACCAACCACCCTTCCTGCTTGAAACTGCCTTCTGATTTCTATGTCGCTTTAGGGCTCTGCTTCTGACTGTCCCTCTGTGGCGGACAGAAATTGGGTAACTTGTTCATAAATTTGTCTACCAGCTTAATATATGTGTATGGATGTACATTAACACCATGATCTTTGATGTTTTCTTCTAAAAAATGATGGTCAATACGTATCCCATAGACTAGTCGTGGGGACAAGAACTTAGTACTCAGATAATGTCACTCTTCCTGTTTTCTTAATATAGGAATTGACTCTGGTTTATTTGGAGGATCCCTCGCATCCCCACTCCCTCTGAAGTGTCACCTATGTACTCATGACTCCCCACACAGCTCTTGTTTTCACTTCCACTTCTCTCCTGAGAACAGTCTGTTTTCCTTACTTGGCTGTTCTTACAAGAACATCAGTGTTCTCCTGATCACCTGGGCTAGAAATCAGAGAAACTTACTCAGTTCTTAAAATCAGACAGCTCGCAGATCTTTGGTTCTAACTATACAATATCGCATTCATTCATTCATCTATCTTATGGACAGTGAATTATTTATCAAATTGCCTGGTACCACACGAAGTATAAGACATGATTCTTTGCTTACAATAACAGAGGCAGAAAATTACAACACAGCATAATGATTGCGCTGGAAGAGTTTAGTATAAAACTCAATGAGACACTGGGGGTGAATGCCTATCCTAGACTCGATTGGTCGTGGGGATGGCCTGTAAAAATTTCTTTAGGACTTAGCTCCATGAAGATTCCCTGCAGAGACATTGAGGTAGAGGGAGTGTGTGTGTGCAGGCCGAGGCATTTGAAGCTGTTGACCATGGTCACAGTGTGGATGGAAAATGAAGGGAGGAGAAAGAGAGAGAAGACAGAACAGGTACAGAGCATGAAGAGCTGGGCGCCTAGCTCAGCGCTGTCAATAGCAATAAAATGAGAGCCCCCGAAGGAATTTAAAATTTCCTATTAGCTACATTTAAAAAGTAAAAAGCATCAGGTGTATATTGTAATGGTGTTTTATTTAACCCAATTCAAAATATCATCATTCTAAACTGTGTTCAATATTTTACATTTATGAACAACACATTCTACATTTCTTTCTTACATACGAAATCTGAAAAAATCATCTCAATTGGGATATTAAAATTTCATCAGAAATACTTGATCTGTACTTAAATTTCATAAAAGTTTACAGTTAGGAAGGTAGATTCATATACCTAAGTTGTTCAGCACATACCTGAAAATTTGAACCAATCACTGAACCAAGTATCAGTTTTTAAATTTAAACTACTTTGCATTAAAATTTCACATCTATAAAAAAAATTCAGCTCGGCAGTCACTCTAGTCAAATTTTATTTGTTCAGTAACCTCATATAGCCAGTGGCTTTCACACTGGGCAGAGCCACCCTAAAGATTTGGGACTTTGCTCGTGAGGCATTAGGGAGCCATTGAAGGACAAAGGAGGTGACATGATCAGACGTTTTGTGACACAGCGAGACTGGAAGATGTATCCATCCTCCTTCAGAGTTCTAAAGTGATGGGGGGTGTGTTCCAAGGCAAGGGTGTGGAGAAGCAGATGTTATTAAAATAGGAAGCAGGGCTCAAGCTCTAATGGCACTCCTTCCCAGGTATTTTATTTTTTGAAAATTTGATGCACTAACCTGTAAAATGAATAACTGTCCACACTTGCCATTAGAGTGGAGTTGCCATAAAAATCGAGTGAGAAGGTGTCAATAATAATACAAGCTTATGTTTGTTAAGCAACAAATGAATGGAGGAATGCACAGGAGGTAGAGTGGATGGAAATTGGTAACAGGGGAAATAAAAGAGAAAGAAAACTATCAGATAATTCTTGATCTGGGAGGTGGCCCCCTTTTTAAAATCCCTGGGTTAGGGTTTGGATAGAGGAAGAAATAGATGAGCTCAGTTTGACCTAAAGTTGAGGTTCTGTTAGAACGTCCAGAAGGAAATGTTCAGCAGTGTCCAGAAGGTTGTAGGAGTCGGGATCTGCAGCTCTGGAAAGATACTTTGGTTGGTGGAAATGATTCAGAGCTGAGAGGACATAGATAGGACTGCAGTGAAGCTGTGGGGAGGATAGTTCTCCCAGGCTTTTGAGCAGGAGTCAGCAAAGTACATCTCTCTGCACCAAATCCCACTGCCACCTGTTTTGTAAATAAAGTTTTGTTGGCACTCAGTCATGTCTGTTTGTTAGTGTCTTGTTTCCGGTTGCATTTATGGCACCAGGGAGCTATAGCTCTGCATGGTTGGGACAGGGACTGTGTAACCTGCAAAATGAAAAATATTTATTCTCTGGCCCTTTTCAGAGGGGGGGAAAAAAAAACCCAAAAAACTGTCACTGCCTCCTTTAGAGTTTCGGAGTCCTGAGGATGGAACTCTAGCCAATATGAAAAATTTCAGAATGAGCAGAGGAAACTAAGCTCATGAAAAAAGTGAGAAGGAGCCACCCAGATTTTGTAGGCAGAGAACCACTGTGAGCAGGGAAAACCTGGAAACAGAGAAGAGAGATTTGCCCCACCCCCAGAGATTTGGGGGGCAGGGAAGACAATGTGAGTGTCAGTGTCACAGTGTCATCCGTTGACAAGAGGTCACATGACTTAAGGATTGACAGTTGTCAATTGAACTTAGCACCTCCAGTCTCATTCAACATTGTGGTAGGAATATTTGATGCAGGGGGGCGGTGCAGAAACCAGCTTGCCATGGGCTGGGGATCCTGTGGGGAGGAGGTAGGAGGGGCCAGAGGTTAGCTCTCTTCATCAGCAGGCAGGAAATGGGGAGAGCCCTTGGGGGAGCCAAGAGAGGCACTTGAGGCTGAGGAAGCCTGTTTTAAGCTTAGCCTTCATACTTGTCAGGAGAGGGAGAGTTTAAAGGTAATAGCAAAAGAGGGAGGCATGGTGGAGCAGGTGCTCAGGAGTCAGGGGGGAAAGGGAGGGATGGAGCCCCCAGCCCTCTTCTTAATCCCACTCTTAATTGCATCTGTCAGTACTGGCTCCATTCCCTGTTCCTAGCTCAGTGAAGATTCCACCTACAGTCTTCCCTTCCAGGCTCAACCATTTCTTTTCCAGGCATCTCTCTTATTTGCTTGTGAATGTGTATTCCTTCAGCCCGTCTTTCCCACCCTCATGAAACATAGCATTCCAATTACAAGGCGTCCCCCAAGTCTTGCCTAACCTGACCCATCATAGATGCTTTGTTCACTAGTATTTACAAAATAGAAATCCAAAGAAAAATCACAAGTCATTAACATTTGAAGGCATATCATAAATTTATTATGGAAAAAAAGTTCATTGCTTTGATGTAGTGCAGATTCCATAGAACGGTTTTCTTAACTGTGATGATACTGGCATGAGGGACGGAATAAGTTTTGTGGTAGGGGCTGTTCTGTGAATTGTAGGATGTTAGCAACTTGCATTCCTGGTTTCCCAGTAACACCCTTTCTTCCCAGTTGTGACAACCAAAACTGTCCCCAGGCATTGTCGCATGTCCCCTCGGTGGGGGTCAGGGAACAAAGATCGTCCCATATTGAGAACTGTTGATGTGGAATGACAGTGTGAGGCAGAATCTTTTCCCTTGGCATTTTGATTTTTTCAGATGTATCCTCTCCCTCATACTTTGCATTTTTAATAGTTAGACCCAAGGGAAATTACACTGAAGATATATCTCATTCCAGGCAGTAAGAAATGGAAACCACCCATTTTTGACTGCTTACCAAGTTATTAGTGACTCTATCCTATTCTATCTAATAATAAGAGCAACTTATAAAAATCAAAATAAATGTTCCAGCATGTGAGGTAATGATGTTATCACTAAGCTTCTGTACAGTAAGAACTTTTTTAAAATTTTTTTGTTTAAACAAATTTTTATTGGAGTATAGTTGGTTTACAATGTTGTGTTCATCTCTGCTGTACGTTGAAGTGAATCAGCTATACATATTCGGATATCCCCTCCCTCTTGGACCTCCTTCCCTGCCCCACATTCCACTCCTGAGTCACTCATCATCACTGAGCTGAGCTCGCTGTGTTACAGAGCAGGTTCCCACTAGCTATCAGTGGTGATGTGTATCAGTCAATCCCGCTGTCTCAGTTCATCCCACACTCCCTCCCCACTGTGTCCACACGGCCATTCTCTACATCTGTGTCTCTACTCCTGCCCTGAAAATACGTTCATCTGTGCCATTTTTCTCACTTCCACAAATATGCATTAATATACAGTATTTTTTTCTCTTTCTGATGTTCTTCACTCTGTATGACAGACTCTAGATCCATCCACAAACGACCCAATTTTGTTCTTTTTTATGGCTGAGTAGTATTCTATTATATATATATGTACCACATCTTTATCCATTCATCTGATGTTGCATTTGAAATCTTAACAGAAGCCACGTTTTACATAGTGCCCCTGCCCCAACATCCCTGATTATTCCAGGGACTCCTCTCCCATCAGGGGCTTTCTGAGAAAAGTGAAGTCAGATTTCTCACATCACAAATACCCACCTGTTGGAAGGAAGCCAGCTTTTGAGTAAAGAGCCAAAACCAAACATGATGAGCTATCCTAGTTAAATTTTTAGTGTAAAGCTCACGAACTCATGGGAAATGAGCCCAAGAAAGCTGTGGTGGGCTTGGAGTGCTATTTGAAGTAACGCTGAGCACACTAAGCTGTGAGGTTATGAAAGCTTCCTCTCCGGTAAGGAAGAGTGAGGTAGCCTCGCTCCTGGGGTGGGTGTCCTCAGTGGTGGGATCTGATCACGGGATCTCTGATGCCTGTTCCGTCCCTGTTCATGTCACTGTAGCCACATGCTAAGTACACTCATCATTAACCATTGCGTCCGCAGTGTGAGGTACAAGTTGTTAATTCTATTTGTAATTATCAGCATGTACTTTATTAACTTCCACAATCCATGTATACCAAGGAGAAATGCTTCTTAATCGCAATTACAAATTTTTTTTTTCCAGAGGTGTCAAGGCTTTAAAGAGACAGCTTAGAACACGGCTGGTGTACAGTATTGCCCTCTGCCCTGCTCTGCATTTTCCCTTTTAACTACAACTTGGTAAACAAGAGCTAATTCTGAACAATAACCCAGAAAATGAGTGTCATTCTCTAAGCTGTCATTTGAAGAAATGTTGATTTTATTGATGTTCTATTCCTTACATCTCCAGAAGAAAGCAGGAAATGTTTCTAAAAATCATTTTCACTGAGAACACAGTCCTGCTTCAGGCTCATTTTATGGTGGGGATAAGAGTATTCTGCACTTGAGGATTTTATAGTGTCTTCTGGGTTTTATGGGCTACTAATAAGTCTTCTGATTTATTGAGCACCTACTGCATACTAGACACTTTACATACATTGGCTTTGCCTGCTCTCAAAGCCCTCTGCATTTTTCATTATAACACTACTCACAGCTTATTGTATGATTCTTTGACTAATGTGTGTTTTCTCCATCAGACAGTCACTTCCATGTCAGTGGATCTGTATCCATTCTTGTTCCCCATTGTTACCCCAACACTTAGAACAGAACCTGACACTTATTAGGTACAAAATAAGTACTCTTTCGAAGGATGAGTGGATCCACATGCAGAGTGGTGTGGTTTTAGAGATGAGGAAATGCACAGATAGAGTGGTGGGCATCTTGTTGAATCCTTACAGTTGGCAGCATCAAATTCAAAGTCAGCTGTGTCTGGTCCAATGGCATCTGTCTTTCCACCACACTTGCCTTCTCAGACTTTAATGAATCACCTAGGGGATCTTTACCAATGTGTACTTGCTCATTCAGTGGGTCTGAGATGAGCCAGAGAAGGTGCATTTTGCTCTCAGGCAATACCCATGCTACTCTCCATGGACCATGCTTTGTCTAGTAGAGGTCTGCACCATAGTTGCAGTGTTAGAAGTGATAATTTTCTTATCTGATGGAGGCATATGTGGTTCTGTGTCTGACAATCCTTGCCACAAGACAGAGTCTTGGCACCTGTACTGGTCTCCTAAGGAAGGTATCACGGGGCTCTGTTCTTGGGTAACATCATTTATTATCTTGGATAACATCATTTGGTTATCCATGGGCTGTGATCTTTGATGTGTCTAAGATATTGATGATGCTAATGGGCCCTGCTGCCTCTATTAACAGTCTCGTACTCATTATCCAGTGGTGTTTCTGCTCTAAAGATGTCCGATACCCATACTCTTCACATTGACCTTGGAAATGTCCAGGAGTAGCAATGCCCTTTATAAGTGTCCTTGCATATTTAGTTGACTCCTATCGAGAATCTGGAGTCTCCAGACATCAGGTGGTCCCACCACTGACTCCGTAGCCATCCAGTGGCCCCAGTACCCAGTGTGTGAAGGGAGGCTGCCGTCATGGATCCCACTTTGGTGCCTGCTTTATCCAGCATGGGCATCTTACACACTGCCCTTCTTGTTGGCATGTGTGTGACAGTTTCTTCCTGATTTCCTCCCTAGCTTGGCACTTCCCCCTAGCTCTTGAGAAATAGGTACAGAGGTTGGCCTTTTTTACTAGTTGGAGTGGCGGGTTCAAGGTCTAGTTGCTTATCTTAGTCATTTGACACCATGGTGGAGGAGCAGCTAGAAGCAAGAAGACCAGGGGACAAATTAGGAAGCTGGAGTCTGTCCTGACAGATGAGAAGGGGCCTCTGAATCAGAGCTGCGATTACTTAGCACCAAGCAGTCGGATGCCTGGCTCCCCTATCCTGTGTCACCAGCCTGTGGCTCTTTCACAGTTTCTCAGTTCAGCCCTTGCTGACTGGAGGGTGATATCTGGGTTCTTAACTTAAGACTGACTATTTGTTCTTCCCAGCCTTTCACACCATAGCTGTTCATCACCTTTGTGCCTGATTGGAGTCTATTCGTCATGTAACATAATATCACCTTTTTTTTGGGGGGGGGGATATGCAGGATCTGAAGGTCTATATATGTTGTGTTCTAATTATGTAGTAGTAAAAATTGAAGGGGCGCGTTGAAAAAGATTTATTTGAGCTCAGTATTTTGAAAAACTCTTTGGCTACACCCTCCTTTAAAATATTCAGCTATATTAGATGGTCATGAAGGCTGGTTCAATGAGACGGGGGCTTAAAAGTTAAGGGCATCATTATATTATCGAAATCACACTGAAAGTAAATTGGCAGATACCTGTAGTTTGTCCCGAAGTCACTTATTGAAGACCTTGCTTTAGTTCTCTTCACGTGGGTAGACACAGCACAGGAATTTATAGACAATGAATGAGGAGTCTGCCACTGAGGAAATTTTCTTAAAGCACATGATTTTTTCTATCTAGTTACATTAGACTTTTCTACCTTTCATTTTTATTTTTCATTTGTTTGGGAATGTTATATGATCTTAATCTATGGAAACTCTTCCTATGCCTTTGGATTAATCAGCATCGCAAAGGCAGTGATTAAAGTGAACAAATGTGGAAAGCCATAAAGAGAAAAGACTGCTTGTATTTTTCTTTTATATATAAAAATTATTCTCATTTGTAATACTTTAGCATCATGGTCACTGTTCCCATTAAAAAAAAATACTGTATTTTGTGAAATGATACAATCTGTGAGGCATTTCCCATTATGTAGACACCATGTCTTTAAATTATAGCAATTTCTTAAGATTTTAAGGCAAAATGGGCTCTTAGAAGTGTGATTAATAGCAGAGAATGAGGCTAATGCTGGGTCATCAGTGGCACTCCATTACAAAAAAGGTTGGACTAATAAAAGCATCCATCTTTTTGACCAATAAAGCATTTGAATGATATGCTTATACTTTTTTATCATATAGTAGTTACTTAGTAATGAATAAACTCTGAACTTGCATTGAAGAAAGACAACTCTACTTAAGTGGCTGTTGGACTGGTATTTTGATGATGTCAGAAAAGGCAGGTTTGGGAGGAAGGCTATGTTGGAGTTGCCAGTTTAATTTTTAAGCTGTCATCTACAAGCATCAGACCCAGGGCCCAGGAGTCCCATCCAGTTTAGGGGCAAAAGTAGAGAGTCTAGTCAGCTGATTGTTTTTTTAGCAGCGTAAGTGTATACAGTAGGTTCTCTAAGTGCTTTATGAGGTGCATCCTTAAGAATACTGTGCTTGGGAGTCCAGGATGTAGCCTGGTCCCAGCACAGATCTCTCAGGTCTCCTCTGGCTCAGTTCCCCAAGACATAAGCTCATACCCCATGCCCTGGTGTGTTGGAAGAGGATCTTTAGATGGTTCATAAATCATTCACCAATTCTCATTATTGTGATTTGATGTTGAAGCAATTCCATTTTCAGTCTGTTTTAATCCTTCTGATAAAGGCAAGGAGAAGTCTCCATTTGGTGCTAGTATGTCTTTAATCTCTCTTCTTCCATTGTAAGCTCATTATTCAACAAAGGAGGAACATGGCTCCCGCTCAGAGCCTTTGTGGACCACAGGATCTAGCTAGAATTTAATAACATCGGTTGGGTTGTATTACATTTATTACAAAGTCTTTCTCGCCTTCAGAGGAATGCTTAGTGGTTTTTCCATTTGACCAAATGATATAAAGTTTTCTTTGAAACAAATGTATGTTTGTCAAAAGTGAATAAAATTTTAAAATGACATTGGAGGTGTAGGTAAAGCCTGCAAAAATCATGAAGGGAAATGTAGAAGTGAGTGCTTGAGACTTGAAAACTGGCCCAAGTTTTTACTCAGATGGCATGACCGCTCTGAAAATCTGAGGATTTGTAAGATTTTTTTGTCCCAGAGAAAAAGTTGTGGAAAGCATAAATCAGTCCTTTTCAATCTTGGGTCTCCCCGTATCTTCCTCAGGACTATTTTCAATTTTTAAAATAATATATTAAGCAAGTTGTATGATTAGGAGTTTGGGATTAGAATATACACACTACTCTTTATAAAATAGATAACCAACAATGGCATACTGTGTAGCACAGGAACTCTATCTTGTAAGAACCTATAATGAAAGAGAAGGTAAAAGGAGAAAAATATGTTTATATAAATATATATCTAAATCACTCTGCTGTATACCTGAAGCTAACACAAAATTGTAAATCAACTGTATTTCAACAAAATGTTTTAAAAAGTAAAAAAATAAAAAGTTGACAGTTAAGGTATGAAAGATTTCTTAATGCTTGGTCTTTTCCTCTTTCATTTATTTTACTTTATTAATATTTTTTTAGTAAATGAAACTAAGCAATTGGGGATCTATGGGGAGCAAAGTAAGTAAATATTAAGTCAGTGCAAACGTAATTATGATTTTGGACCATAGATTTTAAATTATTATCACTAGACTCAAAACACCCATTTATTAATCAAAATAGGAACCATTACAATCAAACACATTTTTGCTAACGAGGAATAAGTTTGTTTACTCCTGTAGTGAAAAATCTGTGGTTCGGGATTTGACGAACTCTTGGAGAGCATTTTCTTCTTCCTGCTGGTTGTGGAAGTGTTTTCCCTGCAAAAAAAGTTGTCAAGGTGCTTGAAAAAGTGGTAGTCAGCTGGCATGCGATCAGGTAAATGTGGCGCTTTGTGGAAAAGAATCAGATCCTTTCTGTTGACCAACGCCGGCTGCAGGCGTTGCAGTTTTTGGTGCATCTCATTGATTTGCTGAGCAGATTTCTCAGAGGTAATGGTTTTGCCGGGAGTCAGAAACCCGTAGTGGATCAGACTGACAGCAGACACCAAACAGTATCCCTGACCTTTGTTTGCCGAAGTTTGCCTTTGGGAACTGCTTTGGCGCTTCTTCAACCACTGAGCTGCTCATTGCCAGTTGTCGTATGAGATGCACTTTTTGTTGTACATCACAGTCTGATTTAGAAATGGTTCGTTGCTGAGTAGAATAAGAGGAGATGACTCTTCAAAATGACGATTGTTTTGATTTTCAGTCTGCTCATGAGGCACCCATTTGTTGAGCTTCTTCATCTTTCCACTTTGCTTCAAATGCCAAATGACCATAGAATGGGTGACATTGAGTTTTTCAGCAACTTCTTGTGTAGTTGTAAGAGGATCCGCTTTGATGATTTCTTTCCATTGGTTATTGTCAGCTTCCTGTAGCCAGCCACTGCGCTCCTCATCTAAGGCTCTCGTCTCCTTTGCAAAACTTCTTGAACCACCACTGCACTGTATGTTTGTTAGCAGTTCCTGGGCCAAATGTATTGTTGATGTTGTGAGTTGTCTCTGCTGCTTTATGACCCATTTTGAACTCGAATAAGAAAATCACTTGAATTTGCTTTTTGGTCTAACATTATTTCCCTAATCTAAAATAAATATAAAATGAACAGCAAGTAATGCCATTAGCATAAAACATAAAGTGAGAAATGCACATTAAAATTATATATAACCACATTTATTTAAGAATGTATTCCAGTGTCAAGTAGCAAATTTCAACTGTGCGAAATTGCAATTACTTTGCACCAGCCTAATAGACACACACAGGTAAAGCTGAAGGTGTATTAGGATAAGTGTAACACCACAATTGGGATAGAAGAAAAATGCATGTTATCTGTCCTACCCATGCTAAGAAATCAGTAGAATCATCCTGGAATTCAAAGGAGTCTCCCTCCATTTGGGTGACGGCTATGTGTTTGGTGTTGTCCTTTACCAAGGGAAATAGTTACAGCTCTTCGGGTTACCATTTAGGATTGTAAATGCTATTTATAATCCTTGACCAATAGTCTAGTTCTTCCAAACTTCAGGAATAGAAAATAAAAATGAAGGTCAAGAGAAGGCTTGGACAAAATTAGAAGTATGAATAATGAGTAATCAGCTTTTCCCATTAAAGATGGGGACTAGGGATGGAAGAACACAGTATTATGCTTTTACTTCTTCATTTTTTCCTCCCTTGAGTTTTGCTGGGACACAGGATTAGGCACCTCTGTCTCCTACTTATCTCGGCCTCATGCACAGAGCAGTGAGCATGGAAGTTGAGCACGTTCCGTTCCCAAAGCTTTAGAGGAAGAGTCTCTGCGTTAGTTGTTTCAGCCGCCAGACTCGCATCATCAGAGTTGAGCAAGGCTGAGTTCCCTTCTCTAGGGCAGCGGGACGGCCCGAGCCCCAGAGGATTGCTAGGACAGACAAAGGAGACATGACCGTGTCGCTTCCCTGTGTGCATGTGGTGGTAACAGGTTCATGAGCCTGAGAAATTCCCTCCTCTGACGGCACAGAACCCTCCTCGGAAATTTCTTCTCCAGACACTGTTGAGGCCTTAGGGGTTATGTTGGTTTGGCGATAGGAGACAGTCAGCAGAGATGGACTTGGGAAGCAAACCACAGTACAACAAAACAAAAACACAAAAGAAAATCTGCTGTTTCTTTGTGACTTGAGTGTCACCGAACAAAGAGTAGGTTATTGAAGTAGGAACCGAGAACAAGAGCTGCTAGAGAAGGTTAGGAGGTTTGTAGTGGAATTGAGAGTGGGGAATTGGGGTGGCCAGGAAAGACCAGTACAATTTTGTTAAGATTTTCAGACAGAGATAGAAATTTGAGTAAGCTGATCGTTACCAGTGCAATTGCCAAAATCCTCTGAGGTGTGTCTTTAGTTTCTTTAAATTTCATTTTCTTATTTTCAAATTCTGCTTTGGATATCCAGCAGTGCTTTGCTGTACTTTGCACTGACATAATGCTGAGTTTTTAAAAATTAATTAACTGATTGTACATGTAAGATATGTACTTAAGATATGGACTTCCCAGTGGCTCAGATGGTAAAGTGTCTGCCTACAATGCGGGAGGCCAGGGTTCAATCCCTGGGTCAGGAAGATCTCCTGGAGAAGGAAATGGCAGCCCACTCCAGTATTCTTGCCTGGAAAATCCCAGGCAAGGAGGAACCTGGTGGGCTACAGTCCATAGGGTCCCAAAGAGTCGTACATGACTGAGTGACTTCACTTTCTTTTTCACATGTAAGATGTAGATAGATTACCAAACTGTCTTTCAATGTGTCGTTGCTTTATAACTTTTAAGTAATGAAGAGATGTTATTCACAAGTATCGAAATTAAGTAGTTTAATGTTAAAGTATCTGTAAAATAGATTCCCAAATTCATGTTATAATTGCAAATTGTTTACTTAAATATAGCATCTCCGATATAGTGCGATAACTTTCTTTTGATATACAGCATGCTGTTTAACTTGTTAGTACACATGAAACAGATTTTTGAACATAAAACATTTCTTTGTGATACTTTGTTAGTGGACACATTAAGCTTATTCACTCTTGGCTCCCAAGATTTAAGGTTTCTTTGATATGCTGACAAGATGAACTCTTGCATACTTTTATGTAACATCAACCAATGTCTTTTAAAGGGCAAAAGTTTGATTTTTGCTGGATGGTTAAGAATGCTACAGATCTATTTGTGGATCCAGTATTCTTAAGGATGTCTTGGATCAAGAAACTCGGGGAGAAAGTAACACAGGGTTTTCCTTCTAGGTAAAATATTCCTGATCCAGGTCGGTGTTGGACTCATATAATTCATTGATAAAAGATGAGCCCAGGAAGTGAATGCATGGTTACTCAAGCATGAAAACATCACAGTCTTTTAAAGATTTTACCATATCCAGCCTATAGTAGTTTAAACCATGTAGATATTTTATTTTTATCTAAAAGTGAGGAAATAAAAGGGCATTGACTGAACTCTTGTTTGTTTGTCTTGTTTTTCATTTGGGGCAGGGGAGCCTGTTGTTTTTCTTAAAGGGGGTCAGGCTTTTTTTTTTTTTTTTTTTGATTGCTAAATAATGTCACCAGTAAAGAGTTAACCAGATTTCACTTGATTCACTCTGGCTTAGATGATGATGAGTAATGCGAGGTTGGTAACTGAAAATTGTTGTTTATAAGCAAACATGGCATTGTGCAAACAAGCAGGCCTGGTCTCCAACTGGTTTGATTTCATGGTGGTCAGCAGCTGATCTATGTAACATACAACCTTTCTGCCTCTCTAAATGTCAGAAGAATGACTGTTTGTTTATCTTGCCTTCTTTGCAGCTGTTTACTCTGTAATGCATTTACCTCGACCTTGATTCCCAAAGAGTGGCCCCTCTCTCCTCCCCAGCTCTGTTTACATTATTCCTGCCCCTGGTGTCACCTATGAAATCTGTTGATTATTCCACCTGGTTAATGTTAAATTACTCTTGTAAGATGATGTGTTTGTTCATAAACACAAATGCTGGGCCCCTTGTTTACCGTACCCATGGTAGCAGTCATTATTAAACAAACATTGCTTTGTTTGCGGGTGTGAGCAGCAGTTTATCCTGCAAGGTCTGTTTTTAAAAACACACACACATTTTAAAAAAAAACAACTTACATGCTAGAATTTTGATAAAGAAAGAAAAGGGGAACTTGTCCCTGGAATGTGGTTGAAACAGACTTAGGTTTGCTTTTCTTATCTTTTGCTTGGATGAAGGGGCTGGAGAGATTAGCGAGTTGTTTGGTTTTTCTAAGAGATTTCCTTAGTGTAATGATATCTATGCAGTTGTTTGCTTTTTTCAGAAGGGAGAGAGCTCTCCTGAAAGGCCACTAGCTCAGTAATAGAACATCAGATGACTAGAAAACTCTTTGTGGAACAAACAAGGACTTAGAAGGTCTAGGAGAAAAAGTCTAGTGCTATGAACAAGGCAGTCACCTTTGAAAGGTACAATCCTTGAATTTTGTATTTTTATGTGTTGTGTGTTGTCCTGTGGGCTCCATATGGATCCTCTGTGATGCCTATACTACAAGTTTGAAAGGAGAAGACTAACTTTTAGTTTAATATGTTCTGAATAATTCCCTGTCCTATAAAGACATCCTGAGAGGACAGCATACAATTAATATCAGTGAAAATATTTTTAAAAGCTAGTATTTTGATTCTCTGTTAAACTTACCTTCCTCACTTTAAAATGCATTTATGCTGATATCATTTCTTGTTAAGTAAAGCAGACCTTGCATCTCTTTATTCAGCTTGAGGTGTCTGTGGTGTGTGTGTGTGTGTGTGTGTCTGTGGTGTGTGTGTGTGTGATTCTAGGACACTGGCAACCACAACAGAAGCCTGTCCTTTGTCCTGTTTTGCAAACAATAGAGCAAACTCAGCTCACATCATCTTTTGTTTTTGTTTTTTAAATTACTGTTTGTTGATGTTTCTGACTTTGCCTTGTGTTTCAACACTGGGCAGGGCCTGCTAGCGTTTGCTGTAAATTATAAGGATACACCACACACTGGGTTGAGGGTGGAGGCTGAGGGGGTCATGACCTTCAAGAAATGGTGGTCTTTTATGTCAGCAAAAGCCTGCTAATCTCTCTGTGAGAGACTTTGGCAGGAGAAGGATATACATGCATACTGGAGTTTTTGAAGGATAAAATTAAATAATTGTCCATTTCACACAACAGAGAGATGCAAGCAGCAGACTTCTGATGGCCTGCATTCACAAAGCTGCCGTGATTGCTGTGAACTTACTGTTCACTTTGGCCACCAGAGCGGTTAGGTGCTGCAGGCGAAATGGAAGATGCGTGAAGTGTGTCATCGAACACGCTGGTCTTTAATTGCTGTTAGGTATCCGACTCCGTGTATATTCAGCTATATAAAATATGGAAATGAAAAATATATGTATTCTGACCTGGTTGTCGGTCCCTTTATTCCATTAGACTCTTTCAGAGAATGCAGCAGTTTGAATGTTCGAATGATTAAAGTTTGGTAGGCTTTGTTGTTAGTTCTCAAACTTAAAATCTGTTTTGTTCTATGAAAATGCGTTTTAATTAAGCTCCCCAGAACACCTGGCTCGTCATACCTTAAGCTTCAGAGGCTTCCTTGTGGCAAAGCAAACAGCCTAGTCCTGAACCGGCAGGGCTCCTTTTTGCTCTGTTTAATTATTTGAGCTTGTCTGGATTAATATGCTAGGGAGTGGGTATGGATTCTCCTTTGTACTTCTGTCTCCTGGAGCGGCTTCCCACTTCTCTATTTTGCTCACAGTTGCTATGATTATAGCACCTGAAGTCTCATCTACTGGGAGAGAGCAGAAAAAAGACCAGTGGTCACTGAACCACTAGAAATATAAATTAGGGATCTGTAACTTTTAAGATATCGGAATGTTGTTATCTGCCCTTCTTGATATCTTCTTAATATAAAGAGTACAGTGTTCCAGAAGGTTTGGTTATGACAAGTCACGAGACTGAGGCATCTATAGTTGCCCTGAAAAGTTTTGCTGCCCTGGAATTGAAGTTCAGAAATGCCTTTTTCTTGAAAGGTCTTCACACGGAAAACCTGGTAGAAAAGAGAAATCATTTGTTGTTGTTGTCAAGACCATCATTTTATTTCAACCTTATTCTATTAACTCTCTTCCGAGTCATGAATTACAGGGAAAATTAAACATCCTGTTATTTACCATCTCCAGGCCTCTGAATTATCCTCATGTATATTACATGTTCACCATGGGTTTTGGTAAAGTTTTTCATTGGTTGATTTTATCTTCAGCAAACTGGGACAGTCTTACTTCTGTGAAGACTTAAAATGATTTAATGGCTGAAGTTCTTTTCTGAGTTTTAGAACTCCAAAACAGTTAGTCACTCCTGAGTACAGGAAACAGAATATTTTAAAAGAAGCAACATAAAAGGTGGTGACTCTTGATCTCATTTGATTGAGAGGTTGGACTTGAATTCTTCTGTTGTGTAATCATTTAGTTAAAAATTCAGCAGTTATATACTGGATTCCTATTATGTGCAAGGCGTGTCTGAAAGTCAAGTTGGAGATAAAGGAATTTTGTGCTTTTTAATTCTTATTAAACAAATGGAGATGGAGAGGTGCAGAAGGAAATCATTTTAATCGGAATGCTTTTTCTTCCATTTAATTGATAAATAAAAGTGCTTCTAGTTTGATAAGTACAAACTAGTTCTTTTTTCTTTTTTTTTCCCCTCCTTTGCACTATAAAGGTTAAGAGAGCTATATTATTACTGTTATTATAAATTTTACAGTATTATTGTTATGAATTATTTCCTATTAACAATGAACAGAATTTTCATCTCAAGTTTCTCACCAACTGACCTCAATTCCTTGTTTCACCAAATCCCTGTTGTTAGGGATTCTGGCTCTCTAGATGCATCCACTGTATTGTTGCCTGTACCCTTCCTTTCTCACACCAAACCCTGTGTTTCCTGCATTCTTGAAAGCCAGAGAGAGGAGTAACTCCTTTAGGCCCAAAATGCCAGTGCTTCCTAGGAGAGATGTTCCCGGAGCTTATTTATTTCTCCTTCCAGCCCATCACCTGCATAATATTCTCTCCATACTAACCTGAGACCGATCAAGATTCCAGTTTTACCCTAGATGCTCCCATATGACTAAATAAGTCACCAGTTGTTTTTTTTAAGATGCTTTTGACCACCTTGTTGCTCCTTAACTTTTTCTTCCTTAAGTATTACACGAAATTCCAGATTTTTAAAGATAGATGTAGACATGTACAGTGCATGATAAAGTTGATAATACATAAATCATTCTTAACAACAGGTAATATGCATAATTTATGGTGTTACAGTGCTATCTTTTTGATATTTATGATGGATAATGCTCAATTTTTGCCCTCATATTACTGCTTTAAATTATACCACGAGAAAATTAATGAGAAAGTAGATTTATGGGTTTCATTTGTTTGTCAATTCGGAAATTAATTGGGTGTTAATTTTAGCCGTCCCTCATCAGACCAGGACTGCAGTCTGTATGCATTGCTTTGTATTCATTGTGGCTTACTTCCCATTTACTGTGGGTCACTAGCTTTGCATACATTAAAATAGCCCTCCGGCTCATTCCCTTGATTACTTTTTGAACTGCCATGCATTAGAAAATTTACGCCTTTCTGTTATAATTATGAAAATTTGGTTTTGGAAGATGGTGCCTTCACAGCATAGTTAGCACTCTGACTTCTCCGCCTTAACTTGGCTCTAGGATGGTTGTTCCATGAAATGGGGCTGCTGCTAGTGGGGTCAGTGGACGGACAGACGTGTGTCTAAAGGGTTCAAAGACAGTTTGTGGAAGTGCTCTCAGATGAGAAAATCATCAGCTGTGGTCAGTCCGTTTCTCCTGTTCTTCCTCCTCCCCTTCTTTTATCTTTGAGAGTGTGCTGTGAGACTGCCACTTGTAGACAGTCGTTCAGTAAGTATCTTGGAGCCAGTTGTGGCCCTTGCATCATGCCCTTTCTTCACCCGCTTCCTGTAATCCGCTCCACCGGCCCCATATCTCCTCACTGCCACCTGCCCCAGTAGCATCTTTCCAGGTAAAGGGTGAAAGATTGGGAAGCTTGTGTCTCTCTTTGGGAAATGTAGACCCCTCTTCTACATGGAGGCCCTAACTTCCATCTGGATACTTTTGGTATTTGATTTCCTGACTTGAATGAGAGGAAGTGAGAGTAACAGGTGGGTTAGTTTCCCAGGTCACTCCACTGAACTGCGATGGGGAGTAAGTTCCCCTTAGCCACACCGTAAAACTCCTTGGTGTCTATGGTGTGGCGAGGTAAGTCCTTCACACGTTTAAAGGGAATAGGTCATTTATCTAACGAGACCCGAAAGTGTGTGTTGGTTTTACTTCTTAATACAGACAGGTATGATTTTTTCTTTCCTGTACCATGTGGAAATGATTGTTAAGGCTTTTGAATCTTCATGCTGCAACCGTGAGGATTTTAAAGTGTACTTCTTTCGAAGAAGAGCTAGGCTGACTGTCAGTCTCTTTTTTAACTCCTCTACAAACCCTGTGTGGAGTCTAACTGATAATGGAGTCAGAGCCACATGATCGAGATTTGGAAAATACAGACATACCCTCCTTTTACTGCACTTCACCTTATTGTGCTCCACGGACACTGCATTTTCCTTTTTATAAATTGACGGGTTTTGGCAACCCTGTATCCAACAAGTCTATCAGCCCCATTTTTTTCCAGTAGATTTTACTCACTTTGTGTCTTGGTATCACAAATTTGTCATTCTCACTGTATTTCAAATTTTTAAAATTACTACTATACTTATTAGAGTGCTCTGTAATCAGTGGTTTTTATATGACTGTTGCAATAAAGATTAAAACTTGTTGAAGGTTCAGATGGTGGGTAGCATTTTTCAGCAGTAAAGGTTTCTAATTAAAAGTATTTTTATTAACAGAATACTTTTTTTCAGACACAATGCTATTGCACACTTAATACACTACAATAGAGTAGAAACAGAACTTTCTTTGCACTGGGAAACCAAAAAATGTGTGTGGCTTGCTTTATTGTGGTAGTTGCTTTATTAAGATATTCATTTTTCCGCCACAGTCTGGAACCAAACCTGCAGTGTCTCTGAGGTCTGCTTGTGTAGACACTCACGTTGTCTCTCCATCTGTAGAGTTCTCCTAGTCCTCCTTCCCTGCATCACTTCCTTCATTTCACCTTTCCATCCTTTCATTTTTTTTTTCTTCAAAGCCTCTCTTGTCTCTTCAAAGTGCATGCCATTTTCCTTCCTTCCTCACACATGGATGAACAATGAGAAAGAGGGTATTTTGGGGGGTGGGGGAAGAGGAGGGGATGGAGTGGGAGAAGGACCGTGTAATCACTCTTAATCATTTTCCTAGAAAGTGATCTTGCAGTTAACTTTTCTTCTCCTCTCCCCATAGACATATAAATATATTTTACAAAACTATGTTTAGTTTAATTTACACATCCTTTCATGAACAGACCAAGTTCTTTAAGGGCATTTATTCTGCTTCATATAAATAATTGATCAGCCAAGTTAATTTACTTCTGCCTGACTTGGTCAACCTTAATTAACTGCCCTGGAATCAAGACTGAACTTTTTGTTAGCTTAAAATCTTTCACAAGCATGATAACAAGGGTTTTATTTTCCTTAAATTTTCAGCATCAACACTGTAACCAAGGAAATAATCATAATAAGAAAGCATTGCTTTCATTTACTATAAATACATTGGCCTGGACATTATGAATTTTCCAGAATACTTCCAGAGAGCAGCTCTATTGGCAACGACAATAAATAAGCACAGTAAACTCAGTTCTTATCCCTCCTACAAGTCCCTCCAGCGCAAAAATCGATCTTTTGAAATCAGTAGCGCTGTAACGTTTCCAAGTAAGATGAGAAGCGGGCCATTTTGGCTTTCGTAAGCTTTCCGACATCTGTGTGATGGTAGCATCAGCTTTTGTGCTGTTATGTTGAATGGATCATATGTGATTTAAACACGCCCAGCTCCTTCAGAGAAGGCTGGAGGAAGGTTTGGCTTTTGTTTTTTGGGAAAGGACTTGTTGGTAGGTATGGCATGGCCGTGCCCTTCGGGTGCCATGCCTTTCCTGTTTAGGCTCTTTGGATGATTGTTTGTCTTTTCTTGTTTTCCGTTTGCTATGGAGCAAAGCAGATCACTGGTTCTAGGATGTCCCAGAGGGAGGCGGAGGTCACACACACTCGGTGCTTGTGACAAGCACCCCAGAGAGTTCAGCCTTCTAAGCCAGAGAACAGAGATACCTCTCCTGTGACTTGCTGTAGAGGAGTCTAAAATTGTAAAATTCAGTAGAAAAAACTCAAGTACAGTGGTTGGCTGGCATGCTGACACCTTTAGCTTTGTACTTCAGATGTTTTTTCCTTGTCTACCTGCCACCTTCGTTGTTGTCTTTTTGGGTATTGACTGTGTTTTCTTTGTGTAGATGTCCTAATTCACTACTTAGTGCAGGACTTTGCAAATTGGAAATTTGCTCATCCTTTATGGAATGGACAAGTTCATGTCTGCCTAACTTGCTGAGGTTTAGCTTTCTTATCTGTAAAATGGGAATAGCCTTTTCTCCCTCATAGAATTCTTCTGTGTTTGAAAGTACATCAGAGGACTTTGTAGTTTGTGCATATGATACGAATAGAAAAGCCTTATTAAATGGCTTGAAACGTTCCATAGAAAGAAAAAACTGCCAGCCCAGATATTGTTAGAAACATTCTTAGACATCGACACTCCTCATTTTTTCACATGTGCTTTTCAAAAAACCTGTTTTCTCCTGATTGGTGTGGGAGATTATAGCAAAATTTAAATCTTCCAACCAACATACTACTGTTAGCACTTGACTAATTAAGGACATCCTCGGACCAAAATAATCCTTTATGCAATTTCGATCCCAAAGCCTGCACTCTCACAAACCTGGTCCCCAAGCCAAGCTGCTTGGCTTGATGCCTGCGAAACTTGTGCTAGAGGACTTGGCAGTCTTCTGTGGAACTGCATGGAGCAAACCTTCTCATCAGATTGTGTGCTGGATATTATTCTGACTCCACCCACCGCGATGTTGTCAAACCCAGGAAAAGGGAGCTGGGTCAGTCTCTTTGACACTTGTCTTCAGATCTGGGAGCCCAATAGTCAACGTGACTTGAAAGCAGCATTTTACCTGTGGCGCTGCTTCCTGAGGACGGGCTATTTGGTTAAATATGTCCCATTCTGAGGGAAGGTGTAGAGTTTAGGTATAGACAAAAACATTGTCTTTGCGGAGTGGGAAACCCCTGAAATGGACAGGCTTTCTGGAAGGCTTAAAACCTTTTTTTTCCTTTTTTGTTTAGATATGCTTGTGACATACCCTAAAACCTAAATGGGTTTCCTTGCTTAGTACTAAAATGACTATTTCCTTAAACACTTTTTTTTCTTAGCTTCTGTACATGTGGGAAAGTTTATGAGAGAGAAACTTAAATGTTGGGGGACAAAAAATACCTATGTTTCAGAAATTTGATGTTTTGTTTTGGTGATGAATTAGATACTTGCTTTGCCTGCTTCTTAAAGTTTTAGTTCTTTTTAGGTAGATTCTTCACTCTGCAGACAGTAAGATATGAATGTAATTTTTAAAGGACTATAATCACTGAAATATCTGATCTAAAGAGACAAGAGTGACTCAGCTGTTGTGTCTGAGTTTGTTTTCCACCTGTTAACAAAAAATGCCATTCTTAATCCTGTTCAGAATTGGATTAACTTTCGTGTGTGTGTGTGTGTGTGTGTGTGTATGTCTACTGGGTTTATGAAATTTGTCATTACATTGGATTATACTATGCACGGAAAGGAAAAAAGATACGGATTTTTGTGTTTTTAATTTTCCCAGTTGTTTTTGTATGCGTATAAAACAGACTTAAACCAATGTCTTACAGGAGAAGATGCCTAGAGTGTTTAAATGTGCGTGTTGTCGCATATTCCATCTGTGGGGCAGGAATCTGTAACACTGTGTGTACATGCGTCATCCATGATTTGAATCAACTTGTGTAAAAGTTTTCTGCCTTTTTATCTAAGATTGGTATTTCCCAGTTGTCTTGATTATTTGGGCATTTCCTAGCTTGGTTGTTTGAATCACCATCTCCCTTTAGTGATTCTTGGTTGTGTCCAGCCTCAGCTTGGAGCGTGACCTGAAAAGTGTTCATTGTTTGGCCCTTCCTTTACCTCGGCTTTAAGAAAACACATAGCTAAGAACTCTGACGTCAGACCGAATTTGTCTTAAGTAGCCTCCCCGCCCCCCAATCCACAGCTTCACTCTCTGAAGTTTGTTTTCCTCAGTCTGAAAATATTAAATGGAAAATTCCAGAAATAAGCAATCCTTAAGTTGCAGATTCATCGCCTTTCTCAGCAAGATGAAATCTCCCCATCCTGCTCCGACTTCCCCAGGACTGGAATCATCCCTTTGCCCAGCCTTTCCCACCCGTTTCCATTCAGTAGCCATCTCAGTTGTATCCAGGTATCGCAGGGCTCGTGTTCAAGTATGTGCAAGACTAGTGATGCTGGTACTTTCGGATGTGCCAAAGAGGAGCCATAAAGTGCTTCCTTTAAGTGAAAAAGTGAAAGTTCTCAGTAAGGAAAGAAAAAAATCATGTGGTGTAGAACCAATCTTCTATCCATGAATTTGTGATGAAGAAAATAGAAGGACATACTAGTTTCGCTCTTGTACTTTGAACAGCAGAAGTTGTGATCATAGTGTCAGAAAAGTGCTTATGTAAGCTGGAAAAGGCATTAAATACGTCCAGCAAGATATTTTGAGAGAGACCATACTCATATAACTTTCACCCTAGTATATTGTTATAATTGTTCTTTTATTGTTAGTTATCACCATTAATCTCTTACTTAGAAATTAAACTTTACCTTAGGTATGTATGTGTAGGAGAAAACACAGTATATATTGGGTTCAGTGGTCATCCACTCAGGATCTTGGAATGTATCCTGTGGATAAAGGGGGGTTTACTATAATATTCCTTTATGCAATCCTTTATATATATCTTCTTAAAAATTTTTGATGTTTAGTACTATCAAATTCGGGCTTCCCTTGTGGCTCAGCTGGTAAAGAATCTGCCTGCAATGTAGGAGATCTGGGTTTGATCCTTGGGTTGGGAAAATCCCCTGGAGAAGGGAGAGGCTACCCACTCCAGTATTCTGGCCTGGAGAATTCCATGGACTTGTATAGTCCATGGGGTCGCAAAGAGTCGGACACGACTGAGCAACTTGCACTTTACACTTTCAAATTCAGAGCTTTTTTTTTTTTAATCTGCCTAGGCAACATTTTCTCCGAAATAAGCATAAGAGAGCCTAGACCTTTCATACCTTAAACCAGACCAGACGTTAGGAATTCAGCATGAGAAACACGTACCTTTGAATGGGACTTCTCAGGACAATTTTAACCATAAGACAAAGACAAGAGTCAATTTATTTAGCCTCTGAAAAGTTGCGACTCCCCCCTCCCTCTTGCAAAGTAGTCTGTCTTACTGGAATGGCCAGTTTTGAAAAGTTCCAATACTTGAATGATTCCAGGGAGTGCAAATCTTTAGAACACTTTTGGGGTTTTGACTGTAAGGGTTTTCAGCATGAATTAATACCTCAGGGGGCCTCTTGCTAAGGTGCATTATCTCCTGATAGACTACGTTTGGAAAATACTTCTCTAAGAGTGTAATACATCATACAGAGCCTATACATATGAAAATTAAATGTTACACCTAATACACTGAATGAAATGACTTACTGGTTTTTGAGCAAAACATCCAGATATAATCACAGGAATTTAACCATAAATTCTAAGTTCATCTGACAATGTCTATTTTTTTTCTGAGCAAAAGATAGCATACATAGAACAATACTACTAAAAGTTGAATTTGCTTTTGTTTTAAAGGTTTTAATCAATTTCTATTTTATATTAGAGTATAGTTGTTTTGCAATGCTGTGTTAGTTTCAGGTGTATAGCAAAATGATTCACTTGCACGTCTACATATGTCTGTTCTGGTTCAGATTGTTTTCCCATAGAAGCCGTTAGAGAAGATTGGTAGAGTTCCCTATGCTATACAGTGGGTCCTTTAAAACTTGAATTTGGACCAACAGTTCCATCTTCAGAAACTAGACTACTGGCCCACTACTAAGGGATAAGTTGAGTGAAAGAAAATGACAACTGTTTACAGATTTTGGCAGCGCTGGAGGCAGGGCCCTTCTCCTTATGTACAACAACTGTGCTAACAGCTGCTTTTTTCTTTCTCCCTGGCTCCCTCCTGCAAATCAGGTTTTTGAGTCATGATGCAAGAATCTGGGCCTGAGACAAAAAGTAACGGTTCAGCCATCCAGAATGGGTCTAGCGGCGGCAACCACTTACTAGAGTGCGGCAGTCTTCGGGAAGGGCGGTCCAACGGGGAGACGCCGGCCGTGGACGTGGGGACGGCCGATCTGGCCCACGTGCAGCAGCAGCAGCAGGTACTGTGCCCGGGAGCCGGGCTGGGGGGGGGGGGTGGGTGCTACTGTGTCACCGCACGCTTGACCACCGGACCGTCTGACACTCAGCCGGCTGTCTGACTGTACGCAGTATCTTTTAAGCCACTTGTGCGCCAGGGCCCCAGCCATTGGCTTTAAGACACCAATTCTCAAGCTTTTGTCATTTCAGTCTTGGGAGGCCCCTCTGTCTTGGGGAATGGTTGTTGAAAGTGAGATCGGGTGGACCTCTGGCCACTTCCTTGGAGCCCCTGATATGCCAGCCTAAAGTTTAACTACTTGGAATAAAATGAATCTTTGGAGAAATGGTTCCTAATGCTTGAGTAAAAAAAGATAAGATACAATAAATAGACTTATTAGGCCTTAGGAAGAAGGAAACAAATAAGGGGTCAAGGATATAGGGGAAACAAGGGCTACAAGCGAGAAAAGTAGTTGAAAGAGGAGAGTAGAAATAAGGAGAAATACCCAAGCAAAATTGGGTAGATAACAAGACATCAATAATGCAGGCATTGGTGTAAAAAATTGCTTGCTGCTACCCAGAGTTTAGGGAGATAGGCCAACTCCAAATGTTTCTTATATCCATACAACAGTTGGTATGTGACTAAATCTTATTACTGTTTTAAAGTATCTCTTATTGGTGGCTTTACCCCAAATGATCACAAGTTGGGACATACTCATTCTTGTTATATCCTTTGTTGGCATTTATATGGGTAACTGTGATTGACTGGTAAAATATTTCCAAATGGTAAAGGGTGTGACAGGGTGAATGTTGCTGGGTGGCCAAAGTGTTGATGCAAATTCAAGTAAGTAAATAGCATTTGCTTGAAGATAAGCATTGTTTTCACAGCCTCTCTTGGAATTAGGAACTAGTGTACTATTGATCATGTTAATGATTTTGTTAATGATCATGAATGATTTTTGTTGCATTTTAGTGTTTGATTCACTTATTAAATACAAAGTTATTTGGGAAAAAGGTGAAAAAAGAATGGTAAATCTTTGGCCCTTTCTGAATCAAACACATTGTTGGGGGTTGGGGTAAAGAAGGAAAAATGCAAACCTTTTTTCAAACCATTTGCTTGGAATCTTTAGCAGAGAAACTAAGGCAGTCCCTTCCTGTTTTAGAGATATAGCATTTGGCAGTCTCTAAAACATGTATTATTTTCTCCTTTCTAAGAATTTTTACCAATAAGGAATGATTAGCTTGTTAGTCTGTCAGAAACCGTTGGAACCAGCTTGAGACAGTGGAATCTGTGGGGAAAAAATAGAAAAGAGAGAAAGAGACTTGAAGTGATTTGATCTCTCTTTTAGTGGCAGCTCAAATTCGATAGTGCCCGCTTCCTGAGCATCCCATCAGCTGGGATTTATGATGTGGACTATGTGCAAACTTGGGGTATTTGCAGTAGTGCAAATGGCCAAATCCTAACCAGTGACATTGGTGACAAGACCTATCAGTGGTAGAAAGGGATCCATGTATTTGTGTCTGTGTGTGTTCGTGTGATATTCTCAGATATTTGTGCTTATATTGGTAATAAGTTGGTAACTGGTTTGCCATTTTCTGTGCCCTTACCAAACAGAGGCCAAGGTCAACTGTTTCTTTATGGAGCAGCTGAAGTGGGGCTGTTGACTGAGGTGGCATACGTGAGTGCATGCTGAGTCACTTCAGTTGTGTCCGGCTCTTTGTGACCCCATGGCCTGATGTGGTATGAACACAGAGTAATTAGTATTTAGAGCATGTCAGTTGGATAAATGGAAAATTAACTTGTTCTGATTTTTATTTAAATGACTGAAAATCATCTACCATCTCAAAGTCATAAGCCAGCCAAAAACTTTACTTTTATGCCACAGACACACACATACACACCCCTCCCTCCCTACCCCACTAACAGCCATCACAAGTTGACCTCACAGAAGAAGGTAATATACATTCATTTTTTTAAAGATTAGTTTATTTTTTAATGGTAAGATAATTGCTTTACAACATTGTATTGGTTTCTGCCGTACAGTAGCGTGATGCAGTCATAACTCTAAGCATATCCCCTCCCTCTGGAGACTCTCCCTTCACCCTCACCCCATCCCACCCCTCTAGGTCATCAGCTTCCTGTGTTACACGGCAGCTTCCCACTGGCTTCTGTTTTACACGTGATCGCGCATATAGGTCACTGCTACTTTCTCAGCTCGTCCCACCCTGTCTCTCTCCACTGTCTCCACGAGTCCATTCTTCACGTCTGCATCTGTTTGCCCTGCAAATAGATTCATCAGTACCATTTTTCTAGATACCATATATATACACTAATATACAATATTGGTTTTTCTCTTTCTGAATTATTTTGCTCATGTATATGTACATTTTAACAGCATCTTCCTTGAAAACCATCAGCCACAAAATTAGTTATTCAAGTCCCCCCTCTTTTACCTTGGCTCTGACCACTTTTTAGAGAGTATGTTGTTTGGGTAATTGATATACAGGTCAATACCTTTTGATTGTACTTCGAAGTACTTTTAATATTTTTATAACAATTTTATTTCTAATTGCCTCCGATATGTTTTGGGAAGGAAGAAAGCAGTTGGGTCTATCATTGTGCCTGAAACTCCATATATTGTGGTTGGCAGGCCTTTTGAGTCTTTTAAAATAAAACAACTGACAGCTGTGTGACTTTCCTTAAGTGTACGATGAGGCGCTTAACAGGTTGTTGGCGGAAAGAAAATCTGTAGATGAAATAAGAAAAAAAAGGATTCAGAAAGTTTTATGGGAGTCATATTATGAGTTTTCTTCCAGACTGAAACTGCAACAGTTAAACAGTTTGTAGTTATCTGAACGTCAACGTGATGGACATGGGTTGTTTTCGTCATTTTTATTCTACAGGTTTTTACTTGAAGTGAGAATACCAGCAGTGAGAAAATCACAGCCATGCTGAATTCATTACTGCGGTAGTCACACAAAACCATGGATAAAATTTCAATAACTGCAGGCCACAGTTGAGTAAACAGTTGCACTGAAATTTAATTCCTGTTGACTTTTCCCCCATTCCTCGCCAGGGGCACATTCTGATTCTGTAGTACAAAGACAACAGGGGTTACAGCTTTGATTAATGTAGGACACTGGAAGAGAATTAGAACTGTAAAATATGTTAGAAGTCCATGGAACAAAAAGATCTGGCTTAAAAGGCTTGGTATAAAAATGAGTTAATTATGCTGTGTATGAAACTGAATGTTCTAGGATTTTCCAGTTGCTCCAGTGCAGTCATTGACAGTATAGGGAGAATTTTTACCTAGTGCCAAGATTTAAAATAAATAAATGCATGCCTTTCCACTTTTGATCCGTGTTACCAAAGATAATTACGAATGAGAACAAGTGCCCTTTCAGAATGGAGAGCTTTCACGAAGATTCGCTGTGGAGTGAGTGGCTTCTGTTCTGGGTTTGGTCTGTAGATTGGCTAAATTGGGTCCAGACAGAATTGCTGTTGCTGTTTTTTAATTATGTTGTTGACAGCCTAGAGAAATGGGGGAAATCTGGCTTTTCCATTTTCTCTTGAAAGATCTGATCTGGTAACCATGGCCAGTATTCCTACAAGGGTAACTGTTGTTGGAGATGAATTGTTACTAAGTCAAGGAGCCCATAGCCCTGCAGTTGGCCTGAGTCCCCACCGTGTACCTTGGCTGACTTTGCCCTCTAGGCAGTGGAGTTGGTGATTCTGGTCTGGATGTTGCCATCATCACTCAGAAGCCATCAGCCAAGGAGAGGGGCTACCATTAGCTGGAGAAGTCCACCCACACACTCAAAAACTGGCTCCCTTCCTTAAAACTAAATGTATTATTCTGTAATGCTTCAACTCTACTTATATCTGGACCATGAAACTATTATAACAATAGTTTTCTAATAATATAATTTGATAGAGTTTCTGAACATTTTCTTTTAGCCCTTGAATAATTCTCTACCCAATCCCATCACTGCTTTTTATTTCCTATTATGCCTGCCCCATTTCCAGGTCTGTAAAAGTTCTCTACTGGATACTGACTACTCCATTATGAAACTCAGCAACAAATACTATTACCAGTTACTAAAGTTTTTTTTTTTTCTTCCCTTAAAGGAAGGATTTTAAAATGTCCAGAGCAATTTCACAAACTGTGTGGATTAATGCATTTTAAAAGTCTTGAATTTTAGAAAGCAGAATTTTATTTCCATATTGCTGCAAATGAGAGCTTTTTCAGATAAGCATATTACATAGAGCATAATGTTTAGAAGTTTCTCCATATACAGCATATGCTGTCAGGTCAATTAACAGAATGCATACTAGAAAATGTTTATTCAATAAAAATGAATAGCTCTTAAATAAAACAGTGATTTCTTAACAACATTCCATTTAATGATGGGCTTTTTTTCTTTTCTTTTTTTGGGGGGGTACCACCTGGCACTTTTATTGTCTGCAAATCAATGTAGGGAGAGCTTTGGTTGCTAGAGTTTTTAGGTGTGGTTATCGTTTTATATGAGAAGGGCAGTTTAGAAGTAGTCTGTGAGAAGGACATTTAAATAAGATAAACTATATGTGGAATTCAAAACTGTATTAATTGGAGAGTTGTGGCTAAGTGATGTATTAACTTCATATAGCTTCTTTGACATTCGGTTTAAGGTACATGTTTCACATTAATAATGTAAAAGAAAAAGAGAAACATTCGGTGACTATTAAGGAGGTAAAAAGGTAGAAAGGACAAGGAGCTTCTGCAAGATCATGGAAGAGAGAGGGGAGGATCCATTGGGTTGAATTTTGCCAATGAGCCATTCAAGGAGGCAAAAGATTAGTCATGACAGAGGACCAGAGACACTCAGAAATTCTCTTCCTTGTCAGGATGGCAGAATTAATCCCTTCCTCTAGTATTTGTTACTGAGATTACTAGTGGGTGGGTATTAAACAGAACTGGAAGAATGTCCTACCAGTGTTTCAAATTGTAACTGCCTCTGTGGTAACTGATGCCTGGAAGAAGTAGCTGTCAGTGTTTGGATGGGCAGGAAGCACGTATTAAAGGGACCCTCCCTTAGTTTCTTCTTCCCCCCCATCTTCCTCTGGAGGGCTGTGTTAGATGCCACTGGTCATCTTTGGCCTTGTTTCCCCTTCTACAGAGAGAAGCCTGGGTGATTAGGTATAGATCTATAGATGCAAAGATGAACTATCAGTAGCCAGTTCAGCCTTGTCATTTGGTATTTTTCTTTGAAAATGATTTCTTATGAACTTTTTACGGAATCCTCTCAAGTGGACTTTCCCATAGCAGGCAGGGACTGTATTTGAAAAGGGAAGGTCTTTGGATGCCACTGGAAGGGTAAATATGTTCAGCATATCTGTGTCCTAAGAGGGAGGCTTTCAGAATAAAGTATAGAAGAAGAGATTATTCATATTTTTTGAAGATTTTTTGATGCCCACTTTTAAAGTCTTTATTGAACTTGTTAAGATATTGCTTCTATTTTATATTTTAGTTTTTTTGGCTGTGAGGCATGTGGGATCATAACTTCCTGACCAGGAATCAGACCTGCACCTCTTGCATTGCAAGGTGAAGTCTTAATCAGTGGACCACCAGGGAAGTCTTGAGATTACTCAATTATTAAATGCCCTCATGGGCCTGGGGACTATGATAAGAGCCAGCACCTTCCTTCACTAGTGGGTGAAGACCCAAGCTATAATTTTAAATTATAAAATTAAGAAATTTTAAAGGAATTGCTCTGTTCAGATAGACTCTTTGAAGACACAAGGTAGAGTTCAAATATTATAGAACGTATTGATGGTCAAATATATTTTATAGGAATCAGTGCCACTGAAGTGTTAGCAAAAAACCAGATTAAAATGAAACTGAGACAGGAATTCAGGTAATTCTGCAAATAAAAGGCAGGCACAACAATAACAAACTTATACTTTTTCTCAACTCCTTTTGTGGCTATTTCTGGAAAAGGCATCTTTCACCCTGAATGCTATATTTAGTTCTCCCCTCTGTTGTTTAGACCTGCTTCCATCTAAATATTGTTGTCAAAGATTTATGTAGTGCAGAAATTGAACCTTGTATGAAGTTCTTTCACGTTCTAATTTCCGAACAGCAGTTGTGTGTCATTAATCTCTCCATTGAAAATTAAGATGGACCAGGAAACAGAATTAAAAAAAAAAAGTGTCATGTACATAAGAGAGCGTGGTAATAGAGACCCAGATGCTGCTTTTCATTATGAATGAAGTGTACCCTCTTGACTCGAAGAAAAAGCATTGTTACTTTGAGAAGGTAATTTTCAGTCTTAACCTGTGAGCTAATAAAAAAAAAAAAACTACTCCCTATCTCTTGCCTAGTCAGAAATCTCTTTTTGAACTTTCAGGAGGAATGACTTTAATGGTAATTTGTTGACAGATTAGCTTTGGTGATTGCAAAGAGTTTGTTTTGCAAAACTGGCAGGCTCCTATCTGTTCTCTGAAGGCAGGTAGCCTACTTTGCTGTTTTGCAAGTGCCTGCCTTTATTGACAACTAGTGCTGAACAGGCAGAATTGGTATGTTTGTGTAATGTAAACCTATAGCTCGCCTGATGGAGTCTAGTGTACTTTTAGCTAGTGCATAGATTGCTTGATAAAAAGGGTTAGAAGGTGACTGCTTTTATGACAAAGTAGAAGAGCAATATAAATGCAAGTGGTGGATGGAGCAGCAGAAAGGAAGTTTATATAGGGAATTGAACCCTGTATTAGAAAGTTTCTTTTCATCACTTGGTCTTTGAACTCAAATCTATTGTAATTATGAAGTGTTACTTGTAACATTCCAGAGACTCTTTGCTAAATACTGTGTTTGATTTGGTTTGTGGAAATAAAGCGATTTTTTTCCCTCCTCTCTCACAAGAAAATTTACTGAAGAGAGTTTTCACATACTGGCCTGGACTCAGTTTTGGTCCAGATTGCTACTAAATGGACTACAGGACGTTTAACCTTCTTTCTTAGCTTTCAACTTCTTGCAGTTATTTATTCTCCTGTTTTCATTTAATCGTTATGATGCCATGCCTGTGTGTAAGGAAATGTGAGGACCACACTCATGTGTGAGGTGCTGGTGAAGCAGGGCAGAGTAACTTGGGAGTTTATTTGGTTGGAGTCTGATGAGTAAGCCTGAGAGTGATGTGAAGGTGGTTAGAAGGTAAATTGAGTTCAGTTTGTGTGAAAGTTGAGTTTCTGAGCCAGGGGAGGTTTCCAAGCTGCAAGAAAGGCTATACAAGAGGTGGTGGACCGATGGTAAAAAAGAAAGCTGGGCCTGGTGTAGCAGGAAAGAGACTCGGGAAAGATGAATGGTGGTGACAAGACCATTGCTGTTGGTCCTGGGTTTAGTCATGGGACACTAACCCTTGCCTCACATCATTGAGGGTGCCATGTTTTTTTGTTTGGTTTGGTTTTCTTAGTTTTGTGTGTGTGTGTTGCACTAGAGCTTTATTTATAGACACTGAAATTCAAATTTTATGTAATTTCCATGTCACTAAGTATCATTATTCTTTTGATTTTTCCCCAATTTTTTTTCTTGTAGATTTAAAAAAATAAATTGAAGTATAAATGCTTTACAGCGTTTTTTCTGTTACACAACAAAGTGAAGCAGCTGAACGTACACATATATCCCTTCCCTCGAGCCTTCCTCCCACTCCCATCCCACCCCTCCCATCCATGTGGGTCACAGAGCACCTAGCTGAACCCGGGGGTGCCGTGTTGTTGACCCCGCCTGGCTCCCTGCGTTTCTCTCCCTGCATTTGGAGCCCTTGGTCAGCTGTCAGCCGCATAAGGGCACGGGTGAGCCTTCCTCGTCCCTCCCTGCTCCTCAGCCCGGAGCACAGTACTGGGCGGAGAACAGACCTCTGACTGTGAATGAATGAAATGGAAAGAGAAAGGAAGGCCTGGGTCACAAGAGGGGGTGCGGGGTGAATTGGCAAATCAGTAGCACCTTTTGAAAACCGAAGATGTGAGCGTGTCGGGGAGTGGGACTGTGAGGGGTGACTCAGGATTTCCACTCTGACGGGCAGCGTGGTGCACCGTGGAATGAAGAGAGAAGGGCAGCGGGAGGAGAAGGCAGGCTCCTTTCTGCCAGTCATTAATCGGTTATCATATGATAAAGAGAGCACAAACATAATTTGTATATAAAGAGTGAGTTTATTTTGGAAAAATCTCTGTTTTGTTTAAAGGCTGTTTAAAAAAAAGACACCCTCCTGTGTCACTCTGTCTCGCTATTTGATTGTATATGTTTATTGAGATTAAAATTATCAAATATTTTCCCTTTAGCCTACGCCATTTACTAATGAGTATATCTTCCAGAAGTCACATGGGAAGTGCTGATAAACTGCTTATGTTCCTATTGATCAGGGAATGCGCTTATCTCTCTTAGAGAACAAAACTACCAAGTTAGATCTTTGATAAAGTGTCTCTTATTGACACAGGCTTCTTAGAATGAATAATTTTTTTGTTTTAAGGTGAAGGGGGTGCCTGTTGTGTTTCCTTTGTTGGAAAAATGCAATGTGTAATTATTAAACAGTTGGCCCTATTGGAAAACCCATTTAGGGGCTATAGATTCAACTGCTAAGGGGGAGCAAGCCTTGTTTGTGAGTTGAAGATGAGCCCTGCATAGAGATGGATGGAGGGAAGGAGGCTCTTTCCCTTTAATCTTTCCTGAGAGAGTATTTTACAGTATCTTTTGCATAAACTGACAGTGCAAATACTGGCTTTGGAAGGGTTAGAATTTTTCATTTTGTGAAGTTGATAACCCTAAGGTTCTCTCTGAATTAACCCTTTTATCCCTATTTTTAGACTGTGCCTTCTTTACCCAAAATAAAATGAATTTCCTGATGCAGATTGATCTTCCACAAAGTTTCCTAAAGTAGACTGTTTATTACATTCAGGCAACCATATGTAGTCAGTATCACGGTCGCTTGTCAAAAAAGGCAAAGTGTCAGCTGATCTAAATTGGTATTTTAACATTGTACCTCTTCTTGCCCCCGATACCCCTCTCTCCACATTGAAGGGAAGGTGACTTGATGTCTTCTTAGTCATTCAAATCCAATAACTTTTAATCTGAAGGTTAAGTAGTGAGATATAAACTAAGAGATGATAATATCAATTTTATGTTCACTGAAGGGCACAATATACCTCTTTCTAGTAGAGGAAAATTGTGCGTAAAATGTCTTTTGCTTCTCAACAGCAGAGCCAGGCCTCTTAGAGCGAAAGGAAGAAAGAGTTTTGGAAAAATTTAATAAAATAGAATGTAACTTCCTAGAACAGGGTGAAAGTAGCCTTTTATTGTTGTAATGAGTGTGTTAATTTTTCAGGGTAGCACAGGAAGAAGTAGCTCCATTTTTATAGCCTCTTGTATTGACTCTTGCTATGCTCTCTATGAACTCAACACCCTTTTCAAGGTTAAAGACTGGGGGAGAATGACATAATGTTCATTCTTTCCTGACTATTTTTGGTCCTAATGTGTATGATAAATAATACTGTGATAGTATTGCTTACCTTGCCTCATTTTTTTCCCTCTTCATAGTGATATTTCCATTTCCACGCGATAGAAATCCAACCTGCCAAGGTACAAAGTGAAACTGCCTTGGCAACATGCATTTTTATCCTAACCTACTGATTTATCCCATTAGATTTGCACTTGTCTTACACAAGTTTGTGCAGTGTATTTCATGGATATGCTATGTTCATTTATGTATAGATATACTGTACCATTAACATGTCATAAGAGGGGAAGCAGTGTGCATCAACTGGGGATGTGATAGTCCCCATTATTATTGTCAAGGTGATATTCTATAATGTAGTGATTCACAATTATAATTTGTGGGATTGCATTCTGGAATTATTTTAAACTTGTTTCTCAGCCTTTTAGTCAGTACCTTTATTGGTAAATTCTAGGTAAAAGGTGGTGTGCTGAGCCGGCAGACCATACTGAGGCTTGATGAGCTAAGGCAGAAGGCCAAATCCTACAAATCTGGTCTGCTACCTCCTCTTTGAAATAAAGATTTTTTTTATTGGAACATGGCCGCCCCCCTCCTCCATTAAAAAAAATTTTTTTTTTTTTTCCATATTTTTGGCTGTGCTAGGTCTTTGATGCTGCAAGGGCTTTTCTCTAGTTGTGTGAGTGGGGATTATTCTCTGGTTGTGGGCATAGACTTATTGCAGTGACTTCTCTTGCGGAGTGCGGGCCCTAAGGCCTGCAGGCTTCAGTAGTTGCAGCTTCTGGGCTCTAAAGCACAGAATGGGCTTACTTGCTCTGTGGCATGTGGGATCTTCCCAAAGACATGGGATTGAACCCATGTCTCCTACTTTGGCAGACGGGTTCTTCATCACTGAGCCACCAGGAAAGCCCCATATTTCCCTTTTTTTCTTGTTTTTGGCTGCCTTCTCCCTACCACAGGAGAGGTGAGTTGTTGCATGGAGAATGTGTGGCTCATAAAGCCTAAAATGCTTATAATCTGGTCCTTACCAGAAAAAGTTTGTTGACCCCCTGGGTTAGTGAATGGCCGATGTAGCAAGATTTGCCTTCCAGAACTTAGTACTCATGCTTTCTCGTATCATGTAACAAAACTGAAGGATCATTCTCTCATTTTTCCCCTAAAGTGTACATTTATTGATATATGTTTTTATCTCATAATTTGACTCATTTTGCATTTTCTGAAATGGAAGATTAACATGTAGTTGTCATTATACCTATATGGGTTGCTTTCTAATCGTTTAACTGAGTGTATCTTACAAATGGTAAGTTTTGACAAAATTGTTGCTTAGAAGAATAATCAGCCAGCCTTCTAAGGAAATGATGGAGAGTGAGATACCGAATGAATCACTCCAAGAGAGGACTTCTTTGGTCATGGTTCTCCTACCAAAGAAAATTAACATAAAAAAGTAGCATATATTTGTAGTCCCATGGTTGGCTTGAAGATGCAAAGAAATATCCTGAATGTGTCCCTGCATTCATAAAATTCATAATCTAATTGGCCTAGAACAAGATGTAAACATGTGAATTGAATAGCAATAAAAACTTTAAAGCACATGAAGCTGTAGAAGAGATGCATCTGACTAATCAACAGATATGTGATTTAATCAACAAATATTCAGTAGCCTCATGGATGGAGGAGCCTGACAAGCTACAGTTGCAAAAGAGTCATGGGGTTGCAAAAGAGTTGGACACAGTTTAGCGACTAAACAAGAACCCAGAGAAGAAGTTTATTTGTGTCTGTGTTGGTGGGATTTTTGAAGACTGATAAAACTAAAGAAACAGTAACTCACTATGCGCACACCGGCAGATTTAGTTTAACTCTTTCAATCAGGAGATAATGGATGGAGGGTATACACTGCGCTATGTGGATTTGGATTATGACCTAGATATTAAATTGCCAAGAGATGTATCTTTGCTATTTTGTCATTTTTAATTTGGGGAGTAGCAAGAGTGGTTTTCTACTGTGGAAGGCCTGGGGGCATATCATAAGCAGAGGTCTTTCTATACTGGATGCCAGCATCTGAGTTGATTGGTCTCCAGGAAATGGTCCGGGGCCTATCTGTTTACACAGACCATTGCCTGAGTTGAGTGTATGATTTCCAGAGATTAGATGAGGGCTGACAAGACTGGTCATTTCGTTGGTGGTGTCCATATTTCACATATTTTTATATTGAATTTTAGCTCATTCACATCTATTCATCATTTAGCTGGAATGACTGAAACCATAGGACCTTATTTTAAAACAGTTGTCAGATTTGAAGATCTTTACTCAATGCAGCTATGTTTATGAACTGATGGTCTTCTCTAGAAAAATGCATTGGCCTGACATTTTCTTCCTTCCACACTTATTTCTTTTCTTACCTTATTTGTTTCTAAGTTTGTTATCAGGTGACTTTATCTCCCAATTAGTGAAAATGGTGGGTTTTTCTGCTGTAGGTCGTATCTTTAATTCCACCATTCTTACGCTTTGCGCCATGTTAAGATCCCTGCTTTGTAAGTCTGATAAACCCCAGCATCTTTCACTCTGCAAAGTGTGCATATACATGTGTGTTTGTGTGATTTTGCAATTACAGTTTCGTGTGTGTCACACCCCAATTCCCCCCCCCCAAATTAAAACACTATACAACCCACACTGCATGTTAATTAGATTTGCTAGCTGGTTCAGTGTTTTGACAAATGTTCCTAGATTCTTCTATGTTTAATTAATGTTAAGTGCATTAGTAACCTATCTCTAATTTGGAAAAGGTTTCCTCTTTTGGCTCTAAATGCTTACCAATGTGTCCCTGGAATTAATTCTTGGATATCTTAAATGTAGCATTATAAATGCCAGCTCTGAAGAAAACCCTGGTAAGTAAGGTCATATAAAGTCCTCTGCATAAGTCCTCAGAGTCATTTTATGTTTATTCAAATGCACTAACCAGGTTTACATACTCTTGCACAACACTATATACTCGTTGGAAGGTCTTTGACCAAATCAGCAGATTACAAGAAATGATGCATCCACACTGTCTTATGTGGCTTATAGAACCTTGTGTAGCCCATTCTGGGGGTGATTTGGCATTGTGTAGCAGGTTTAGATGGAGAAGGCAATGGCACCCCACTCCAGTACTCTTGCCTGGAAAATCCCATGGACAGAGTAGCCTGGTAGGCTGCAGTCCACGGGGTCACTAAGAGTCAGACACGACTGAGCGACTTCACTTGGACTTTTAACTTTCATGCATTGGAGAAGGAAATGGCAACCCACTCCAGTGTTCTTGCCTGGAGAATCCCAGGGACGGGAGAGCCTGGTGGGCTGCCATCTATGGGATCACACAGAGTCGGACACGAGTGATGTGACTTAGCAGCAGCAGCAGCAGGTTTAGAACAGTCACACAGTTGCATTCAGGGTGACACTTTTACTGAGCAATTTTATAGCATTCCCCTGCTGCTGCTGCTGCTGCTGCTAAGTCACGTCAGTTGTGTCCAACTCTGTGTGACCCCATAGACGGCAGCCCACCAGGCTCCCGTCCCTGGGATTCTCCAGGCAGTGGTTCTCAAACTTTTTATTGATATGGGAGTCACCTGGAAGACTTTTAAAACAGATTGCAGGACCCACTCCCAAGTACTTTATTCTGTAGATCTTGGGTGGGGCCCCAAAATTTGCATTTCTGATTCTTCTAAGCCTTTCTCTACTGCTGACTGGAGCACACTTGATAACCACTGAAAAAGGCAGAGCATCAGAAGGGCGAATGGTGGTGCCAGTCTGTTTGGTCCAAATCGTTACCCTGACACTAGTTCGGTTATTGTGCAAGTCAGTTGATTTCTCTGTGCCTCACTTTACACATCCATCAAATGGGGATAATATCAGCATTTAGTAGTCTGAGTACATGACCATGTAACGGTTAGCTGCTGTTACTCGTATCTTTATCATCATCATTATTAGGAATTTAACCAGCAGAAATTATATGAGGCATACACAAAGATATTTACCTGAAGATGTTCATTATGGTAGTATTTATGATATGGAAAATAAAAAGATATGCTGAATCACTGACATTAGAAGAAAGGTTAAGTTTGAAGCAATGTTAGAAACCCATTAAGACTCATACTCCCTTAGAAATATAACTATCAATTATGGAAACTTAGCTTTAAAAATTATAATAATTGGTGGCGGGAAAAAGCTTGAAAAAACCTGTCAAAAAGATTATCAATAGTTTTTGTATGTTTGTGGGATTGCATTTTATTTTGTATACTTTTCACTTTTCTGTATATTCTAAGATATCTGTAGTGATATTTATTGCCTTTATAATTAAAAAGTTATTATATAATGCATATTCACACTGAAAACTTTTATGAGTGAATAGAAATGGCAGAGAATACCTGTCCCTTGAGCAAGATTTATATGTGTTTTATGTAAAATATTTATATAGTATCTTATATAAAATGATACAAATTTAATATAAATTTATAAAATAGTATATATAAAATATATAAGTATATATCTTACACATATTTATATTTTAAAGTTTGGGCACAGATTTCAAGGGATAAATTTTCATAATTGTAAGATGGGTCTCCCATGACATGTTTGTGTTTTCAACTACCACACCTTTTTTCCCCCAGTGCTGTCTCTCCACCAACTTCTAGGTGCTTCCACCATCAACCGCTAGCCATCCTTATATACCATCATCAGTGTGTGACCGAAGTCAATCTATGGTCACTGAAAAGAATACAGATGAAAAAGGTGCAGTTAGACTTCTCTGCTGCTCCCATATTCAAAGTTCCCTCCTTGTTTGTTTGGACTTTGTCGTGTATTGTAGTGATAATCATATACAATTAGACCTAGTTGCTTGCCCAATGCATGTTGTTTCCACTGGATTTATTTCACTGCCCTATAGAGCTAGAAAAGATAAAAGAATGTTTAGTTCAAGACATTTTGGAGTTGTACTGACAAAGGTTTAAAACCCAACTCTAGCATTTACTGAATGTGGGAAGTTGAGCAAGTTATGCCAATCTCTCTGAGGCTCACTTTTCTCATCTGTAAAATGGGGCAATAAAAATAACTTGTGGAAAGGGTTCATGTGATGAATATACTGAATAATAATATACATAAAGACCTTGACACATTTTGAGCCTTTAAAATGTGCTCCTGACACCATAACTGTCCTTGTTCATTGCCTTTTGAGGATATGACAAAGGCTTGACTGTCGTCTTAAGAACCTGGAGGTAGAAGTTGGGGCTTCCAAGTGGTTTCTCCACACTGTTCCATACTTTTGTGTACTCTAATCACTTCATGTTAAAAGCCAATCTCTTTAAAACATTGTAGATATTAAAGTTGGATACCTCCAAGGGAACCCTTCTCCATTAATGTAGGAATTGCTGTGTCTTCCTTCATTGAGATGATTAACTGAAATAAGCACACAGGCCTGTTTGACAACTAGGCTCTTCATTTAGAAACTGGCCACTGCATCAAGACGGCAGAGAATCCATTCTTATAGGCAATTAGTGCCCTAATTTACCATTTTAGAAAAGAAAACACATATCCTAATAAATACAGAATTTCTCCTCCATACCTACTAGCAACATTACTGAAGGGGCCCCACACACAAATGTTTTAAATTTAGAGGCAGAGTTAAGGACACAGTTTGTCTCCAGAATCTGAATTGAATCAGGGTTTTATTTCAGATAAAATCTTTGGGGCTCATAACTTAAAAAACACAACTTTTACTGGCATTACGCAATTTGCCACGGGTCATTTAGCAAAATGTTTGTATATGTAAGCCCAGGTTCTTCTTTTAAGAAAAAGGAGGAGGGGGGAAGTCAGGGATTGGATTTTGCTAAAATCCAGGTGGCGTTTCAGTTTATATTTAATTTTAATTGGAAATCAAATACAGTCAAGGGAGAAAAAACCGACCATGTTTTCTTTACTGAGAGTATCCATTGGGGAGGGGAAGGACGCTGCCAGCCAAATTTTAAGAAGCAGCTTTTTTATTGGCATGTCTATTTTTTTTTTTTTTCTGGCTAAATTCTTGTGTCCACATTTTGTTTTTTAACATCTGAGTTTTTACACATGGCAATGATTTTTTATGTCTCAGTGCTCCTTGCTGCCCTTCCTCTATAATTTTCATGGGATTAGTACCTAGAACCAGGATAGCTAATAATTACATACTACACATAACCAATAACTTCCCTAGGCTATTGTTTGGCGAGTACCCGGTGTAGGTTCTAATCTGAGATAATATTTGATTCTTGTGGCCTGACTTGATTTGTGAAAGACTGGGAAGCTTCTGAAGAATTAAGAACAGAGAAAAAAAAAAGTTGATTAAAAAAATTTTTTTCACACTAAAGTCTTAAAAGATCCTCTAGCCATAGGTGCATTTTGTGAAACTACTATAAATTAATGGCAGCGACTCTGACACAGTTAGAGGATGGCCATGGAATATGCTGGAAGAGATGCATGGACAGGCACTTAAATCCACCAGTCCCTGCAGAATACCTCCATGTGCCAAAGCCAAGAGTGAGATCTTCAGTGTGAGCCCTGTGTGAGGCGTGGGTGTCATTCACATGTTTTCTTGTGAAAATTGAATAGAAAATTATTTGGCATTTTCTACTGAACAATTAATTATGTGTCCATTGGATAAAAAGTATTAGAAGATGTAACTAAGAAAGCAGAAAAAGAAAAAGCATACCTAATACAGGTAAATCCATGGCTAATTCAAGTCAATGTATGACAAAAACCTCTACAATATTGTAAAGTAATTAACTTCCAACTAATAAATGAAAAAAAAGAAAAAAGAAAAAACATACCTAGTGAAGTCTCATTTTACAGAGATAGCAACTGTTGACATTTTTGTAGATATTCTATAGCTTTTTAATTTTAATATCATGCCTTCACATTTTTACATATTCCTTTCCCATTCCCACCATTGAACTTCATAGATGAAAAAAAATAAGCTGTTTTTTTTTTTACCAAAAACAACATTTTCGGTAAAAATGTTGTTTACCGAGGGAATTGTTTGTTCTTGGTTCAGTTGCTAAGTCATGTCCTGCAGCAAGCCAGGCTTCCCCGTCCTTCACTGTCTCCCAGAGTTTGCTCAGATTCATGTCCATTGAGTCGGTGATGCCATCCAACCATCTCATCCTCTGTTGTCCACTTCTCCTGCCCTCAATGTTTACCAGCATCAGGGTCTTTTCCAATGAATCAGCTCTTCGCATCAGGTGGCCAAAGTATTGGAGCTTCAGCTTCCGCACCAGTCCTTCCAATGAATATTCAGGGTTGATTTCCTTCAGGATTTACTGGTTTGATCTCTCCTCTGTCCAAAGGAGTTGTAAAAGTCTTTTCCAGCACCACAATTCAAAGGCGTCTGTTCTTACTGGGGAATAGTTAGGATTAATTCTCTTATATGGTAGTTCACTTTTTCATGTTAATTTTAAATGTATTTATAGCTGTAAGGGAAAATGTGTGTTCTCAGTTTCAAATTTCATGGTTTAAGGGCCAATTACTGCTACCTCTTTTCCTGAGTCTTCCTTTCCCACCTTCTCCCAGCTTCACCAAGTAATTCCATACTTAGGCACATTTGTTATAGTTTTTGCTTTGTTTGTTTGTTTGTTTGATTAGTTTCTGTTGGACCACAGAATCATTTTGCCGTATGTGTGCACATTTTCTCTCTTCTTTGTATTTCCTCCCCGTTTAGGTCATGACAGAGCATTGAACAGAGTTCCCTGTGCTACACAGTAGGTTCTCCTTAGTGGCTCAGTGATAAAGAATCTGCCCAATGCAGGAGACATGGGCTTGATATCTGGTTCTAGAAGATCCCCTGGAGAAGGAAATGGCAACCCACTCCGGTATTCTTGCCTGGAAAATTCCGTGGACAGAGGAGCCTGGTGGGCTTCATTCCATGGAGTTGCAGAGAGTTGGATTCCACTGAGCATGCGGGTGCACACACCCACACACCCACCCACCCACACACGTCAATCCTAGTCTCCCAATTCATCCCACCTCCCTTCCCCTTTGTTATCCAACAGCTGTGTCTCTGCTTCTCTTTTGTACATAAGTTCATCTGTACCATCTTTTCTGGATTCCACACAGAAACGATATTATACAGGTTTGTTTTTTTTCTTTCTGACTGACCTCACTCTATATGACTGTCTCTCTGTCCACCTACATCTGCAAATGGCACAATTTTGTTCCATTTTATGGCTGAATAATATTCCGTTGTATATATATACCACATCTTCTTTATCCATTCCTCTATTGATGGACATTTAGGTTTCTTCCATGTCCTGACTGTTGTAAATCGTGCTACAATGAACATTGAGGTGCCTGTATCTTTTTGAATTATGGTTCTCTCCAGGTGTATGCCCAGGAGTGAACTTGCTAAGTGAGGAGCAAGCACTCAAAACACTGGTTGATGGTTGATAAGCGACCCATTTTCAGTAAATGAGTGTGTTTCCTCGTTTGATCCAAATATCTTGAACATTCCTCTTGTCACAGATTTTTTGAGGCTTGAAATGACTAATATCAAAGATAGTAATGGTATTAAAAGTAGTAGCAGTATTGATTGTAAATTTATTGAAAGCACCTTTCTTCCCACCTAGAGCAGTACTCCCTCATATTTTAGTACAGTTTGTACTCACAAGCACCCTGTGAGCTAAGTGATCTTAAAATTCCTATTTGTCCTAGAAAGAAACAATTGGCTGTCCAAGTTCATGCATCTTATACCTGGACAAGCCCAGCTTCTAACCCATGTTTGCCGAAGTCCACAACCTGATTCCCTTCAGTCCAGCATGTGGTCCCCTCTGGTTGTGTTTACTGTGGTGACCATCAGACTAGGCTGCTCCCACTGTCCTTGGCCACCTTCCCCATTGTGAGTACCCCAAAAGGTTATCTCATTCAGAACTCTTTGACTTCTTTCCATCTTTTCTTGCTCAGTCCAGTAAGAAAGTTCCAGGTATTCCCATAGATAGATGCTTTTCTGTCTCCTTCCGCCTTTTATTTTTAAATTGAGCCTTTATTTTTAGTGAATATGCCCACTTTTAAGCACCTGTGCCTTATAACTTGGGTTTCTTTCTTTCATTTTTAAGGCCAAGTCCTGCTTCACACCTGTTGCCTGCATCCCCCTCCTTCTTTTAATATTTATTTATTTATTTGGGTGTATTGGATCTTAGTTGTGGCATACAGGATCTCTGCTTGCGATATGTGGGATCTAGTTCCGCAGCTAGGGATTGAACCCCAGCCCCCTGCATTGGGAGCTTGGAGTCTTACTCGTTGGACCACCAGAGAAGTCCTGCCTGCATCCTTCTAATGAACACTCAAGAAAAAATGAGCGTGATTCCTTCTGTTTCCCAAACACTTCTATTGGAAGGTCTTTGTTTTCCTCCAGAAGTGACAGAAATTCAACAGCACTTGTGGTAAAGTTTATAGCATGCTGCTGACAATAAAGCTCAACCATGATGGTTCTGAAAGATCTAAAAGATAGCTCCAACCTGGCAACTTGTTGGATGTCAGATGGCTATCTCCTCAGCTACTCAGGGGCAAGGAGGCTTTTAAGCAATGGGAAATCTGGCTGGATTAATAAATCTGCATGTAAGAAGCTGTAATCTGTGGTGGTTGCAGCAGCTATTTTATAGACAACTTAAAAGCAACCATTTGGGTTTGGATGCATTTCTCTTTCTTGCTCTTTTGTTTGGATCCATGGAACCAGAAAACTTAAAACTGCGAATTTGCCCAGGTGCCCCAGACAACTGCCGCCGACCGACAGGGCTGGGGAGATCGCTTCTGTGTTTTCTCAGAATTACGTCACAGGCTTGAACCCTTTCCCCAGCCAACAACACAAATGTATCTGGTACTTTGTATTTCTTGTGAAAATTGCTCGGGCAGCTTCACTGATAGATGAGTTTGTCTTTTTGAAGTCGCTGCAGTCATTTTTGTTGTTTTACTATCTGGGAGAAGAGATTTTTTTTTTTTTTTTATTAAGAATAACTAGCCCTGTAGACGTGGTGTCCTTTACTCCCCAAGCAGTGTTTTCTGTTCATGTTTCTGTGGCCCATGTTTTGCCAGCATCCAACATCACTCCAGTCAACAAAGAAAAATGGCTTAGAACAATAAATAAAAGATCATACTCACTAAGAATGTGCGCTGGGACTCACGGTGGAATTTTTAAAGATTCATAACCTACAAGTCAAACTATGTACATTTCCCTGGCAGCAGAGCATGTGTTTATTTCCTGTTTGGGAAATAGTCTTAACTTTCATGGCTTATTTCGCAGTCAACTGATGGCACCCAGTCTTTGCTTGATCCGGTTCAGTCAGCTCCCATGGTAGCTGGTCACTATTCTGGATCAACACAAAGGCCCAAATACTAGACTGCAGCAGATCTAACGAAGTTTATCTTCCTCTCTCACCTTGAGAAACAAACCAGCAGGTCTGCTTTTCACACAAACTCTGGAGCAGGCTTGAAAAAGCATATTTCTTTGAAGAGAAGTCGGAAGTTGAAAATCTCTCCCACTTTTGCATTGCTGTCTGAGAGCCAGAGAGCCTCAGTTCCTCGAAGGTGTCAACATGGCCCTGTCTGTGTTGTCATCACAAAAGAGGACACGCTTGGTGGGCTAGAGAAGAAAGCCAGGCTCTTTCAGTTCCAAGTACCAAGAGCTGGAAAAGCGCAGATCTCTGGGTGGCTCCCGTGTTGGCTTCTCAAGCTATTTTGAAAGTTCAGAATAGGTCCCCTTCCACACAGTCTCCTTGCAGGATCATTATTTTTCTCCAGAAGCTTTCATAGAACCGTGATCTCTCCTAACAGTTCTTTTTATTTATTTATTTATTTTTGGCCAAGCTGTGCATCATGCAGGATCTCAGTCTTCCAACCAAGAATCAAATCCTTGCCCCCTGCACGGAACCGCAGAGTCTGAACCACTGGACCCCAGGAGAAGTCGCTCTCCTACAATTCTTTCTTATGTTTGAGTAGGCCTTTCCTTCTACCCCTCGGTACAGGTGCTGAGCCCTTTGAGAATCTGTCCTTCCTGTGCCACTGATAGAAGGACTTCATTTTGTCTCTTTCACACATTTATCTTTTCCCGCTTGGCTTGTGTGTGGTGTCTCCTGTATCCTCAGTCGTTTTACTCCTCTCCAAACCCAATCCCCAATACATAGATGTGTCTGATTACTTCTCTCCTTTTTCTTTCTCTGTTAGAGTTATAGAATTTTTAAAATTCCTTTGATGATCCAGCCTCACATTTTATGGATAAAGAAGCTAAGCACAGACAAAGTGAAGGCTTTGTCCTTTGATTAACGTTTGCATGGACGCCCCTGATGTGTTTAGAAACAATCTTCTGGGATAGGATGTGGGCCCTTCTACAATCTGTCAGCATGGATAAAGTCAGAACCTTCATTCCTGTGGTTACCAGCACCACTAAGAACTAAGTTTGATACATATAGGGTATATCTGTGTGACTGTGTGTGTGTGTACATGTACATCTGTATAGACATTTTTGTTATCAGTTATTGGGAAGTGGATATTTTTCTTCACTGTAATCTTTGTAGAATAGGGATTAACAAGCTTTTAAATTTACTTTCTATTATAACCCTTTTTGGCTCTGTGAACTCTCTGTCCTGTTGCAAATATTCTGTTCCAGAGCTTCCACAGTTCATAAATGGGCATCACCATCTTCCAATAAAACTTTATTTACAGAAACAGTTAGTGGGCTAGATTTGGGCCCTCAGGCAGTAATTTGCTGACACCTGCCCTAGAGGATGCAGAGATAGTGGCTCAAGGAAATTGTTTCTGGTGAAGTTCTTCTGCTAGTCACACCAGACCTTAAGACTGGTGACTTTTTTTTTTTTTTCACTTTCATCATTAAAAATGAAAACAAAACTTCCCAGATCTATCCTTCCCGCCACAGTTTGTTTCCCAATTCCCATTCCTTGAAGCTTCATTCCCTGTGGTTATCCTGGTTACTGCAAGCCCACATTTTCCTGAATGCTATTGGGAAATAAGCAGAGACTTCCCAGAATATGCCAACAACCCCTTGCAAGATGACTTCATCCCTCCTCTCCTTGTCTTGCAGTTGTCAGACTTGGGAGAGGTAACCTCTGTAATTCCTTAGTAGACATTCATAGTCTTCATAAACTGGTCTACTGTCATCTGCTTCCCTACTCCCCTTTGGCCTTTTATTGGTTTTCTACTTGGAATATGTAACAGCTTAACTGTAATCAAGCTTTGTCCTTGTCTGATGTGTGCAATGTATGGTTTTACTAATAGGGTAACAATGTGCTGCATCAACGGATCATTTTTTCTCTTTCATGCTTGCAGTGCTTTTCTGCTGGCCAAAAGGGAAACAAACAAAAAGCAATTTTTTTTTTTTTTCTTTGAAGATGCTTTTCATTCTAGGAGCTTTGTAAATGGGGTCAGATTGGTCTGATGGTTGGAGGTGAAGAGAAATGAGGATGGAGACTTTGGGGTTAAGGGAATGAAGCTGAAATGCCTTCCTGGCTGATTTTTTTTATCAAGCCCCCATGTCAACTTTTGGGGAATATTTAGCGTATTTGACTCATGTTCTTAGGCAATAGATGAGAAACTCCTTCTGTGAGAGAGAAAAAAAGTGACCCGGAATCAAAAGGAAAAAAGAAGTGACTTTTCAAGTTTGGAAAATGTAAGGGCTCTTTCTGCAAATACGGTCCAAGAACAGTGATGGGAGTATCAGCCAGGCTAGGTTTGAGTTTTGCTGCTATAAGTCACTCTGATTTGTAGTAAGCCACTAACTTTTTGTTGGGAAACCACTTCATTTCAAAGGTTCCTTTTGCTTCTGAAATCACATGCTGTTTATTTTCTCATTTGTGTCTGATTAAATTAGAAATCATGCTCTATTTTAGATATTTGCTTCTTGGTTGATTTTTGGAAATTGTAGTATTGAACAAATCATCAGTGAGCACTCCAGACCTTTAAAACATGAATTTCCAAGCAAAAGTGTCCTTTAAAATGCCAACAGCGAATCAAAAAGGAAGAAGGAAGTTAGAAGCAGCCCTCATTTTGAAGACAGATCCAATCAATGAATTAGCATGCAAAACTCCTGGAATTTAGTCAGTGTCCTGACACCTTGTCGCTGGGAGAGCTTAGGCAGTTGCTTTATCTTAGTTTCTTTGTCTAAAAGATAAAGTTAATAGTAACTGTCCTGCACACCTCAGAGGGGTTTTAGGGGAAGTAAATGAAGTATCATTAGGTCAAAATGCTTGGAAAGTGATGAAACTATATAAATAAAAAGTTCTTCATTATTCAAGTGTGGTTTTCATTTGCTTTCTACTCTTTTCAGGCTTTTGTATGTTTTTATTTTTTTGTAGGCTTTTTTTTTCCATGTGGACCACTTTCTTATTGAATTTGTTACAGTGTTGTTTCTGCTGTCATATGTTCTGATTCTTTGGCTGTGAGGCCTGTGGGATCTTAGCTCCCCAACCAGGGATCAAACCCTCAGCCCCTGCATTGGACCCCTGACCACTGGACTGCCAGGGAAGTCCCTCACAGGTTTTTTACATGTGATACATTCCTCTCGGGTTACTCATGTGCCATGACTGTGTAGTTTTCATGCCTTGGGATTGCCGTCCCTGGGTGTTTTCCGTTGAATTACTGCAGCATATAGCCAATAGGGAAAAGAAAGCAGGCATCCAAACATTTTCCCAAGGTTTTAATTTTTATTCTCTCTTTCTCATTCCTTTAGTGTAGCATATCAGAAACTTTCAGGTTTAACAAAAAAAGGCACTGCATGAGTTTTCTTTTATTCAAATAAAAAAAAAAGAAAGGACTCATCTAAAGCTCCCTAGAGATAAAAGCCAGGTTATCCATGATGAAGCAAAGGAGGAGGCTACATGAGATTTGGCAGGAAGGATAACGGGTTGGGTTGTTACTTATCAAAAGAATATTTGCTGTTGGCCTTAGTATAATAATGTTAATGAGATTATTAGGTGGAGGAGATTTTCAATAAATAATTGATAAGGATTAGAAACTGCCTTTTCTGCAAATAAACTTCAGAATAATTAATATTCATGGACTCTGTTTGTCAACAGAAAAATGTAAATGAAGAGCCAGTCCCATCACCAGACATGTATCCTGAAGGGCATCTGTAAGATAAGGGTTAAGGAAGGAGAGAGGCTGGCTTCAGAGCCCAGACCCAGACCCCAGCCTTGTGCAGTCAGTCCAACTTTTCACATCTCAGCAGACAGATTTTCCAGTCTCCATCTCCCTCTGAAAGAAGCCCCGAAATTTGGATCTCTAATAGATGGTTGGTTGTAAGGTATGAAGGACAGGAAGAGGTAAGAGAGAAGGCATCTTGCTAATGCAAAAGCAGTGTACTGAAAGTCACTTTTATTTCTTATTTATAATCTACATGCACACTCTGGATAATAGATGACGCTGTTCATTCAGTACTTAAACTTCAAAGTCGAGTGAAGGCATGGATGACAGAGCCGGGAGCGGGGCTACAGAGGTGCTCACAACAAGAGGAAAAATGCCTGTTTACAGGATTGCATTTGTTAGCACGCTTCTCTTCAGATATCGTTCCCCCAGGAATAGCAAGAATATGTGCAGCGCGAACAATGATTTAACATCTGAAAATGGTCCTTAAAGAGTTTCTGTCTAGTAGTAATGTGATGAAGGCTTCTGAAGGGAACCTGGGGACTTCATTTCTGCTATTTATCTATATGTCTCTCTGGTTTTAGTTGGAGATAATTGCATATTTAACCCCTCAAATAGCTTTAACCCTCAAGGTGCCAACTTTTTATACCCTGTGTGAAATGTGCTTTTCTCCTGGCAAAAGCAGACCTTGGAATTCCCTTGCCAAAAATGATTTAATTTTTTACAAAAAAATGTGAGTATGTATGTATGTGAGTTGTGTGTATGGATGGGTGGATGGAAGGAAAGAAATTAATAGCAGCGTTTAGGGATTAGAATTAGGTAAAGAAGCATGTCCTTGCTCCCCTGTTCAGAAGCCAAACAGTTAAAAATGCAAATATTAAGAGGCATGGAAACTTTTAAAGAATAAAAGGAAGAATGACAGAAACAACTGCCTTTTTATTTTGATTTCCTCATGGCTTGAGCTGAGAGAGAAAAGAGAAAGCACCAGAGACCCCAGAGAAGTTGTAGATGGACCCTAAATCAAGAGTGTCAAATTGTCGCTCGCCTCCACAATATGGTTTTCTCAATTAGTGGTCCTTCTGGGAGGCCTGCTTAAGAGCTGAAGCGAAACAAATATTAACACAAATTGTATAATTATATCACAATCCCCAATTCCTCCAAGATGCAAAGTGGGTTTCAGCTAAGAACACGCCAGCAATAAAACATCCTATAGTCAAAGGAAGCGTGCTCAAAGGCAACCATGAGACTGAATCCGAGCGGCTTTCACAGTTTATTTTCATGGTATTTAAATTATGATACCAGTGGGTATTTTTAATTAGTGTGCACTTGTCTACATAAGCCATGTTGGCAAATTTGACTCATTCATACAGTAGTTGCTGTAAAAGAGGCCAGCACAGCCTGCAGGAATTAAAATTAAAAGTTTCTGCAAGCTGTTGTCGACATGACCATATCTCATTAACTTTAAAAATGGAGATTATTTGCCTGAAAGCTTGATGTGACTAGCAGTAATCAAATATTAGGCTCAGCGGAGTGAAGGGTGGGGGAGCGCCATTGTTGTGATATATACCACTAAGTGTTTTGCAGTTTACTTTAAATAGCAGTATAAGATTTGTGTTTTGACAAAAGGAGTAAGAAAGAGAAACACAGACATATGGCCTTCAAAGTATTATTAGGATAGTTTTATTTTAGATTAAGCTTCATTATTTACTAAGTTTGCAGAAGACAAATATGATTGTGCTGATTACTGATTCTTCTCTCGTTAAGGAGGCAGCTTGATGGTCTGGAGTAGCTCCCTCGGCTGTATCAAAGTTTCAGTATTGGAAACGGGGCCGATCTCATGATGATCTTTCCTTTTCTCAACTGGTAAATTGGCATGAACCTTACATTTGCACGTTGGATGCATCCCATTGTTTTAACTGACTGTGATGAAAAAGGTGCAAAGTAGTGTATAAAATGAACCTGAAGAGGAGAGCCTATATCTTATCTGCTTTCTAAATAGCTTGTTATTTGTATGAGGTGTATGAGCAAAACATCTCTCTTTGCCAGTAATTAAGAAGTCTAATGCTGAAAACCCAAAGTCACTGAAATATACAGTAGACATGGTCCCATTTTCAGATCTCGTTTTATGTTTTCACACGCACAAAGGCACATTTGTAATGAAGAAGTGTAACTGTAAAATGAAGATGCATTTGGGGGGAAAAAAGGAGAAAGAAAAAAGGTGCAGTTAAACAAAAGACTGAAGATAAAGTCTTACGCCTTTTTATGTCTCCGAGCTGAGAACATGTTCTGCATTTTACTAAAGGACCATGAGGCCAGAATGTAACTGGTTTTTGCATTAGGCTCTCCCTGGAGGTAGCAGAAAAATATCATGTCCCTGCATGAAATGCGAATGTGAAATCTACCAGAAAGAAATATTTATGACCATTTTATGCTTGATTAGGCTTGGATGACATCTGTTAGAAGACAGGGACTGGACAAAGAGAGAGCTGCTCGGGGGCAAATGTTAACGGAGTTGTTTAGACGACGCGAGGGCAGAAGCGTCCATTTACTGCCAGGCAAAACACAGGAATTGTGTTAGCAGGAGTGCAGCTGACAGGCAGCCACTAGGGTGGAGGCACTGTAAACGGACTCAATGAAACAGTCCAGTCCAGCTGTTGAGAGTCGGTGCACCGCTTCGGTTTATGGGTGGTACCTAGGCAGAAACCCTGGTCCCGTAACTTCCCGGGAGCTGGTGCCTCAATAAAGTTATACACATGCGACTCAGCCGTAAAAGGAGATTATCTTCCCTTTTCCGAGTGAGTTTTACATTCTCCTGCCAGACAGACGTAGCGGTACCAGGAAACACTTCTCTATCTCTCAGTGAAAGGAGAATTAATTAAATGACACACTTGCTTCTGAATTTTTCTACCACTGAAGTGTCTTTAAAAAATATATATATATTGAAATATAGTTGATTTAGTGTTGTGTTAGTTTCTTGTGTATACCAAAGTGAATCAGTTATACATATATCACTGTTTTTTAGATTCTTTTCTCATATGTAGGACATTACAGAGTGTATTGAGTAGCATTCCCTGTGCTATCCTATAGGGCCTTATTAATGATCTGTTTTATATATAGTAGTATGTGTATGTCAATCCCAGTATCCTAATTTATCCCTCCTTTCTTCCTGGCCATAAATTTGTTTTCTATATCTGTGACTCTGTAAATAAGTTCTTTTGTACCAATTTTTTTTTTTTTTTAGATTCCACATATAAGCGATATCATATGATATTTGTCTTTCTCTGACTTACTTCACTCGGTATGACAGTCTCTATGTCTATCCATGTTGCTACAAATGACGTTATTTTGCTCTATTTTATGACTGAGGTGAAGTTTCTTTTCTTATGCTAAGTCTACCTATTTCAAAAAAGAGAAATGTAGGCCCCTCAGTTTTATAGAAGCACTTCATCACTTTAAACAGTGCAAATGTTTGCCTGAAAAGAGAAAAGAGAAGTTTTCCAACCCTTTTTTTCCAAACATTTTATCAGTTGTTAAACATTTCAGTGTTAAAGTCGGGACTGTTTGCCTGAAGCAAGGGCTCTACCAAGAGTGGAGGTATGAACAGTTATTTCTTTCTGGTTCTTTTCCCAGCTTCTCTTCCTGTAAATTTTCTCTGTCTGGAATGCTGATGGGAAATGTTATTTTGTTTTTGTTTGCAGCAGTTCTGTTGTTTTGATTTTGTCTGAGTGGTATGGAAAACAGTACGTCACTTAGAGTGGGTGTTTTGTCTACCGGCCATTTGGCCATTGCACATATATTTCTCATACTTATTACATGATGACAAGGGAACCAAAAAGGCACAATTTTCCAGTTGAATTTTTTCTTTCCAGTTTAATAATAGTGAAAAAAGAAAACAAGGTTAATAGATTTAGCAGTTTGATGGTACTTAAGATGTGATAGCTGACTTGAGGTGGTTTTGTTTTTTTTCCTTCGTTCTTGTGGTTCAGGGCCTATTTAGGCGAAGGGAAGATTAATGCATAGATCAGTTTCTATAATAAACTGCCTATGGATCGTGTTTCACTTTTTGCAGAGAGTTGTGAAATACTGTAATTTAAGTAGGAAAATTCATAAAAGGATAATAAACAATTTTAACATCATTCCTGTGCTTAACTTGGAATACTCTGGCCCTGGTTTTAGGCCACATGTAACATAACCTCTACCGATAAATGGATTTTAATTAAAATGAATCGAAATGAAATTTGGATGAAAACCCAGAATACAAATCTCAAAGAATAACTTAAGGCTGTTTACTGGCTCGGTTTGGACATGCTTTATCTGAAATCATTCTCCACATTTGCAATGTTAAGGAACATATTGCCAGAGTGTAGAAGTTAGCTCTACAAGTAAGTAATTTTTGGTGTAGTACAAAAATATAAAATGGAAACGATGATTAATTTTTCAATTTCTCTCTGCAGATATCTAATCATTGTAGCCATGGACCGCCAAAGGCTCCCATTAAAGATTTAAAATGCAAGAGGAAGGTAGACTCCAAAAGATGGGATTTGGGATTAAATAATGTAAAATAACTTCAGGGCACCAGTGAAAGAATAGCTATTGGCACAAGAAGAGATTCGCTTGGACTTTTTTTTTGAGAGCCACTTAAAATATTGACACCAACTTACATACAGTGTCATAGACATGATATTAATAAAATGATTTACAATACTGATTAAAATATGAAGGTATTTTTGTCTTCAGACATTCGTTTATACCAATTAATAATAATAATAATAGTAATCACAGACTGGCAGAAAAACTCCATGGAAATTCACATGACTGTTTTGTACACTTTAAATATTGCCCTCTTTATTAAAGGACTTTTGCCTGCAGTGTTACACTGAATATATGTTGCTTCTGCCTTGAGGATTTTAATATTAGTTGGGGAAATGCAATGTTTGGGGGGTCACCCGTGTATGTACAGCATGATTTTCTTCAAATCAAGGGAACTTTTATAATCCCAGTAGAAGGGGATGTCACCGCCTCAGTATATAAAAGCTGTCAGTAAGGTCCAGCCGGGCTTCTCCGAGCTCCGCCGTACTGTCTTTATCACTTTGCTCAGTTCCACATAATAACATCTTCATCTGAGATTGCTGTGGCACAGGGGAACTGCATTTGTTGATCAAATTTGGCTGGATAACACTGTGATCTCGTATCCTGAAGTGCGGAGATGTGCCTGGAATATGTAAGCGCAGAGCTGGCCTCTTGATTGATTGATTCTGCCTGTCACAGAACAAGATAACCGGATCAGTAAATACTCCGTGCACTTCAGCATCATCTCCACAATCAAAAGTGAGAGCATCATGGGGCTGGAAAACACCAGGGCATCATGGGAGTGCACACAGCTCAGAGTGATCCTCGGGAACCTAGACACACACACACACACACACACACACACACACACACAAAGAAGATTCTTTGTGTGTGGGTTCTCAAAACAGCCTACAGAAGAGTCTTTTCTGTCTGTTTAGAACGCTTCCTGGTTATAAAAGTCGAGTTTATTTTGCAGCTGTCATCTTGGAGGTGTTCACCATTTATCATAAAAAGTTGTTATTTGAGTTGTGTTTACAAAGGAGATTTCTGATGCAGATTAGGAAGACAGAGCTGGATAAGAGGTCAGTAGTGGTCTCAAGCACAAAAGGCGCTTGCACCCAAGATCTGCTCCTATGAAAATAAACTTTGTGTTTAAACAGATGGGCCAAACACATGTAAACAAGTTGTTTAAACTTTTACTAAATTCCCAGCGAGTGCCTTTCAAAATTAGCATGGGTTGCCAAATTTGGTGTTTAATTACACAGGGTTCAAGAAAAGTTGAAAGAACGGAACTGTGTGAGTCTTTGGGAGATGGGATGATGACAGGTCACATGGTGACATATATTATTCATGGTGCCTTAATGGTCCCTCGATGGTACTTGTCAGCATGTCCCTTCTGTTGCCTCTCACATGCTTGTCTTTTCCTCCCATAAGACCCAAAGTGTCTTGAAGGCAAGGACTGACTACCTTTTTATTCCTGTGTCTCTGTCCTTGGATTCCTGGAAGACTGCCCTCTGCAAGCTCTCTAGCACACAGCAAGTGTGTTCAGGAGGACTGAAGTGCTGGGCTCCCTTGCTGAAGAGTTTGCAAATTAATACTTTGGAGATTGCCTTGGTCTCCAGGAGATGAGTAATGTTATAACTTAAAGTTGTCCTTTAGGGGAATGTCATTGTTTTCTTAAAGTCAAGCAATCTAACCATCTTCTTTCATCTTGTTTCCATGAGACTGAGTGGGAGATTGTGATCAGTTGCTGAAACTTGGTGTTTCTGTCACCACTGGCTACATAAAATTACTGGAAGATACTGTTGCTTCTCATTTTATGTGTGTGGAAGATTTTACCAGAAAATGCTAAGGAAGTTTTGTGGTCCCCCTCACCTGTGAATTTTGCAGAGACCTCCTGGTGACTCATGGTATTCCATGTGACCTTCTGGTTGTGTTAGGTGCCTCTCAGGTGGTTGAGGTCTAGACCATTCTAGCCCAGTTGCTCTTTTTTCTTTTTCTGTTTTGTTTGGCTGGAATCAGTCCTCACCCTCTTCCTGTCTCATAGTTTGACCACATGGATCACATGGCAAATTAAAGGGGAAGGTGAGGGTTAGGACCTGTTGTGAACTCAGGAAAGTTCTGTCTCCGAAGAAATTTCTCCCATGGAAGGTACACACCAGTTACGACCAACATTTCAGTAGAGATTTTTATATAGTAAGACCAGGTCTCACACTTAAGAAAAAATTATGACCGCTTTTGAAATGTCTGGTTAGTCCTTTGCGAATTACTTACTTTTTATTTGAAATGATTAAAAAAGCCTCTTGGCAGAATTGGCCTCCTTTCTTAATTTTTTGAATATAAAGAACCTTAATTGAGTTTAATGTTTCTTAAACCAAAAAAAAAAAAAAACAGTGAGGTGTTGATGATTTTAGAGAAGTCCTTCTGGGAAACAGGTTTTGATTCTTTTTTTCATTAAAAAAAAAGTGGCATTCCCTTTCACTTTGGTGAAAGCTATTCCTAGTAACGTTTTATAAAATCATTTTCTTTTCAGGGTGTGTTTTATTTCCTTTCCATCTCTTTCAGGAAAGAGAAAGTGTTTTTTATTGGATATTTTTGTTTCAGTCCTGTTTCCATTATTTTTGCCAAAATTCATGGGAGTTCACTTTCCGTTTAAATGCCTGAAATATTCCTTAAAGAATCTGCATTTTGGGGCAACTAGGAAAAACTCTATGTAAATTGGTTTAAAGAAGAAAAACAGTTGTGACTCTAGTCAGCTTAACCACTCACTTTTTCCTTTACTTTATAATTTTGGAGGCAAAAAATTTCAAGTGTAATAGGCTGGGGGTGGGAGAGGGCATGAGTTTGAAGTTCTAAGGAAGTTTGGTATTTGTTGTATGATAAAGCGTATCTTAGTTTTCAAGTGAAAGGAGTGAGTAAACTTTATTCCTTTAAAGAAAGAAACAGTCAGTAGATTTGTTAGGAGAAAATACAAAACTGATTCTTAAAAAAAGAATGTACACTCTCTTGTGAAGTACTCTTGGCTAAAAGATGTTGGTGAAAACCATTTCCTAGTTTTCGAATAGACTGTATAAATAAATGTGTTTGTCTTTTGGGCATTCTTGGGAATTCATATTAGGAAGTTTCTGTTCTGACGATATTCACTTCTTTTTTTTAAGCAAAGTGTGGTCTGTTCTGGTTTAGAGTCAGCTCTCCTTTGATTACTTTAAATTCAGGATTTTCCAGTATGTAGACAGCATCCTAGTGTTTTTCTAATCCTTATATGGAACCAAAACCATTTGTGATGGGCTACTCTTTATCTTTGAGCCAGGACTATAGATTTCTGCATTTGGGGGGTGGAGCTGAAGGGTTGGTATTTTGCCTTCTGTCTGGAATCTTATAGACAGACTCACATTTGACTGGTTAGACATTGGTCCTTGATCTTCTCCCAGTCACCGCAGTGAAAAAAAGGGAGCATTTTCTCACTAATATCTGTGGGTAACTGCTTTCTAACATTTCTGTTGTCTTGGGAGAAAATTTTAAAAACTGGTGAAAAATGGGCGAGTGTGTGGCTTATATGAAAATTATGCTGCTCCAAACCGTGGGACTTGTTTATTTTGGCCAGCTTTTGTGGCAAGACTGACATATTTATGCAGAAAGCTCATATTAGTATTAACTTGGAATTTTGCACATCTGAATGATGAAGGAAACTGAACGCAAGATTTCACTGTTTTTCGTGTTTTTCCTTCTTCTTCTGAAGACACATAGAGAAGACACATTTTCTCATCATGTCCCCATGCTTGGCCACCTGAGCCTGACCAGTCAGACTGCTTGACAGTGCTGTGGCCGCTGGGCTCTAAAAGCCACCATGTTTCTCCCACAAGAGTTAATAAAAATGTTCATTGCTAGAGAAAAGCCTATATACAGTAGTCTGTTTGTCCTGTGTTTCAACCACCTGAGTCACAGCCAAAAAAGCAATTGTCTACTACATATTTCAAACAGATGCTGAGGGATAGAATGGGTGACCAGAATTCACAGCAATAAAACCTTACTCTCCAAGTTCCCTTGAAGGAAGTGAACTCATAAAACTTTTGCTGCTGACTTATTTGTCCAGGCCTTTGAACTATTTAACATTAATTTAGCCTACAAATCATTGGCACCTCCATTTTTCATTGAAGTATCAGGGGCTGTTAAAGACAGACCTTCCAGGGTGTGCCTGGAAGAAGAAAAAAACAATTCTGGAAGGAGATCTACTCATTTAACTGTTATTCATGCACATTGTTTTTATTGAAGCCAAACTTATGTACATTCAGAGTTCTTTAACTCAGAAAGTAGTTCTTTTGAGTCTATGTTTGCTGGTGTATGTGATTACAGAAATGTAATCTGTATAGATTATAGAAATGTAATCCATGTAGATGGGCCACCAGCTTGCTTTTTTTCCTTCCATTTGTTTCTGTTGTATTGATACATCTTCTAATAAGGAAAAACAGACCAGTGGACTTGGAAGAAGGATGGCTGTAGTGACTGGAATAATAAATAACACCAGGAAAATTAGAGGAAATGTGGAAAATAATGGAGAGATTTACTCCAAACTGAAGTGTCTTGTAGCTAGAATATTGGTAGTGTGCCATACTATATTCATCTAGGGACTCTGATGAAGTAACCAGAGTAGATAAAGGGTATGGTCATCCAAAGGAAACTTTTTGGGGTTCCTTTCCATCTGTTGGTAAGTAGCAGTGGATGACATAGAAATTGCTTGTTTCCTAAACTTTCTAAAAGAGCAGTATTCTGTCACCCTACAATCTCTCTTACCTAGTTCCTTAAAGCTTCAGAACTTTTAAATGACTTTCTTTTTTTAAAGCTCAGAAGAAACCTCAGAACACTGGAAATAAGAAACGAATGGGTCAGATAAAGCTTGCAGATGCCAAAACACATGGCTGTTTAATTTTCATCTGACACTTTGAAAATCCAGGGAAGACTCTTCTGTCTCATGTGGGTTCTGCATATACTTGTCACCATCCCAGCGCCCCATTTGATTTTCATCACAACGTATATTATAAGCTGAAATGATCCTAGAATGATGTTCTTAGACGCTGTCTTTTGCTTATAATATGTGTGAACGTACTTCTAACAAGGGGGCAGCTGTGTCACATTCTTTGCTGCATCTCTGGCACGTGGCATGTAAAATATCTCACCAGAATGGACAGTTATTCCAAAAATCACAACGATCTTTTGAAAATAATTTAAGTAATTGTTCAGGTTGGGGGAGCTGTGTGGAGTCTTCATCGCTGCATGGGCTTTTCTCTAGTTGCAGCAGAGGGGAGTTACTCTCTGGTTGTGATGTGCAGGTTTCTCCTTGTGGCTTCTCTCGTTGCAGAGCTCAGGCCTTTGGGCACATCAGCTTCAGGAGTTGGCAGCTCCCGGGCTCTAGAGCACTGGATCAATAATTATGGCACACAGGCTTAGCTGCTCTGTGACAAGTGGGATATCCTGGACTAGGGATCAAGCCCGTGCATTAACAGGTGGATTCTTGACCACTGAGCCACGTGTGATCCCCAGGAACCTCAGCTGTTTTGATGGGAGACATCTTAGTGGAATGAGCTCCTCCTCCAGTTAGCACAGAACTTCTGGAAAAATGGTATTGATAATGTATATTTCGAAAGAGACTTATAGACAAAGGCTGTGGGAAGAAATGGTTAACCAGAACTCCAGGCTAGTATTTAGTTGCATTTGTCCAAATATTTTGGCCAGGTTTCAGTTCACTGAGTATCTCTTATACCCTGTAATTTAGTATACAGTTTCAGCTTTCTGAATAATGGCTTGCTAATGGTAAATGTTGTTTAACTTTCTAATTCAGGAGAGCTACCTGTTCAGCAGAATTTTTAAAATTGTAAGTGATGATTGAAACCAGGTTAAAAAGCACTTAAGGTACATTTGACTGACGGCTTGGCGTCTCCTTGGATGGGCCTGTGGCTTTCAGTCTTTTTGAATCTAAACATAAACTGCAGGTAGGGATTTTTCTCAGTTGGTTTAGAACTACAGCTTATCCTTACTTAACAAGGTTTTCGTATCTGGGTAACTCATACATCATTTTTTTTTGTTACTCTGATCTAAAATGTTGACTCAGTTTCTCTCTACTGCCTTCAATTATAGATGCTCGTAACTGTAGTTTTTTTCTGTGAAGTAGTTCTTACAGTCTCCTAATTCCTTCCAAGAATCAGGCACTATTTTTTAAATCAGACTAAAACTTATCATAATCACCTAACAGATCTCAGTAACCTTATTTGATGCATTCATTCAAACTTGACTTTTTCTGTCTTAAGCACAACTCTGATCACCTTATTCCCTTGTTTCCTAATTTAACTATGAAATTCAGTCTAAACACCTTAGCTTGTTATGTGGGAAATAGATGGATTAAATGTAGTCAGACAACACAGTAGAGGAAGGAGATGGGGGCATGATTCGAGAGAGTAGCATTGACATATATACACTACCGTGTGTAAAATAGCTAGCTAGTGGCAAGCTGCCGTATAGTGCAGAAAGCTCAGCCCAGTGCACTGTGATGCCCTAGAGGAGTGGGATGGGGGCGAGGCGGAAGGGAGGCTCCAGAGGGAGAGGATATATGTGTATGTATGGCTAATTCATGTTGTACAGCAGAAACATACACAACATTAGAAAACAACTATGCTTCAATTTTTTTAAAGTAGAAAAAAGAAAAAGGAAAAACACCACACATGCTTCTTTGCCACTTGTGTCATCAAGAGATAGAGTCTCAGTCCCAACTCACATTCGCTTTGGACATCCTTTCATTTGTTTTGGCCAATCAAATGTAGTGCAAGGGCCATCATGCTAGTTCCAAGTCTGGGAGCTTCCTCCTTAGTTCTTTTGGGACACACTACCATGTAGGAAAATAGATGGGGAAACAGTGGAAACTGTGGCTGACTTTTTTTGGGGGGGCTCCAAAATCACTGCAGATGATGACTGCAGCCATGAAATTAAAAGATGCTTACTCCTTGGAAGGAAAGTTGTGACCAACCTAGATAGCATATTAAAAAGCAGAGACATTACTCTGCCAACAAAGGTCCGTCTAGTCAAGGCTATGGTTTTTCCAGTGGTCATGTATGGATGTGAGAGTTGGACGGTGAAGAAAGCTGAGCGCCAAAGAATTGATGCTTTTGAACTGTGGTGTTGGAGAAGACTCTTGAGAGTTCCTTGGACTGCAAGGAGATCCAACCAGTCCATCCTAATGGAAATCAGTCCTGACTATTCATTGGAAGGACTGAAGTTGAAGCTGAAACTCCAATACTTTGGCCAGCTGATGCGAAGAGTTGACTCATTGGAAAAGACCCTGATGCTGGGAGGGATTGCGAGCAGGAGAAGGGTATGACAGAGGATGAGATGGCTGGATAGCATCACCAACTCGATGGGCATGAGTTTGAGTAAACTTCAGGAGTTAGTGATGGACAGGGAAGCCTGGAGTGCTGTGATTCATGGGGTCGCAGAGTCGGACACGACTGAGTGACTGAACTGACTGACTGACTGACCATGTAGGGATGCTCAGGCTAGACTGCTGGATGGTGAGAGGCCACTTTTAGGGGGAAAGAATGGAAATATCCACATCTTGGGGCCGGATAAGCTCCCAGATGAATGCAGTTTCACAAGTGATCCCCTGCCAATGAAGAACCACCCAGCTGAGCCCAGCCAGTCCTCAGATTTTTAGAAAAAAAAATAGTTTAATCGTCCCAAGTTTTAGAGTAGTTTGTTACAGAGCTATATAATACTAAAACAGGAACCTTGAAAATCAGGCCTCAGTTTCTCCTTCTTCTCATACTCTTTGTTTTCCTAGGCCTTTCTCAAATGTCAGCCGAGTTTGACTCAGAAGCCCACATAAAAGATTAATGTTTCCCTCTGCTTATGCCTCATCTTCCACTTGGACCATCTTTACCCTCTGTTCTTTTCAACTCGTCACCTTTCTGAAGCTTAGTCACCTCCCTCTAGTCTTCCTTTCCTAAGGCCCCCGTGACTCAGTGACTCATGACCCCTCTTGACCCTCTGTAGTCTCAGCTGCATTGACCTGGGGTTTGGTGGGAAGATGACAGTTAACTCTTTGGGCAAGTCACATTCTCTGTGTGGGCCTTAATTCCCACATCTGTGAAATTACTTGTCAGATTTCTCAAACCTCTTTCTATCTCTTGTGTTCTAGAACAGAGCTGCCCAACAGAATGTTCTGTGGTGGTGAAAATGTTAATATGTCCGTGTTCTTCCATGCCGTGGCCAGTATAGCTCTCTAGCACTTGAAATGTGTTTAGTGCAACTGAGGAACTGAATTTTTAATCTCAGTTATTGGCAATTACTTTAAATGTAATTAGCAACATGTAGCTCTTGGCTACCATTGAAAACATTCCATAGAATTCTGTGGAATCGAAGTGAAAACTCCCATGTTCGCATAATGCCAATAAAGGTTTAGTGCTTGGTTTTCACAAGAGTATCAGAACTTACTCTTTGGGATTACTTTTCAGAACCACAGATACAAATGACCTAGAGGCTGGATGTTTCCCCAGTGCCTGACCTCCCCCTCCTTATCTTAAATGTTCCTTGGCTTTTCGAATCCTCACCTCTGCCTCCAGCCAGCACTGAGCCCACTCTTCCCTAGGAGTGTAAATCATTCCTACTTTTGATCACAGCTCGGGCAGATGCCGACAGCTTGATGTAGAACTGCAGTTTTTTTACAAAATCCCAATAGGCCCAATGTGGGGGAAAAAAACCACAGACACGGCAGTGTCAATTGAAAACCAGCCGGGTGGCAAGCACAGTGCAGTGTAGTGGGAATGGAGCCGCCTCGGCCTTTTGGATGATTGGGGACACAGTAGAGATATTGCGAAATTACCTCTTTATTTGTTCGTGTGCCTTCTGCCGTAAGTGACTCTTCTGGAAGGAAGAGAAGAGAATCCTGGAATTTAGCTTGTATTTAAGACATGCACTGGACATTGTACCCTCAGTCTGTAATTTAGCAGACTGGGACCTGAGGGCATCTTCCATTGGGGCTTATTTCCCATCTAAGCATCGTTATGTTAATTAGGGCTTCGGTGCTCTTGCTTATGCTTACTCTCATTTATTGCATTATAAATAATGTTGTTGGTGAACCGATCCAGTGGATCTTGCTAAATCTTGACATTTTTCACCCCCTCAGTTCTTTGGGGAATGGAATATTAGAAAAACCTTTTCACATTTCTGCACCAACAGTTGAAATAGCATAAAAAAGGACTAACGAAAGTCCTTGGTCTCAACTTGACTTCTGCAAACCAATAAGAATTGTTTACAATCAGGCAAATGGGTTGTTTGGGTGAAAAACTCTCTGTAGAATTTTTTTCCTTCAGTATTACCCAGCATAGTCAGGTCTGGTCAGGAGTTGACTCCTGTGTTTCACCGAATTCACTCGCTGTCCTTCTCTTGCTGCAGTTTAAGACAGACTCCTCTGTCCTCTCTGGTGAGAGACGGTAACTTGGTGACTCCTTTGTGATAACCCGTCAAAGACTTGAGGTAGGCAGTTATTAAGTTGCCCCTTAGCCTTCTCTTTTTCAGGCTAAGCCATCATAACCCTTTTTAACCTTTACTTGGAGCTTCCATTTTCCATCCTCTTAAACATTTTACTTGGCTGTCTCTGGATTTTCTCCAAACTTTTGCAGTTTTCTGAAAACATGCCATCATAAAGGAGATCCTTGGTATCTTGCTCCCAGTTTCTGTTAATGTTTTGTTGCCTCCAGTAGACTATTTCTTTTAATTCACATTTTATAGTGGGGGAGTGTGACTTATGGGCTGACCGAGTAATTCAGAGGTCTGATGACTTTTTCAATCCCATGTTTATCTGTACTTTAATTTGGGAATCCTTTTTATATTTGACTACCTTATTTATTTTAAAATTATTTTTTGTTGAGATATAATTGACATAACATTAAATTAGTTTCAGTTGTACAACAATGATTTGATATTTGTGTATATTGGCAAAATGATCATCACAGTAAGTCTAATTAACATCCATCACCTCACGTAGTTACAGGTTTTTTGTTAGTGATGAGTACTTTTTTAAATTAATTTTTATTGGCGTCTAAGTAGTTAACAGTGTTGTCTTAGTTTCAGGGGTACAGCAAACTAAATCATTTATAGGTATACATATACCCACTCTTGTTTTTTTTTTAAAGATTCATTTCCCATACAGAGTATTGAGCAGAGTTCCCTGTGTTATTCAGTAGGTGATGAGTACTTTTAAGATCTACTCTCTTAGCAACTTTCATTAAGTCACCATGCTGTATGTTACATCCCCAGGACTTATTTACTTTAAAATTAGAGGTTTGTATCTTTTGAACTCCTTCACCCATTTTGCCCAGCACAACCCCGATCTCTAGTCACTGGTGTTATTCATTTCTCTACTATCTGATTCTCTGCTTCCCACCTTAGAACAGAAGCTTTGTGAGGACAGGAAACTTGTCTGTCTTCCTAACTCATGTTTGCATGACTAGCATGTAGCTAGCTATCTTCTCTTGATGGAAGGCAGGAATGAAGGAACAGCTTGGTACCAGAAAATGTCCATTTTTGTCTTCATAATGCTACTGGTTTGCTGTGTACCACTGGATAATACACTTAATATTGTTGGTATTTGTTTCCTCTTCTTTTGAAAGAATAGCTCAAAAGATACGTTGAAAACTTTTGTAGGTCTCAACTTTGCCGCTAAACTAGGAGAGTTCAGCTTCACTGAACTGACTTACCTTGTGAGGTGTAGGTGAGTGGGTAGTAGATCTATTTCTAGTTAAGAGACATGTGTTTCAGGGGTAAACTTTTTCATGCAGCCTTCCTTATCTTTTAAATATTTTGATATTATTTTGTTCCTGGGCCCAGAGAACTTTTTTTTTTTTTTTTTAAGGTACTGAGAATTTGGAGGCATTAAGAATTCTTAAATCCTTTCTGTGTTAGATAGACTATTTCCGATCTCCATGTTGTCAGCAACCTTTTTGACTTCTGTTCCAACACTCCAGGGCTTCCCTGGTGGCTCAGAGGGTAAAGCGTCTGCCTGCAGTGTGGGAGACCAGGGTTTGATCCCCGGGTCAAGAAGATCCCCTGGAGAAGGAAATGGCAACCCACTGTAGTACTCTTGCCTGGAAAATGCCATGGATGGAGGAGCCTGGTCGTCTGTGGTCAGTGGGATGGCAAAGAGTTGTGCACGACTGAGCAACTTTACTTCTCTCCAACGCTCCAAAACTAGTTTGAAAATTTCTACCTATTTAGTAGATTTTCTAACATTTCTTCTGAATGGTCTGCAGCCAGAGTCAGGTCCAGGCCTAAAAGCAATAGGCCTTGTTAACAAAAGATGGCATCCTCTAGCATCCTCAGGGTCCTCTGGCATACTCCTCAAGAGCTGCATACGAGCTACATGCTCAGCCACAAGTCTGTGCTCTTCTAATCCCTTGCAAACCAGTCAGTCTTCTTTCTAGGCCTTGCAGCTGGCTTTCCCCTAGTCAGCTCTTGGTCAAGATAGCCACCATATGTCCCTGCCTGTCCAAACCTCGCCCTGGCCAGTTTGACCGCCGACACCAGTCTTTGCCCTGATATGCTGATGTGAAGAGCCCCACCCTCCTTCCTGTGCTTCCCGACCTCCTTGCTGGACAGAGAAGCATATTAGCATCACACAGACTCTGCCTCCCTCTTGGGGCTTTTCATAAATTCTAGATGTTAAACTAGCCTGTAGGCTCTAAAATCTGATTTCTTTGAATGGTATTAAATTACCAGTTATGCTTTGGCCTCTGCTCCTGTCATGAGAGCTTCTCCTGCATTTTCCCTTCCACCAGCACAAGACCAGATTCCCAGCAGCACCTCGAACATTGCGTGCCTTTGCACACACTGGCCTCCTTCCCTGAAATCTTCTGGAATCTGCCCCCTTCCCTTGCTCTTTTTTCCCAGACTCAGTTGGCTTCTTTTGCTCCTACTCAGCACACCCCTTCCCGGAGCCACCGACCCCACTGGATGGTGGTAGGTGAGGGGCCATTGAAGCTGCAGACGTTTCTTTCCCTTTCTGTGCCCAGTGCTGAGGACTGTTCGGACGCACCGAGTGAATGAAGGAAGAACGGAATGGGGAAGGACACTCCCTGTCACATCCGTAGCCTTGAGAATAGGATCCCTTTATCCATTCAGCTTTCTCTTGAAAAATTCTTTTTTTTTTTTCATGGAGCTGCTTCCCTTTTTCCTTGGGATGATTTGCTGTCAAAGATCACTCTGCGTCATTCAGCAATCCTCCCGATTCTTCTCGCAGTGAAATGCTCATCTGCGGCCAGTGTGTCCGCTGCCGGAGAGATTGCTGTCAGCCAGGGAATCAGCGGGCACTCGGCAGCCGAGCCGAGCCTCACCAAAGGAACCCACGGCCAAGCTATTTTTTTTTTTTTTTTTTTTAAGCAAACAAGGGCCTGTTTTTGTTGATGGTCTACAAGCACAGAAAAAAAAAAATCACCCATTTGCTTCCCAGTTACCTGGTCGGCGGGGCTGTATCCTCTGTTTTGCTTCTCTTTCATGTGTGCGTTTCCCTGACATCAGGTGAGGATGCAGGCTCGGGAGGTTCTGCCATAGAGGCGAGAATACCAAGTCTTTGTGGCTGAGTGTGGTTCTTAGATTGCAGCTGAGAAAATGAGGCGATGGCTTGAGTCTGCCAGGTGAGGGCTTAGGTGCGTCTGTCAAGCAGTAGCAGCGATTTCTGTCTGTGTTGTTTAGCCTGAACCGTCGTTGCAAGGAGGTCCTCACGCCGCGGGGTTCAGGATGGTGGGCCCGTGTGGCCGTGGAGCACGTGATATACAGCTGGTCTGAAGTGAGATGTGCTATATGTGGACAACACACTCTAGATTTTATTTTATTTTTTCCCCCATCCCCACACTCTAGATTTTAAAGGCTTAGTGTTTTTAAAAGGGCAAAATAGAGCTTACTGAGAATTTTATGTTGATTTCATGTTGAAGTGATAGTGTTTTAGAAATAAGGGTTAAGTCGGTTTATTTAAATCCACCCTTTTCATTTATATTTTTCAGCTTGCCTACTAGAAAATTTAAAATGTTATACGTGACTCGCATTGTTTTCTCTTGCATAGCTCTCCACTAGAGGTTTCAGCATAAGATTGCCAGTCAAACTGACCTTATGCACTTCCTTAGTGAATCTGGATTCTCCAGGTGTCTTTCCTTCTCGCCCAGAGGGTTAGCTTTAAGAATACTTGTCCTTCATAGGATTGATGTATATGTATGGCTGAGTCCCTTCGTTCTTCATCTGAAACTACCACAACATCGTTAATCGACTCTACCTCAATACAAAATTAAAAATTTAAAGTTTGGGGAGGGGGGTGGAAATGCATGTCCTGATAAAGGAATGGACTTTAGATTGACCCAGACCTGAGTCTCAATCCCAACTCTCTCTCTGTAGCCTGTACACCAGCTTCTGAAACCTCTGAATCTCAGGTGGGTCAGCTGTATATGTGGAAGAAAGACCTTCTGAACTCACTGTGGTTAAACTTGGGCTAATACAGTGATTTTCTAGTAATATAGGGGAATTTTGTGACAATAATTGAGTAATTGTATTTTTCCAAGGTAACAAAAATCAAAGACTCTATTTTGAAATTTTATTGCAAAAAAAAAAAGACAACCCACCGGTTGGAGTCACTTTTGGTTCATCTGCCAGTTCCTAGGAATGAGATCGTGATAGCTGATGTTCGCTGAGAGCTCCATGCCAGCCAGTGTGCCCTCCAGAAATTGTCTTACTTGATCCTCAGAACAACCCTGAAGGGAAGTCCTTCTACTGTCTCCATGCAATAGACGCCACATTCAGGCATACTGAGGTGGCGTGACTTGCCTGAGGTCACATAACTAGTACTGGTCAACTGACCGTTGAGCCCAGGAGGTTTGACTTCAGAGCCACACTCATTGTTTCTTCCCAGTACTGTCCACCAGTGAATAGAGGACAGCACAAAAGGACCACGAGCCAACAAATGCTCATGGGAAACACGCTTTCCATGGACACCTACTCCCGTGATGTTAGAGCAGACTCCTAAAATATTTGCCTTAGTGAATTTTTCCTAGGTTGTACAGAAGCTGAAATATATCCAGGGTTCAGAGCTTCCCTCAGAGAATGTTTGGATTCCCAGGCCCATTGCAGTCTGAATAGGGCTGAAGCAATTCTGATATAGAATTATATGAGGGAAAAACAGATTGCCTGGTATCTAGGCCATGATGCACTTTTTGTTCTTGAGGACCTTGCCTCAGATGTATGCAACCGTTGCAGTCCCTAGAATGCTTTGTTCACATGTATACAGTAGGGACTCCATTAACGCTGTTTATTGCAGGGCTTCTGAAAACACACCTTTAGAAAGCAAAGCATCCGACCTGTGACAATGACCATCACTCATTTCTGTTCAGTTGTCTGACCTGTGATGTGGATGTGGCCCCTCATCGTGTATGATTGTCTCATACATGTTGCCTTTCGCTGGAGATAAGCTCTGAGTGGTTTTACTTCCATGATGCTGTCATCCTCCTCTTTACGTGAATGTGGCCCCCTACTCCCCAGCAGACACAACCTGGCCGTTTCGTGATGCGTATCTTTCTTTGTCATCCTGTGTTTAACCAAGAGCGTTAGCAGACACTGATGTAGTATTTTCTTTTCAAGTAAGATCCTAGTTCTGAGGTGGACTGGAGACGGTGGGGTGGGTGGTTTCTGTTCGAAGTTCCAAGCCTCCATATCATTTGGAAAGGTGAGATACATGTGTGTACTTGATGCCAGGGCTAGACTCACTGGGAGAAAATACCTGCAGGCTTAAGAAGTCCCTGGAGAGTATTTAATTCAAGGCAAAAGTTTGGATTGTTGAGAGCTAAAAGGAAGCTTTGCAACCACAGCCTTTACTAACTTAGCTACTTCTCCCCATCCTTCTGGCATATTCGCTGGTCTGAGCACTGGTCTGGAGAGGCTGGAGGAACAGGCGAGGTGGGATACACAGATGTGTTATGGGAGGCGCCTTCAGCGCACGCACTGCATTTGCCAGGCAGACTTCTGTGCCTTTAACTGGTTGTTAAACAGAAAGCAGGATGTGCTTATCTGACTAGCAACTCCATTGGTAAACACTCCGTCCCAAAGTTCAGCATTCTGACTTTAGGTGGGCCAGTGTGGGACCGGAGAGCTGGTTACCAGGGAACGCCCGCTCCGGGCAGGTGGGGAAGGGTGAGGGAGGGAAGGTTGGCTGCAGACTTGCTGAGTTGTTAGACAAAGCCTGTAAATACGTCAGCGCGGGAGGGGGGCTTCGAGCCTTTCCATCGCACCCTTCGTCTTGTGCACATGGGGAAACTGAGGCCCAGTGAACAGGACTGTGTGTTTGAATACTCGCCAAAGCTAACATGTGTCATTATCAGTAACACGCCAGGCACTAGGTGGAATACTTCCTGTGTGTTCTCTCACTGAATATCTTGACAGTTCTGTGCAGTTGGTACTAATGTCCTACCCATTTTTCAGATGAGGAAACAGTGTCAGAGAATCAAGTTGCTTCTTCAGGTCCAGAGAACTCAGAAGTTCCGGGGCTGCGGTGTAGGGGCAGGTGGAGCCCCTGCTGTTGCCAGCTCGTGCCCGGGACTGCCTCAGCAAGTGGTCCCAGGCACTGCTTGGCCTGACTCTCGTGGAAGCCCATCTGCTGTGGCCGATGGGGTGTGTGTGTGGCTGTGTATTAGCTTTTGATGGCAATGTAACTAAATACTGTGGATGGAGTAGCTTAAAACAGCATGTATTTATTATCTCACAGTTTCCAAGGAGTCCAGACCTGGTTTAACTGGGTCCTGTTCTTAGCGTCTCACATGTCTGTGATAAAGGTGTCAGTGGGGCCTAATGTCCTCTTGTAAGATGGCTTGTTCAGAATTCAGAGAATTCAATTCATTACAGTCTTAGAACCAAGACCCTGAGTTTCTAAAGGCCATCCTCTGTTCCCTGACTTGTGGCCTCCCCTCAGCAAGGCAGCTTGCTTTTTCCAGGGCAGCAGAAGGATCTCTGTGTCCTCAGGTAGAGCCTCAGCCCTTCTTTTTACTGAGTTCACCTGATTAGGTCAGGCCCACCAAAGATGCTCTTGATTATGTCAGTGCTAACTGATAAGGGACTTCTAGTACCTTTGCAAAACGCTTTTGCCCTACAGCCTAATCAGGGGAATGTTCATTTATCATATCCTGATCCTTATCATGATCCATATGATCATAATTGATCATATCAGGTCCTCCCCATACCCACTGGAAGGCCAGAGTCACAAGGAGACAGCTTAGTATTCTGTCCGCACAGACGCTAGCACAGATGCTGATTGTTCAGCTTCACAGAGGGGCAGAGAGGAGGAGGCAGGAGTGATGAACTCTCGGACTGCTGTGGCGCACGGGGTGTGTGTAGAACAGGAGACGGCGGAGAAGCAGTGTTTAGGAGCACACGGGCATGGCGGCCCTGCAATCGGAGGCTGCCTCTGCTGTTTCCTAGGCGTGAGGCTGTAAAAAGGTTATTTGCTATCTCTGTGCCTAAGTTTCCCTGTCTGTAAACTGCAGGTGCTGATACTTCCTAGCATTCTGTGATGGCACATGGAATAGTCGGCGTTCAGCAGGGCATGGCGTGTGGTGAGGACTTGTCACAGGTGTCAGCGTGTTTGATGTCTCCTATTTGAAGATCACAGGGACATGGAGACAGAAAGATGGAGTTACTTTTTTTCTGTGGGGTTGCTGGAATCATGGGCCTTCGAGGTGGCATTTGTGAGTTCAAACATGTGGATCGGAGTTGCGAAACTGAATTATGGTTTGTTGGAAGGAGCACTGGTCACCTGTGGAAAGAGAGTCAGGGTGATGTAGTGGAAATAAGAATATCCTTAGAAGTTCTGGTGTCAATTTTGCCAGTAATTCTCTTCTTGGGCTACCACCCACTTCTTTGGACCTCAAGTTCCTTGTCTGTAACAAAGGCCCTTGGGAAAAGGTAGGTTCTGGGATTGGCAGGCTCTCTAAGGCGCCTACTAGGTTTAGATATCATAGTTCTGTTGGCTGGTTCTCTGCACAGGGTATGACCCCAAAGTAAGTAAGGCTGTTTCTTTAGCTCTCTCCAAAAAATAAGACTATGTAGGCATGCCTTCCCTACTGGAGACATACTAATGGGAATTTATTTAGCTGGCTGTTGGACTTTCCACCTGTCTTTCTCTCGAGTGCATTGGTGGCTGTGTCCACTTCCCTTAAAGTTATCCTTCATGTCTTCTTCTCAGTGGTTACTTTTATAAGCTGCTTAGTGTAAAGTGAAAGAAGACAAACTTTAGTGACCTTTTAGGTCTTTGGGTGAGTGGACAGAGATGAGCAGAATTCAGAAACTCCTTGGCCTGTTTCCTATACACACAGCCCTTCCTCTACCAACTTTGTTCCCACATTGAATTAAGTAACCTTCCTACGGTATTCTCAATCCTGATGCATGTACTAGTCATTGTCATTTTAATTTCTGTTGGTTGGAGTGAGGGTCTTTCTTGACAAAAGAAAATCAATGAAATACAGCATTGCAATATCTACTCATAGCATGTGTTTTGCAGGGGCTTGGATATATGAATTAATCCCACAAACAAATTTGTGCCTTAAACAATCAAACCCCCATTTGATAGCTGAGAAGACCGAGACTTGAATAAGTGAAATAGCTTGTCTGGTGGTACAGAGTAACAGATGGTCGGGCGGGGATTCGAACACACATGGGTCTGCCAAAGTTTGTGCTCTTATCCAGCAAGGTAAGCAGCTGGAACATTGTCAGTGATTTTAAGCCTTGGAGCCTGCCCTTGACCCCCATCATGCCTGCCTCATCTCTCCTCAATATAGCACACAGTTCAGAATCCAGGGGAACTTCCACAACCTGAGGTTGAAAAGATGGAAGCAATGTAACTAACTTCAAAGGACTGTATCTCAGGAAATACAAAAGGATAAACAAGGATCTCTGTTGGTGTCAGCCACACCACCATGCCAAGTTCTCAAGGTTGAGCTAAAGGAAAACTCTGTTACAAATGATACATCTGATCTGCTTGTGGTAAAGACTCATAACTAGAAAATAAGCATGTGACAGTTCTTCGTTTGAGTGTAAACCTAACTCATTAATTTAAATTACCGTGCTTTTGGAACAAAGAGGGGAAACTATAATAATAATAGCAAGTAATGGTCCTTTTAGAAAATGTAACAAGACATTAGAAATTTTGTGCTTTGGGAAGTTGGAGGATGTACTTATAGTTAAGGATTAATTTTCACTCAGAGAGATCAAAAAGGTCTCGATGAGTAAGATATGTATCGAGTTTCAGGTTGGTTGTATTTTTTTTTCCTTCTTGCCAGACTGTCTGAAACTTATCTCAAGTATCATGGTAAAAAGAGAAGTGGCGGGTAGACACAAAAATGTAATAGATATATTTTGGGGATAGAATATGAACTGCTTTTCTAAATGCATATCAAAAGGAGAATTTATTCCAGTTGAGTAGGTTTAATGATATAATTTTACCATATTAAGTCACAATTGCTCTTTAAAAGAAAATAGAAATGCATGCATTGCCACTGACTGCCGGGCTGTCCCCTTCCATCCAAAAGCATCCTCCCCAGTACCTGTTGATGTCACCTTGGCTGACACCACAGCCTGTCTGTGGCTTTCCTTTGAAAATTTGGGGGAGGGAGGGGGAAGGAAGGAAGAATAGTCTGAGAAATAAAAGAGTCTGCATCAAATATTTGCCATGGTTTTGCCAAAATCATTTCCTGCTTTTAAGCTGCCAAGCTGAAGCTTACATACAAATAGATGGCACCTCTGACTGTCTGGAACTGCATTGTTTCTTAAAGTTAGATCATGTGTCAAGATGATTGGGATACCTGAATTAGTTGGGGACTATATAATTTCCAGTGTTGTGGATGTTGATAATCATTTAAGTAAATAGTCATGATTGCTTTTGTGGCTAAGTGATTTCTAACCTCATTGTATCCCCCTCTCTACATATGAGCGCGCGCGCGCGCGCGCGCACACACACGCACACACACACACACACACACACACACACACACACACACACACGCATGGAAGGGAAGAAATGATTGCATATTTGTGTGAAAACAGAATGAGAATCCCAATCACACTTCTAGAGTTAACAGAACCTGATTTTACATCATGAACTGAATTCATTGATTCAGTGGAGGCATAGCTCATCTGAATTTACCACCTAAACTTGAGAGTAGGAACTTCCCTGTCTCTTTTTTAAAATCACACTCTAAATAATGCTTTAGCTTATCTGACAAATAAAAAGTTTTAAAAAAACATTTTATTATCTTTTAAAAATATAATACTTGCTACATAAAAAGAATATACCATATTTCATTGAATCTTTTATAAAATCTTTATTTTATATACTGGTAATAATATAAAAGAGAAGCAAAGTCAGTTAATCCATAGTCCTTTCTTACCTCATCTCTTTAAGAGGCATCCCAATATTAGTGACATTAAATGAAAAGGAAAAGAAAACCAGTGCACCTTATAAGCTATTAAATATTTTATTCAACATGCTTGATAAGTTATAAAGCAAAATATAGCAAACATTCCTGAATATCCTCACACCCAATCAATCCAAGACCCATAACTTGCATTTCTTCCCACAGCCCATGCACATAGGTGACCCTTCTCTTAAATTTTGCATTCATTATTGCTTTGCTTTTCAAACACTCTTCAGCTCTTTTTCCTGTTTACCTGTAAATCTGTCAAGAGTAGAGGCCATCTCTGCTCTCTCCCACTGTGACCTTTAGTGTCTGACACAGAACCTGGCCCGATGGATGGTAACTCTTACTGACCAGGTGTATGATTGTCTGAGGTGTACGCACAGTGGCCATACCTTGCAAGGTATCGTTTAGACACCGCTGCCTCTAGGAAATCTCTGACAGCCTGTCTGTCTGTCTGACTGGACACAAGCTTGCCTCCCTTTCGAACTGTGTCAGCAACTCATCTTCATTACCAAAGCTGTACATATATTCCTTTCTCCTTTCAGTGCTAGCTCTTTCTCCATCCCTGCCTTCCTGCCAGGTCGGCTTAGGTGGAATCCCTATTGTTGTAGTTTGGTGCCTGACGTAATAATAAAAGGTAGCATAGGTGAAATAATATCTGGCACTTTTTACCTCTGTTCTCAACAAATTGACCTAAAAGAGGTCAGCATTATGACTGTTCCCGTTTCACAGATGAGGAAACTGAGATTTGTAAACATAAGCAGTAAACATCTGTCAAATGAAGGAAGACAATACTGTATCTACATTATTCTGCCTGAACATACTTCAGTTTTTCTCTGGTGCTCAAGGCTTTATGCCGATCCTTGGGCATATTATTCAGAAATAAATGGGGGGGACAATTAAATGAAGTATATACAAGTTTTCTTTGAGTGTGGTTAACAACTTTTTTATTGTTTGAGACATCTGTATTTTCTTTCATATTATTTACCTAATTTTCTTTTTTTTTTAACCTAATTTTCTATTGGACTTAACTTATTCCCTTATTGTTTTATAGAGATTCTTATGTACCATAATACTTAGACCTTTTTTTCTAAGTTAACTATGATATGCACGTATTTACCCCATGTTTCTGTGATAGAATTTGGAATGCTGTTTTAACCATATTTAATTTTAATATACTTTTATTTTTTAGTGGTTTAGTTAAATATTCTGAGATTTTTGTTTTTATACTCAGAAATGCATTCCTACCTCTGGGATGACAAGAAAATTTCCAATTTTTAAAAATATTAAAAAATAAATTCAGGTATCAATTTTTAAAAATATCTATTGTCTCTATACACCACAGAGTTGTCAGGAATCTGAAGGTGGCATCTAAAATTGTCTTTTAATATACTTTGACTTTCACATGTACAAGAATATTTCAAAATAAAAAATACATAAAATGAAAAATAAATTCATACATGACTAGGATCATAAAAGAAACTCCCTACCTTGGCGCACAATCACTTATTCATTTGGTTATTGACTCTTCCTGTTTATTTAGCCCCTGTGGTATACAGAGATGATTTAGACTAGAAAATATTCCTGTTAAATGCAGTGGGGATTCCAGCAGTATGAACTGATGCATCTTTTCAAAGGATCCTTCAGGCTGCAGTACGGAGGAGAGATTTTTAGGGGGCAAAGAGGGAAGTAAGGGGAGACAGGTAGGGCAGTGATACCCACCTGTAGTAAAGCCAGAATTTGGTCAGAAGAAGCAAGATTTAAAGCTGACTTCTGCGAATTAGGGCCAGAGCACCATTGCTGTTGCAGAGATGCTGGCCAGTTCAGGTGTCCTGATGAAAATACCACCTTGAACCTGGAGCAGAGCAGGACTTTGTGTGGGGGGCCATTCACAGCAAAGCTAGACAGGTGGCAACCCCGCTCGCTTGGCGCCAGCAAGTGGAGCGGGCTCATGGATGATGGATGGCTTTACATTGTTCTGAACACAGCGCAGAGTGGTGGCGGCTGGGGGATGACCCCTGGGGAGCTCAGAGAAGTCTCTGGGTTTTTCTTACACGTTGTCTTCCCCTTAGTATCCAGCCAAGGTATTAACTCTGTGTTCCAGCCACATTCCCACCTAGAAGTCTCATTATTGCTCCATATACTCTTGCCCACGGTCTTGGTATTTATATTTTTACACATTTTAACCTCAGTGTCTGGACTTTTGGTGAAAATGAGACAATTAAAATAGTTTGCAAAGCATAATGAGGGTTTTTTCTTTTTAAAGGTGGAAAGAATGTGATGACACGCAATTTATTACTACGCTCCTCCCTTTCTTAAAGGTCCATGGACATTTTCTGCTCAATCAGTGTTGTATTTTTTTGCACCTCATTTTATAACTGATTCTTCCCCTTGACTTCCCAGTCTCAGGAGACAACAGTATTTCTCTTAAAAACCCAGAGGGCGAATGGGTCCTCTGTGTGTGCTGATTTGCCAAGACAATTCTCATGAAAAGGACTAGGATTGCTAAGCCATTTTTTAATATAAGGAGGTCTGTGTTTGGGTGTTGAAATTAATTTCCCTTATCTCCCCATACAAATAGCCACCCTGGCTTTTTTGATTTATTATCTGGGATGGTTCAGCAGCACTAAAAACAGAGGACGGAAAGACATCACCTTTATGTGGCATCATCAGTCACAGCATTAAAAGCATCACCCTGAGTGGGTTGCTTTGCACAAGCCCCTGCCATGCCGTGAGGACACCCTGTTTTTGTCCCGTGTGCCGGAGGCTTTGGGCCTGGTCATGAAGTCCAGGCTGCATTTTTTAATTCTTAATAAGTTGCCCCCACCCTAAAACCCTTCTTGTCTTTCCTCCCTAACATAGTGTAAAGGAACTTTCTAGACTGCACATATAATCCCTGACTAGAGACAAAGTATTGACTCGGAGAAAAAAGATATTATTTTTATTTACTTTTTAGTTATTTTTTTAATATATTGGAATATAGTTGATTTGCAATGTTAGTTTCAGGTGTACGGCAAAGTGCAGTTAAATTATATGTATATCTTTTTATGCATGTATCTATATCTTTTTCAGATTCTTTTCCCATATAGATTATTACAGAGTGCTGAGTATAGTTCCTGTGATGTACAGTAGGTCCTTGTTGATTATCAACTTTATATATAGTAGTGCATCTGTGTTAATCCAAATGTCTTAATTTATCCCTCCCTCTCACCTTTTCCCTTTGGTAGCCATACATTTGTTTTCAAAGTCTGTTTCTATTTTTCAAATAAGTTCATTTGTATCTTTTTTTAGATTCCACATATAAGTGATATTGTATGATACTGGTCTTTCTCTGACTTCATTTCCTATGATAATCTCTAGGTTCATCTATGTTGTTGCAAATGGCACAGTTTCGTTATTTTTCATGGCTGACCAATATTCCATTGTATAAATGTACCACATCTTCTTTGTCCATTCATTTGTTGGTGGACATTTAGATTGCTTTCAAGTCTTGGCTGTTGTAAATAGTGCTTCAGTGGACATTGGAGTGAGTAAAAGATGCTTATCTCAAAAGATTGTATGCTTTATGACTCCATTTATATGACGTCCCTGAAAAAGCAAAACTACAGTGATAGGGAATAGATGAGTGGTGGCTAAGGGTTAGGGATGGTGGGAGGGTGTGAATATGAATGGAAGTACAAGGAAGTTTGGAGGGTGTTGGAGCTATTCTGTATCCTGATCGTGGTAGAGAGTGTATGAATGTATACCTGTATTAAAATTCATGGTACTGTACACCTCCCACACCCCAAGAGTCAATTTCACTATTTGGTAACTTAAAAAGAAAGAAACTGGAACCCCAACTTCTGCCCATGCTCTGCAAATTGCAGCATCTGTCTCATTTCAGACAGCTGCTTCTGGCATTCTGACCCCTCCTGTCAGGTTCTATACACTCCAGGTCGCTTGTGTTCTCTCTGCCTGGGAATCTCTCCCGCCTCACCTGGGTGCCAGGCATCCTTCGCTGCTCCGGTATGGGGACCCGCGCTTGCTCTGGGTGAGTTGCCTCTGCACCCCTGCCCCTGGTCATTTGTAGGGGCTGCCCTTACCCCCTCAGGGTGACTTCAGGAGAGTGATTTTATTGTTTACTCCCCAGCCCTCATAGGAAGGTGACAAGTAAAGCAGTGAGGATGAGAAGGAAGTCAGTACCCTGCACTCACAGGCGAAAGTCAGCCTTTATTTTTGTTTTACTTCTGTCTTTTTTCCTGGCTGCGCTGGCCTCTGACCCCCTGGCTGAAATTCCTTACCTCCTTTTGCTCTTTCAGCAGGGGACTCCTCTTTTCTGGCTTTGCCAAAACTACATGTTGAAAAGCAATAAATCATGGTTTCAAAGACCTTGATAGTCTCTCTTTTTCCCTGTGAGCAAATGTAAAATTATGTGGCAAAATCATGACTGCAGAGGGGTTTTCTCACTTTTTTCCTCAGAGATTAGATGGGTTTTATAGTGTACCATGAAAAGGCATTAATGGTAAAATCCTTCTTATGGATATATTTTTGCATATTAGCTTGGCCAAAAAGTTCATTCAGGGTTTTCCATAACATCTTACAGAAAACCCAGGGTAAACTTTTTGGCCAATCCGGTATTTCCTGAGCCCCATCTTCCAAATTTTTCCAAATTCCCTTGGGGAAAGAACAGACTTTTTGGGGGGAAGAAAAGTAGCTTCTATTCTGGCATCCCTACCAGTAGTAATAATAATCACACAACAGTATTTCTATGGTGCTTACTGTAAGTGCCAGACACTGTCCTAAAAAGCAGTTTATATATTATTTCACTTACTCCTCATGGCAGCCCTCGAAGGTAGTAGTGTCATGACTTCCCTTTCATATGAGTGAAGACCTCAGCACAGCGCAGGCGGTTACATCAGGGTGGGGTGAAGCTGGGATCTGAACCCAGGCCACCTGGCTCCACCTTCCAGATGACTGTGGAACAGATGGAGGAAGGAAGATGGGAGACCTGGTTTTCCTCCCCAGGGCCCCAGGCTGACCTCTCTTTCCTTCTCTCCCGGAAGGTATCTCCACCCTTCTGCATGGTCTGTAAGGTGCTTCAGAATGTTTGGGATGCTCCTTTTCTTCTTTATCCAAAGATGATTCCATATTTGTCTCTTGATCAGTATTAACACAGGTCTTTGGAATAATTGGAAAAGCGAGCTAAAAATCAAAAAGACTCAGGAAAGCAGTACCAAAACCACATCATATCTTGAATGGTGCTTTAAAGCTTTCAAAGTCCTCAACTCTGTGTTCTTCAAAGATGCTCTTCATCATTTCCCGTTATCATCATCTCTTTTTTTAGGAGCGGAAGGTGAGGCCCACAGAGAAGTGAGCAGCTTGTCCTAATTCACCACATTGGTCCTTTTAGGACTGGAAAACAAGCTCAGTTTTTCCTTTCTTTTCCCCTTCTCCTGTCCTCTCTTCCATTTAAGTTTACTCTTTGAATAAGAGAAACTATTCCATTTACTTAAGATACAGGCAATGTAATTTCATCTTTTTCCTACATATAATGATTTTCTTTTGCTGTGTAAACTCATCACCATGAACATAGCAGCTTAAGACATCCATTTGCTGCTCTCAGTTTTGTAGGCCACAGGTCCAGACATAGAACTGCTGGCTTCTGTGCTCTGAGCATTAGGAGGTTGAATGTGTCAGAGGGGTTACCCAGACTGAGTTCTTGTCTGGAGGCTCTGGAGAATAATCTACTTCTTAGCTCTGTCAGGTTTTTGGTAAAAGTCAGTTCATTGGGGTTATAGGACTGAGATCCTCATTTCCTTGCTAGTATCAGTCAGCCCAGGGCCACTCTTGAGTACTAAAGGCTGCCCACAGTTCCATGTGATTGCCTCTGACAACATTGGTACATCACATCTTTCTTGACTCTTAAATGTTGAACTTGCTCTGTTTCTGATCCCTAAATCCTAATATAAACTGCAAAATATGAAGTCCATATGATTCTTTCAGGTCTGCTCAAATTATCTCCCTCTCCTAAGGTCAGCTGATTTTGGACCATAATTACAGCTGCAGAACCCTTCAGATTAATACCTTGATAGTATTTGATTGAATATCTGAAACAAAGGGTAGGGATGTGGAAGGTCATCTTAGAATTCTGCCTATCACCAATGCATTACAGAGTTAAAAAGAGGTAAAGACGGGAAGAAGGGCTAAACTCTAATCCCTTTATTTTTCAGTAGTAATTACATAAATTCCTTTTTGTCTTTTGCCAACCTGATGCATTTTGTATTTATTAGGCCGTTTGATTAAAAGCATATTCATAATCTGTGCAAGCTTTTTGTCTTAAAAGAATTGAAAAAAAGATGAGGTAGGCATAGTGTTTTTGAAAAACACAATTAACTGTCACTAACTATTTGGTAAGTTTTTAGCATTGTTTTCGCATTTTTTAGCATTGTTGCAACCTATTCTTTTTTTCTCAGCCTCGGTGGTCCGTCTCCTTGAACTCTCTCCGTTCCTCGGCTGTGTCATTCCTCGTCTACTTGCAGGTCTTACCTTAAATACCACCTCCTCATGGACAAATTTCTTGATGGCCTTACCTAGTAGCTTAAGAAGGACAAGTACGTGAAATTGTTTTATTCAGGCTTCCTTTGTAATGACTCTCTAATTACTTCCGGATTTGTGGATTGCCAATATCTTATCTGTTTCTCATAGACTGTAAACCTAGCAAGGGGAACCTTCATAGGCTTCATGCCCAGACTGTGCTTGTTCAGAGGAAGCATCAAAAATGATGTGTAAATCGAAGACTTTATAGAAAAGGTAATATAACATTTGTTTAGAAAAGTTGCTAGAGTAGTGAACCAAGTTAATCATGAGGTCACTGCTAAAGCATTTGTTGTTTGAAAAGCACCGAAATGACTGTCATAAAGATCTTGAAAGAGGGGAGATTCTGAGGAATGTTGGCGCCAAAGAGGAACAGTTTCTATCTTGTCCTTTGAAATAGGCAGCGCCACTGGATAGGAGGTGAGTGAGGTGTCTGCAGATTACAAACCACCTGATGTTTGGAGCACTGGTTCCCCTCTAAGTTTTAATGCCTCAGGACAGAGGCCTGTTTCCTCCCGGCTCACCTTTGAACAGCTCCTCTCTCTGATTTTCCCCTAAGCTTCACCTTCACCTCCAAGCAGTCCTTCACCCACTTAGAAGCCATTTGACCTTGGGCAAGTTAGCCTCCTTGAGCCCTACTTTCCTCCTCTGGAAATGAGTACAATAATTCACGCCTTGAAAGGAAGGACAGATGGGCAGTGAATGCAAACGCTTGACTCACACTGAGATTAATAAATGTAATTTCCATTATTAGACTCTGCATATCTGACATGGAATTGAAGTGCTCATCTTAACAACTGATTTTTTGGAAATTGTTATAAAAGAAAGGGTTATGGTAGATTGTAGGGTCATTAGAGAAATAGTCTTCTTGACTTTTATCATCATATACTATCTAGAAACTACCTAGTTTGACATCAACGTATTGTATGTACAACTATCCTAAGCACAGTTTATCTACCTTTTTTTTTCCCCCTGTTGATGATTCAGAAGTCACTCCAGAGCCTTTGTACTCCTCTGGGTTTTTGTTATGAACTCCAGTTAACATTTTATTATAGCCCTTTAGAAGTATTGGTCACTAACAAGTTCTGAAAAGCAACTTGTGTCTGTATGTTCACCTCTTCTCATTCCTTAATATATGATTAAAAAAAAAAGTTCATGTGTTGCACTAAACACAGACTGGCTTCCTGCACCCAAGCCCTTCCCAGTTGCTCCTCTTTTTGGTGGAGGACTCACCCACTCCAGCTTGTGCTGGGAAGTGATAGAACTAGAGCAGTAGTATCCTTGGAGCCTAGGAAGTGAGGTTAGTGGGCCTTCAAAGAGCTAATTTGCCATAAAGTACCAGAAGTTGTTCAGAATCAGTCAAGCTCTTCTCACATTTCCGAGGAGACTATTTTAGGGAGCAACAAGAGCAGAATAGATCAATTTACATTTCTTCTTCTTCTACCACTGTAAAAGCACTTATTTGATGAATTCTCAGGGCCAGTTAGACAGTATCAGCAAATACAGTGATGGGAGCACAGAGCCAGCATCTGTTTTGTTTATTATGTGGACGGTTTCTACACTCAAAGCTGCATTCCTGTCTTTTCATTTATTTTGCCTGCCTTTTAATTCCCTGAGTGTGATTTAGAGGAGTCCATGCGTCATTTTGTTGCAGTGGCATTGGAAGTCTGTATTTCTGATTTAATTCCTGCAGTGTGAACCCAGAACCGAGGACCGGGAGACTCCTGTGCCCCAGATTAACTGGGAGAACTTGGACAGTCGGCTCAACATCTCTATCTAGGTCCCAGTTTCCTCTCCTGTAAAATGGGACTGTTCACTTCTTATCAGGGGGTATAATATAATAAAAGGAAATGCCCTGCAGATGTGAAAAAAAAAATTTAAACGCCATACACCTTTCATTTTTATTTTTAATCTGAAATTAACATGCGAAATCAGGATGCTGCCATTTTCAAAGTTGTTAGCCTGCATTCATCATATTTCTAGGTGAAGTATCTGAAAGTGATTATAGGTAATAAATATCTTTTTTTAAAAAACTTATTGCAGAGGCAGTTTTTCCACTGTTAATGAGGGTAATTTGACTTGGTTGAAGGATTGCAGTTCTTAAGAATTAATGCACTAATCCAATTCAAAGATTTAAAGAGATCTAAGATTTTTCACAGGTCGCGTGCTAGTGAATGTGCTGCTTTCACATAGCAGCTAATGGACTTGAACGCCAGTCTGTCATTTACTGTTCCCTCCCCAAGAGCAGCTATGCCCTTGGTAGTGAGTCTACTCTCCAGGCATTGCAGGTTATTTAGAAGTGTGGTGTATTTGTAACACTTTTGAGAGATAGTATCCTATTTCTTTCAGCCCCTAGTTACTATAAAAACTGGAGTTATCTATCTTAATTACACGTCTGAATCCTAATCTGCTAAGGTCTGAGGAATATCAGACTCAGAGGAGCTGCCTTCTCGCCTTTCTTTTTCAGAGAAAGGTCTTTTATTTTATTTTGTTGTTGGTTGGTTTGTTTGTTTTTCAGTGTGTTCTTAAAAGCTAATTCCTGTATCATTGTATTTGTACCTATAGGTTAATTCATGTGAAGACAAAGGTTACCTTGCATGGTATTCATAACTTTCCATTTTTGATAATGAGGTGTTAAGAAGAGCTAACAATATTTTGTAAAGCCTTATTTGTAAAGGATGGTAGAAATGCTCTTCTTTCCCAGTTCCATTATGTTTCCTAAATATGAAAAAATCCCATTTTGAAGCAATTAGAAGTCTGTTCTTCTCTTTGCATGTGTGTGTGCAGTCAGGAACCTTTGTTCCTTAATTAGGAAAAGAACTAGAGCTCATTAATTGTGGTTCCAAGTGATGTCTGCTCGATTGTTGGGGCACTGATACACTACAAAGAAAGATCTAGTCTAAATCTGAGAGGCTACCAGCATTTCTGAGAACCAGTAAAAGATAAATAAGCAGCAGAGGGTCCTTGTATGGTCGACCTCACATCCTGGCCTGTCCTTGAGGGCCTGGCTAGCTGCTCATCAGTTTTAAAGCCACAGAAATTTATGTACTTACAGAAGGGGGGAAAGGGAGAAGGTGCAACTTAGGTAGAAATATAGGCCTCCGTTTAAAATCTATGATCCTTAAAAAAAAAAAGGAGAAAAGAAGTCAAGAATCTCCTTCCGATTTTTTGATACTTAAAGGACCTCATCTGGATGCCTGTAGATGTTATTGAAAGTGAATGAATTGCTGGCAAACGTGATAGAAGACAGATATCCTAATGTTTTCCAGGCTGATTTTCATTGCTGGCATGAGCTTGGGAGGCATTGCAAGAGTTCTGAAAGCTAAAACTCCCAAACTGAATTGACAAATCCTTAGGCCCGCATCTTTGTCATCAAAAGAGAGCCCTAATTTCCACGACAGGAATAGACACTTCCCCAGCCTCCAAGACAGTTAATGTACCTACATGTTCCCAGAAATATGAGTAGTACAAACGGTGGATGCATCTCACTCGTCAAGATCTGGATTCCAGAAACAGGGAGGTGAGCAACTTGAGTGGAAACTCTCTGACCATGTAGATGATGTTGTCCTGTGGGTTGGCTGGCCTGGCGAGGGAAGGCTGAAATGGAGGATGAGAAGAAGGAAGCCAAATGTCAGCTTGGAAACCATACAATGGAAATTCGCACCTAATTTAAGGGGCAATCGCTTCTCTTCCAGAAGATTCTATGCAATCAGGTGGCTACCATCCCTGCCAGAGGATTAACTGCCTTTGCCCTTTCATGTTGATGGAGACATTATTAGCAAAAGGGAGCACTTCATAAAGGTGGTAGAGATCTGGCAAGTAAAGGCATGATACCTTTTCCCCTGTGCTGATAATGGTGTGGGTCAGAAACAGTGAATGTGGAAACAAATATTTCCCTGAAATGTTCTACCATTTAAAGAGGCATGTCCAGCTAGCAGACATGTCTCTCTGTATTTTTACATAATAAGAATACATATTTTATATAATATAATTTATATATATATATTTCTCCACCAGTAATCTTTTTTACTTTGTATTTCTCAGAGAAAGAAAAATCGATTTTAAAATGTAAAAACCTGTTCTTCAGTGGACGATGCAAAAATCTCATTGCAGTATTTATTCCAAACCTGCTCTCATAATGTTCAGTCAAGGAGAAAACAGCAAAAAACAGTTGTTGATGGACTTAGCACAGAACTGGATTAAATAAGCATTAGTCTACTGAAGCTGATTACAGGAATATGAAAATGCAGTATCTTAATGGTACATATTTTTATGTGGCAGCTCAGTTGCCTTTCATTTTGCAGCTAATATGTCTATTCTTATGAGTCATTTACTTCTTTAATTACCTTTTGCAGGCAAGGCACCATGGTATATTAATGTGAATGATTTTTACTGCCAGTTTATCATACAATGCCCCAGAAGTTGAAAGGCGTAATTGACTTGGAAGAACAGCTCATGAAGGAAACAATATTTAGTTGACAGTTTTCCTTGTACTCTCTGTTGACGTTTATGAGTTTACACTATGCTAAAGGAGTAATAAACACAATTTTCTTTCAATAACAGGAAAGGGTAGCTTCTCAAATACATTTGTGGAAAAACACATTTGTTCATTTCTTGAATAATATGGAAATAACACATTTCCAGTGATAAGACCTCTCAGATTGCCAATTGAATTAAACCTTTGAAGGTGCATTTATAACCTGTCTCAGAGCATTAGGAGATATTAGGGTTCATATGATTGAATCGATTTAATGAATATTTAAATTATAGACAGATTTGGATAAATCATATTTAAATCTGGGTGTTAGAGGAAGACTATTTGACCTCATCCTCCCAATTTCTAGAGGGAAGGAAAGTGGGAAGGGAACTGGGGAACTGTCTGGAGGAAGATTTTCTTTCGCCCAAAGCGAGGGGAAGTCTGACAGTACATTTTAGGGGAAAGAAAAGGGGGGTTCATCAGTACACCTCCTTATAAGGTCTGGGCTTTGAATGGTTAAACTCAAGACCTGGGTGGGTTGCTGCTGTTCTGGGGTCTGGAATGGTGCCTTGAATTGATGGGGGCAGTGAGCAAGTGCTCTTGGTTTTAACCATCATTTCCAAGGTCCCCTGGGCCCTCCACTGGCTCGCTGGCTTTGGGTAGGCCCTGGTTTGGCACATCGGTTTCGAGGGAGTTAAACTTTTCACAGTTTTCTGGATTGTTTGCAGTTCAGCCCTGTGCAGCATAATGAAAGTTTTCTAGCCATCTGTTGTTAAGCTGGCGGAGAGCAAGGCCAGTATATCCAAACAAAGTTCTGGCCTGCTGTAAACGGAACCTGTCGGCTCAGCATAGCTTTCCTGACCCCTCCAGCGGACGGGGCCGCCCTTGGTACCAGGCACCCACCGCATGGAGCTTGCAAAGGGAACTCTTTTCGGGGTGGGGGGTGAGGGCCTGTTTACTTTTCCCCTCCATGTTCCTCTCACTGGCTTGGACTAGTTTATACTTAATCTTTAAATGGATAAATGGTTACTTGTACCCTCTCCTTTTTTGGAGAAGGAAGAATTCGGTCTTCATAGGAGATTGTACCTTTTAGAACAAGGTGTGAGCGTCTGCAATGTGTGTGTCAGGCACCAGCAATTTAAAAGGGTGTTCTTCTACCCAGTAGTTTTTGTTTCACCATTTTGTCTTGCAGGATTTGGGGACAAATAGTCCAGGCAATAGAAGCTCCTATATTTATTACTTAGCTTATATAACTAAAAGTGTTTCATAACTTTAAAAGGACTCCCACCCTCCCCTTTCTTCCGCATTTTATATTTATTATTAGAAGTTTAATACATAGCATAACTTAAGAGAATAGCCATTTGACTGTGCTCCCAGCTCTGTGGGGTGTTGCCTATCCTCTGCTCTTATGTACAAGGCATATTATGTATGTATTGCTTTTAATTGCCCAGCTTAACCTTAAAATCGTTTCACTGTCCTGTGTTATTCTGTAATAGGTTTAATTCTTACTTCCTGTTTCACAGTTTGCTTGGCCCTGTGTGAAACATTCCTGCACATTCAGATCCTTGATGTACATATGTGTCTGTCTCAACACCTGTCTCAACCTTCCCCCAGCTTCTGTGGGTTTCCTCTTGTTACTGACACCTCATAGGTGCTGTTGTATTTTTATCTTGGTCCTGCTGCAGTGCATTTCCTGTCCAGCATTGGTTACATTTGTGCTCTGTTAAGAGAGGGCTCTAGGGAGCCATTGTCAAACCTCTGTATCCATCTCGGTTGATTAAAATATCCAGAGAGAATGGCCACTGTCACTGAATAACTATGTCAGCCACTCCCCTGACTGCCTTAGCCCCTCTGGATGAGAAACAGACCACAGCCCCAAAGAGTAGTTACAAAGAAAAGAGGTACCGAAAGGATGCCCATTTGTCTAAAGCACCAACAGGAGGGGGCTTGGATTCAACTTTAACTGCAATCCAGGAATGTACATGGGTCAGGGATACCGTAAATGGCGGTGGGGGGCAGAGGGAGAGCAGAAGAACCAAGGGGATAAAAAAGGAGATGCAAGGCTTCTCCTTTAAGGGGCCAAGAGTTTTGCAAGAGCGAAAAATATTCAATTTAAAATTTAAATGAATGCACTTACTTGGAAATACCATACAGTCATAATCTGTTTGTAAGGTGACTGACATATAAAGTGCTTTTTTGTTTTAAGGTAAAAAAAAAAAAAAATGTATTCGGGGTAGAGTTTCGGGTGTAAATGTCAGGTGCAACGTAACGTGTGTTCACTCCAAGAGTCAAGCAAATAACCTTGGCATTTAGGACACTGCCTTTTAGAACATGAAATTGTTTTTTGTTGTGTGTTCTTTTCTTTTCTTTTTTTTTTTTTAAAGAGGACTACATTAAGGGGTAACCTATTAGCTGTGTTTTTGCTGTCTTAAACTCAGCCCTTCTGTCTATTAAAATCAAACCACTGTGTAAACATCCCCGTGTTGTTCTTGGTCTCTACAATGGCCACGGGGATCAGGTTTCACCTGCCTGCACATCTTCAACCAATTAGAGCAATTAGCGTGAAGCCATTTCACATTCAAGGATTCAAGGTCTACGGTGACATTCACGTCCAGGAGAAGTCTGAAAGGGAGAGAGAGGAAGCGGCCCAGAGCATGGCTACTCTTCCATGGCCCTAAGCAGACAATTTCTCTTTTAAAAATGGTAACTCTTTAATGATATTGTTATGAGGTTTTTAAACGACAGATCAAAAGTTGTTTGTATCAAAAAACCCCAACAGTCATTTAATTATACTAATGAAGGTCTTTATACATGGCAGATTTTTTAAAAAGACTTTTAATGGTCGTGAGAAATGAAGTGTTCCTGCTCCTTGTATCACCGTGGGGGTGACAGCATTCTTTGCAGAGGAAAGATGCATTTTATAATATATAAAGGAATTTGCATTGCGCTTTACATGGTAAACTTCCCAGTTTGGGGTAAAGGGAACCATTATAGCAACGTCGAATATTTAGTTGGCAGACTTTGGTGAGTAAGTATTAAATGCAACTTTTTTTTTTTTAACGCTTGGAGAAGAATAGTGACAACTTTCATATATTGAACTAGTACAGTTTAAAGACAAATGACCAACTTAGCACATCAGACAGCTGTGAAAGCGTGACCGAAGGTGACTTTTAGCAAAATCGGCTCAGAATCTGGGAGGGTTTTCGTTGTGTTTGTTTGTTTTGTTTGTTTTTCGAATGTGTAGCTTAGTTACCCAGGAATCTTGTTTGCATGAGGCAAACCCTAAACTGATTACAGCTTTTTAAATTGGTTAGTAGATTTTTAAATCCACGTTGCGCTGTTGGGTTATTATGCAGGGACGAGGGGAGGGGCTAATTTTCAAAATCCATGGGTGCTGCAGGAAAGATCTGGCTCTGTACTCCCTGGAGGTGTCTGCAGTCAGGAGTAACCGCAGGCTAATTTATAATTTGGAATTCTGTGGTCCTTTGACCTGATGCTGCCGGTTCACATTCAGTGTTTGTTAACAAACAGCTCTAAGCACAAAATTGTTGGGAGAATTGCTTTTTCATTATACGCACTGACTTTAATTAGAATAAGCGGCTTATTTTTAAAAGAAATAATTGTCTGCCTCTAAGAAAGTTCTTGCCATAATTCCTTTATGAAATTGCCTTAGTTGACTTCCAAGCGAGTAGGTGTTGAACAGTTCTCTATCCATTGCCCTGAACACATCTATCTGTGTGACGGGAGTCCGGAGCATTCCTGTTCATTCGGTAATGAGCCATTTCTAGGTGACCGGACTGCTTCGCGTCCTCCCACCCGGGCTCCAAGCGCTAGCTCTCTCCTGTTGCGGGCTGGCTTTCCTGGCGCCCAGGCCATGTGCCTTTAGAAACCGCGTTACAAATCCGATGCCGGCGGTGCTGGTGCCATGCAGCCTGCTGGACACTGAGCAAGGTGAAGCTCTGTCTGTTTCCCTTGCCCCTTGGAAATGGATTGCTAGGAAGTCATTTGCAGCGTCTGTAACTAGACTGGCTGAGTTAAACAGGAACATTTGAATTGGACACTCCACCCCTTCTAAAAGTGGAGAGGCAGGCATCTAAGATCTGCAGGGCTCAGAAGGGAGGTAAGGCAGTAAACCAGATTCCCCTCCACCCCCCGCCTTTTTTTTCCTTCTAGCCTCATCCCCTGTTTCTCTGATCTGCCTTTTGAACTGTTTTTGTGGCTGATCAGTTCCACCTAATATGCCTCTTGATTTCTGCTATTGTAATACTCAGGCGACATGCTGTTCTCTTGGTTTTTATAAGCTTTAGATGCTTCTGCCTGTCATATTCTGGCGGTTTATCTTCAGCGTCTGGATTTGCTTTCAGACTTGAATGTCTATCAAGCTGCCGTTGCTTTGAATGTGAGATCAAAAGAAGATGAATTCCAGTAAAAAATTTCCTTCTATGAAGAAAAGATTGGGGCCTATGTAAACATCCCACTGACAGTTCCCAATGAGTGATTTTCGCCGAGTGCTAGCACCTGGATGACAGACAGTCCAGCATTCCACGCTCAGTAACGAATCAGTTGCTTCCATGGCAGAGGAGCATTACCACAGCAGCAGTGCATTTTTAGAAGGGATCCTTTTTCTTCCTCTTCCCCCTCCCCCTCGTCTTTCCCTTCTTTATTTTATTTTTTTTTCTTTCTTTGAATATGGCTGTTCAACTCTTCATCGTATTTTTCAAGCTGACTTCTCTGCCTTCAGCAGTTTACTTTTCTTCACAGTATCTGTCAAGGTACTCGGGTGACAGAAGACAGGACTTTGATAATTAGTTTGGGGGTTCCAGAGTGTTCACGTAGACAAACCAGGCATCTGGAGATAAACAGGTAGTTGGGCTGATTGCAGAGAAAAGGAAAAGCAGCAAAAGCAAGCTCAAGGGCATGTCCCTGGAATGCAGGCGATGTGTTGTTTAAAAATACATGTGACAAAATCCTCTAAAGTCTGCAGAATCGGAATTTTCTTTCTTCCTTTATTCTTCCCCCCCTTTGAGGCATCCTGCCGATGTTAATGTCATCACAAAAATATCTCATGAGCAGGTTTTCCAAAACCCCGGTCGCTGTGTTTGTCTGGGTGAATGAGCTGTGTTTGGCTGGGGCTTGGACTAGCCAGGGCGCAATTCTGATGCTCTGTCCATGCTTGCAGACCTGGAGTGATTTAGATGCAGTGTAGCCTGAATAGATTTCTTTAAGTGCTAAATGCAACTTTGAAAATTACCTGCAGGCTCCAACTGATCTTTGAACTGTGAAAGTGAAGAATTACTTGAGGAATTCTTGCGGTTTCTTTGTCGTTTAGTGAGAGCCCAGGCAGCTACTGTGGAGGCAAGCGTCCCTGAGGTTGCCTACACAGGGCAGTGTTCCAGTGTGTTTTCTCCTCGAGTGTACTTCAGCCGCACAGGACTTCCTGTTTATTCAAACATCTTTTTTACCACTCGGCAACCCCCGCTTCACAGAAACAGCCAGAACCATCGACAGCAAGAAGACGGAAATCCAGAGGCAGACAGTGTGAGCTCTCTCGGTCAAACTCTTCATTTTCTCTGTAAGTGTCCAGAGGAAAAGAAAAAAAAAAAAACCAAAAAAACGGAACATTTCGCTGGGTGAAACTTTTAAAAGTAGGGATCCACTCCTGCACGGACATTCTCTGAAGGGCAAAATTAGATGATCCAACGTGTTTACTGTTCTTCCCCCCACCCCACCCCCACCCCCATCAAAGCCGTTTTTCCTTTTAGAGCCTTGAGAGGACGGTTCCTTCTAACTCCTTAGGGATTCAGTCTTGCTTTCAAATGTGTCTTCGGGTAGCCTCAGCTAAGGCAGCAGCCGCGGGTTGTCAGGACCAGTCTAGGGGCTTGAACGGAGATTGGAACCTCACTCTGCTTATTTGTGATGGTGTCTTCTGTCGCCTTCTTTCCTTCCTGTTATCACCAGGAGTCGGGGGTGTGGGGCCGGCGCCTTGGTAACTCTGCGTCTGCCGGCTTGTCCTCGATGCATGCATCATGACCCCGTCGTCGTTTGTGCATCGGTCTTGATAATATTTGTACCAATTTCATGCCAATAAAAGTCAGACTGCTGAAACAAGCACGGTCATTATCTCATTCATATTACTATTGTTTAAACGGAGTGCCCTGCGAAAAGGAAAGAGAAAGCCCGCCTCACTTTCTGAGATGGCTGTTAACTTTGATGTGGGAAGGGTCTTTTCAGAACGCTCATCGTGGATAATTAGGATGGCAGGGAGAGCCGTCGGGCTCGGGCTGCTGCTTCTGTCTGTGCCCAAGAGCCATGTGGGTGCTCCTGGGTCCTTTCTCTTGAAATGACTTTTTCAAGACATGGTTTGTCATTTTTTTTTTAAAAGGTTCCACCTTTTCCTGTCTGATGTGGCCATCCCTTGGGCTCCCCTCCCCTCTTCCCACACCCCTCCCCCAACCCTGACCCCCAACTTCGGAATAACTGGTAAGCCAGGTGCTAATTTTTTTTTTTTTTTTTTTTTTTTACTATGTACTGGTCAGGGAATAGACAGGAAGTAGAAAATTAGCTCTTTTGATCTGAAGGGAATTGTTACTACTCTAAACCTTGTTTGTTAGTCCCCAGACTAAATATACTTAAATTTTAACCTTTAAATCAGCCATCTATTAGAATAGAAAAAGAAGTAGGCTCCGCCACTGTCCCCCCACCTCTCAAGGAAGAAACATTTCAATACATAAAGTAAGTAAGTGCATGTGTGTGTGTATGCGCATGGCTCTTGCTAGGCTGACTTTTTTCATGTTCAGAAGTTGTTCTACTTTGTGAGAAAAAAAAAATTATGTTTGAGACTGCCTTAAGGACAATTTGTATAACAGTAGGAGTAATTGCAGGGAAAATGGAAAGAGTGACTGGAGATATTTACTCAGATGTTAGTGTAGGTGTGGGGGCCGAAAACCCAGTGTGGGAACAGTGGGCTGCTTTTCTTGGTATCGCAGTCTATTTGATGACCATCAAATTTCCCAGCTCGCTGGTTTTGTTTTTTCTGGATGGCATGTTTGATTATTTATCAGAAGGGAAGGGAGTAGCTGAAGCAAATAAACATGTGACCAAGTTCTGTTTTGTTTTCCACTCAGAAAGCCGTGCCCTTTAACAGACATACAGAAAAGAATAAATGCATTGTTTTATGATAAAAGGAAATTATATGTGTCATTTTCTTTTTTTTTTTTTTTAAGGCAACCAATTTAACCCTTAAGACTCAGGAGCCTACAGGCCTTCTGAGAGTCTGCCCAGCTGTTACTGAGAATTAATCTATTGCGGTGGATGATTTTATGGCACAGGATTTCCCAGGATTAGTTGTGCTGTAGTTAGGCTTTTCTAGATGCTTTCCTTAGTTATGCCTGCCTCAGTAGCTCTGTTTTTATGATGTGTGTGAGTGAGAGAGAGTGTATTTGTGTGTGTGTGTGTGTTTTAAATAACGATGCCATTGGGTAAATCAGCAGTTCTTACAGTTTTGTTGAAGGCTATGTTACGACTTTCCATTGAAACGTAAACAGCTCAGCTAAAGGAAAATATGCCAGGGTTTCTGTAACCAGTGAGCAGCACCATTTTATTAGTGGCTAAGTTTTGCTTCTCTCTTAAAACGTGTCAGGCAGGCGGTATCCTTCAAAGAGTCTACTCATAGGTTACCAAGATACCCTCAAAACATCTTTCCATCTTTACTGTTATGACCTGCAAGCGCTGTCGGCTGTCTCAGATCAAGTCCTCTAGAGACCTTGGGAAAGTCTCGAGTCTACATGAAATGTAGATTTTTTTAAACAAGCAAACCAAAAAAAAATGTTTTTTCTTTGTTTTCATCTTCTGGCAGGGCTTGCATCAGTGCATGGCGACACTCTTTGTACATCGACACGCACTGGCCTACATGTACATGCACAGACGGGCACGTTTTATAACAACTACAGCATGGTTTTGTGCAGGGGCTGCCCCCTGCGTCCACACCCTGAACAAACGATGATCCTAGCATAGTGCCTGGCCCAGTCATATCAGGCCCTTATAAATCACAGCTGAAAATCTGTTTTGTTGCCTATACTGTCTTGGAATGTGAACTGGAAATATGAACACAGAGGGATTCCCTCTCCATTGACTATATAAGGGAACAGTGCAGTCAGCCCTCAAACCCAGCGTAGCTTCCATCAGGATCGCCCTGCGTGTGTGTGCCTGGGAGGGGGCTTCGTGCTGGAGAGGACAACCATAGAAGCACCAACCTTTCCACCGCCTCTCTTCGTCACCTCGGGTGACTCTCCGAAAGGCACTTGGGTTGGATCATCAGACTTTGTACTTATACACAGCCTTTTGTCTGTACAATCAAAGTGCCTGACTAATGCTAACTCATTAATACTCGGAACACCCTTGGGACATAGGTAGGCTGTGAAGATGATCCCTCTTTTGAGGTGGGAAAACGTCCTCTTGTTAAAATAGTTTATAATTTCCGGGTGTGTCTATATTTCATGGTCAGGCAAGACCTGAAAAGGGTATGATCTAGATGCCATGAGGAACATTTTTCCTGTGACATACTCAGCCCTGACCACAGGCAGTCTCATGAGAAAGTATTTTGCCATGAAGAAACTGGACTGGAAAATAAATCTAGTGCATGGTGTTGATGGAGATGGAAGGGAGGAACTGCTGGAGAGTAATCATGCTGACTTTTAATCTCTTCAGCATCAAAGTTAGGAGTTTTGGGGGTGGTTTTTTTTTTTTTTTTTTTTTTTGGATACAGCTTGGGCTAAAAATTTGATTTTTGTTTTGTTTCGCTTTAACTCAACATGATGTTGGCAATTTAACTTCCACAAAACTCAAGTTAGTTGGTTCTTTGCAAAAAAACAGGCGCTGCTCATTGGCTGTGCAAAGTGAGAAGTTACTCTGTGGTTGTGGGCTTGGGGGCAAAAGATTTGAAACGTTCTGTTAACCCTCAGTGTTGCTGTATGATTCTTAAATTCTCATGTGTTTTGGGTTCCTTCCTATGGTTACTACTTACAGAATAAAAATTAGTCACATGCCATCTGCAGTTTTAAGTCTACGTTCAGACCTTCTCTGGAAGGTTTCTAGACTAGGGTGGGGGTAGAATTTAGGTTGTTTGGTTCCCAGAACTGTTTGTTTGTTGGAAGCTGAAACATAGAAATTAGGTTTGAAAAATCTCCATTCAAAATATGTTTTTAATTTGAAAAAATGATTTTCAGAAGTGTGTGAATAATGATTCCAGTTTTGCTTCAGAAAAGTAATTTACATAAGCATGCCCCCAGATGTTGGCAGGGTGTCATGTGTAGATGAGGCTGTTACAGTTGACTTTTTATTTTCTGAATTAACTTATGCATTTTTCGTATCTTCTCAAAGGGGTAATCATTTTTAAGTGCTTTTCTAAAATTGAAGTCTAGTTGATTTACAGTGTTGCATTTGTTTCAGGTGTACCTCACAGTGATTCAGTGATGTACTGAACCTCTGCATATATGTGTGTGTGTGTGTATATGTGTGTGTGTGTGTGTGTATGTATACATATATACATATATGTGTATGTATTCTTTCTTGGACTTCCCAGGTGGTGCAGATGGTAAAGAACCAACCTGCTAAGGCAGGAGGCATAAGAGACGTGAGTTTGATCCCTGGATCAGAAAGATTCCTTGGAGGAGGGCATGGCAACCCACTCCAGGATTCTTGCCTGGAGAATCCCATGGACAGAGGAGCCTGGTGGGCTACAGTCCATAGAGTGGCAAAGAGTCGGACATGACTGAAGCTACTTAGCACGCCTGCACATGTGCATTCTTTTTCAAATTCTTTTCTACTATAGGTTATTACAAGATATTTAATATAGTTCCCTGTGCTATACAGTAGATCCTTGTTTGTTTTCTTATGTATATATAAAACTGTATTTATGTTAATCCCAAACTCCTAATTTATCCATCCCTCCCACTTTGCTAATTGTAAGTTTGCTTTCTATGTCTGTGAGTCTATTTCTATAAGTAAATTCATTGGTATCACTTTTTAAAATTCCACATATAAGTGATGTCATATGATATTTATCTTTCTCCAACTTAAAAACTTAAGAAGCACTTATTTGACATCAGATCCTGGGCTGTGCACATTGTACATATTAATTATGATATAGGGACTGTTATTTCTTCTCATTTTAACAGTTGAAGAAACCGAGGCACAGAGAGATTAGGTAACTTGTCTAGGGTCACACAGGTTGCAAGTGGTGGAGCTGGGATTCAAATCAGGCAGAATGACTGATGGACACTTCACGACCATGTGCTGCTTCTGTAGACTCCATTAATGTTTTATAAAGTAAACCTGTCTTTCTTTGGAAGTGCTATGCCTCTCCCAAGGTCAGTAATTCCCCCAAATTCCCAGAGAATTCCTATTTCTTCATGCCTGGAGATTCAAGTTCCACCTTATGCTGCAGTGACCAGAAGTTCCAAAGATCACTGTTAGCCTATGAGTACAAGTCTGTGAACACTATTGTCCATCTGATGAACGCAGTTTTGTTTTTAACCTCCCTTTTAAGAAAATATTTCTTAATTCCTTGACCAGAGTTACCAGATCTTCCAAAAGGTAACTGCAAAGTTCCTTTGAGCATTGCTTAGATTAACTCACTGTATTCTTCTGCTAACTGCTAAGTCACTCCAGTCGTGTCCGACTCTGTGCGACCCCATAGATGGCAGCCCACCAGGCTCCCCTGTCTCTGGAACTCTTCAGGCAAGAACACTGGAGTGGGTTGCCATTTCCTTCTCCAATGCATGAAAGTGAAAAGTGAAAGTGAAGTCGCTCAGTTGTGTCCGACTCTTCGCAACCCCATGGACTGCAGCCTACCAGGCTCCTCCGTCCATGGGATTTTTCAGGCGAGAGAACTGGAGTGGGGTGCCATTGCCTTCTCTGACTGTATTCTTCTAGATATTTCTAAATTTTTCTGTAGTGATCTGTCCTGTCTAGCATGTGAATGCAGTTTCCATTTGAATGCAGGAATTCCAAGTCCATGGTTGTGTACATTAGTGGCCTTTTCAAGTTATGTCATTCTTGAAGTATAAAGGAAGGTATTCTAAGCTAGACTGTGTGACCTTGGGCATACTTGATAAGTTTCCTGTCTACGTAAAACAGTTTATGGCCAAGCCAGATACCGAGATTCATCTGGGCTCGTTAGAGGATACTCTGGTTCTCTCAATGTCTCTGTAAAGGGGCTAGCCAGTGGATTGAGATCACTGGGGAAGAGGAATCTTTGTTTCCCACAAAATATCTTTTCTTATTTATGGGGCAGTGTACTCTAGTACTAGTTTTCTTTAAATAAGTAATTATCATGTATAGGTGCTGTGCTAAGGGTTGTATTTATCTCACATAATTTTTAGAATTTAACCTCTCTGTTCCTATGTTTCCATATATGTTAACTGGGTATAATACTGCTTCAAAGGACTGTGAAAATTAAATGAGATTGTGTACCAGTACTGTTCAGTAATTGTCAGGCAATATACACTCACAAAATGGCAACTTATATTAGTATCTTCCCTATCCCCACCAGCCAGGAATCACAAGTTTTCAGGATACATTTAATTGGAAATGCAGATCAAAGCCACAGTAAGATGTCACTTCACACCTGTTAGAATGACTCTTATCAAGAAGACAAGAAATAACAAAGAGTTGGTGAGGATATGAAGAATGGTGAACTCTTCTGCACTGGTAGGGGGAGTGTAAAGTGGTGCAACCACTATGGAAAACAGTATGGAAGTTCCTCAAAAAATTAAAAATAGGGCTGTCATACAATCCAGCAATTCCATTTCTGGGTATGTACCCAAAGGAAATGAAATCATTATCTGGAAAAACTATCTACAGCCTCATGTTAATTGCACTATTATGTACAGTAGCCAAGATATGGAAAAAGAAAACCTAAATGTCCTTTGATAGATGAATGAATAAAGAAAATGTGATATACATACATACACACAGGGAATAATATTCACCCATAAAATGGAAATCCTGTCATTTTTAGCAACATGGGTGGGTGTTTAGAACATCCTGCTAAGTAAAATAAGTCAAAGAAAGACAAATACCTGTAATGTTACTTGTATGTGGGATTTAACATGATAAAACTCAGAAACAAAGAGCAGGTGGGTGATTGCCAGAATTTGAGGATTAGGGAAATGGGTGGTTTATCACAAGCTGTAAAGGTAAGTTTTGGGGATGTCACATACAGCGTGGTGACTGAAATTAATGATACTGTCTTGTGTATTTAGAAGTTAGTAACAGAGTAGATCCTAAAAGTTCTCATCCCAAGAAAAAGATTGAAATTATATACAGTGATGAATGTTGGCTAAACTTGTTGTGGGAATTGTTTACATGTAAATATGTGTATATGTATATAAAATCATCATGTACATTTAGAACTATTAGAGGGTTTTATATTAATACATCTCAATAAGTGAGGGGGGGAAATTTTTTTTTTTTCAGAGGAAAAAAAAATAATACAATCACTTAACACCCGCCACCACTTAGACAAGTAACAAGGAGCTGTAGTAGAATGTGAGAATCTATAGTGGATTGTAAGTACCAGGGCCAGAAATCTACTGTACTCGCCCTGCCTGGAAGGTAGAGAAAGGTGGGTAGAACTTAAACAAAGGGGGAGCAGAGACACGGGTGTCGGACTGCGTAAACTGCAGCTGGACTTCAGTTAAACTGTGAAAAAAAATCTGTCCTCTTTCAGCTCAGTGCCCCCTTTGTTTGCTGGACGAAAAGCTTTTTCTGCGAAAAGTCCGACCTTGGCTCAGTTGAACTATGGAACAGGGGACATGTCCCTACTGGGGCTTGAAGAAAGGATCAAAGTCAGAGGATGATGGTGACAGCACCGGTGTCCTCAGAGATGGTTGAACCTGGGTCGATGATTGTGAGGGGGATTCGGAGATCTTCCTGTCTCCCTGCTTGGGGATGGCCATCCTAGCAGCAGAGACCCAGGATGCTGGCAGCACTCACAGGCAGCGCTGCTCCCTGGGGTCTCAAGGGAAGGATTCCACGACCTGAAGGAGCTGGATGAGATTTTAGAAGAAGGTAGAATGTATTACTTTTTTTTAAGATTTATTTTACTTTTCAAACAACTTTATCGAGATAACTTTGACATAAAGAAATGGTATGTGTATTAAGGTGTACAACTTGTTTTCATATAGCTGTACATTGCGAAAAGGTCACCACAAATTAAATACCTTGTCCATTACCTCTATATAATTACCCTTTTGTGTATATAGTGAGAGGATTTAAGATGTATCCTCTTGGAAAACTCCATGCACGTAGTACAGTATTACTGAGTACAGTCATGGTGCTATAGGTTACATTCGCAGAGCTTATTCATCTCACACGGCTGAACCTTCGTGGCCTTTGACGAGTACCTTGCCGTCTCCCCTCCTTCCAGCCCCTGGCAGCCACCATCCTACTCTGCTTCTTTGAATTCAACTTTTTGCAATTCTATTTATAGATCAGATCTTGCAGTATTTGTCTGGGAAGGGTGGAGCTTAAATGGAGAAGATACTTGGATGCCAGGTAAATGTGGGCAGAGAACACAAGAGAATTACAGATGTGACTGTGACTCCAGGAGTCCTGGGAACAGGAAGATCTGGTTGGGAAAAAAAAGCAAGTCTTCAATGGGGAAAAGAGGTAGATGAGTTGGGATGTGTGATGCTGTGGAAGGCCTTTTCTTTCATCCCTGAGGCAGTGGGGTGCACATTCATTCGTGCCTTTTTGGCTCCAGAGGACTGCGTGTCCATGTGCCAGGATTACCCTTGGCCATATTTGGTCTAATCATTGACCTTGGTAGAATGTGAGTATCAAGTTCTCAGAAGACAATGTTTGTTTGTTTTTGTATTTCTCTCCTAACCACTCACTAGACTTGTGACCTTGGGCAAGTCACCAAACCTCACCATATTAGCTTTTCCACTTTACGTTGATAATTACCAACGTTTCCCTTGCTTGCCTTAGAAATGCTTGGGAACAAAAAAAAAAAAATTTTTTTTTTAAAGTGTCAAGCAACTAACTGGCATAGTGCCTGGCACATAGTAAGCAGTTCAGTACATCATTTTTATTTTAGTATTTTAAATGTGGGGAGTTATTAGTCTCCCTTTGCCCCCCCTATTTCTAGATGTTCCTCATTTCTTTTAAGTTCTTATACAGGTGTGACCTTTGCTGTCTGAAATGACTGCTTTGAGAAGTGTAAATTATTAGAAAATACTTGGATTTTTCTACCTAGGCTAACTTTGGCCGAGAGTGAGTAGTTCCAAACTTTTTTTCCTAAGTATTCTTTTGGCTGCACCAGGTCTTACTGTGACACGTGGGGTCTTTCAGTTGCAGCCCGTGGGATCTAGTTCTTCCACCAGGGATCAAACTCAGGCCCTTGCACTTGCAGCACGGCATCTTAGCCACTGGACCACCAGGCAAATCCCAATTCGTTCCAAATTTTAGATTATTAGTTCTATTTTGGTCTTTCCCCTCTTCCCATTTCTATTTCTTTCTTTTGTCTTTTATCTCAACTGAACTTGGTTCTCCCTCTTGTTTCTTTGACCAAAATTCAATTAAGGAAAGAAAGGTAATTAGTGAAGGTGAAGCATTCTAAGGGTTTAATTTCCTCTTAGGGCATCAGCAGTACTTGTGGTTTACGTCACAAGAAGAAAAAGGGATATAACATCATTTGCTTGGGCCGAAAATAAGTCCAGTGTTACTAGTAAAATCATAGAAAATTCTCCTTTATTTGAGCATGATTCCAGCCTGATTTTTCTGCAGCTTTCAAAATTAGCAAGTCTCACTCCAAGGTATGAAAAGATAAGAATCTGGATTATTCATAATGAGAGTCACCGGGCTGCACCCTCATAAAAAGCAATTGCAGAAAACAGCAGGTTATTACAGTGAGTTCATAGATCCCTTTGATTCACTTATTCTTGCGTTTTTGACCCCCACCCCACCCCGTTTTCTACTTTGGAACCATGGAAAAGGACCGGGCCAGTGTATTTACTCATTTTTGGATACAGTCTGGTCCTTCCTTAACAAGGGGAAATGGATTTCATGCAGCATCCAGCTTAACATTTTAGACATTCTCTAATAAACTTGACTTCTGTTTTACTTCATTGCAATGCTCATGTTGCCTCCAGTCACAGCACCCCAGGCTGTGGTCTTGTCAACTCTCATAAGCTAGACAGGCTCAGGCTTGGGCAGTGCTTGAATGGAATCCTTCCAAACACAACTCAGGTGCCGGAGACTTGGTGGTGGTGATTCAGCGTCTGGCACTGACTCCAGCCAGGAGCAGCCAACCGGGGCCTCGGCAAGGTGGTTATAGGGCCCTATGTTAATAGGTGTATGGAGTAAGAGTATGATGGTGGGGCTTTTTCTCCCCTCTCATATAAGACTTCAAACAGACTCTGACTGTTTGTGGTCATTAAACATATTTCAGCTGCTTTTGCAAGAGGATCATAGATGTCCTTTTTCCTTTTGTCTTATGAAAATTCCTGACTTTGACCTTCTTTGGCAGGAAGCATCTTATACGCACCTTAAAATAAAAAAGGTTATTCATAACCGCAAGTGAATATAGGGTTTGCTGACCCTTTTTCTGCTTCCTAAGTTTCCTTTGGGGTGGGGCTTATAGCAAAATGCCTCCTTCTGTCAACAGTCTTGTGGTATTCCTGCGTCTGTGTCTTGTAGAAGCTGCGTGAGATGGTGTTTGAACGCTATAACGTGAATGCTGGTGAATCATGGCATGGTGCAAGAACACAGCTGCAGGACTTTGTTCTTCTTCCCAGCTTTTCTGAAATGTTTTTTAAAAAGAAGAAGGAAATGACATTTGTCATCTTTTCTTCGAAGAAAATACACTCTAATAGATTGCCTGCATTTCCATACAAACACAGACACACTCCCAACCTACCGGTACTCATGTCTTTGCATTATCTGTTAGATTTTAAAGTAAAGCAAAGGGTATATGACTATTAATGTCATAACAGTGATCGCCATCTTATGTATCACTTAAAGAATATGAAATCAGGGAATTCCCTGGTCGTCCAGTGGCTAAGACTGTGCTCCTGATACAGGGGAGCTGGGTTCAATCCCTGGTCAGGGAACTGGATCCCACGTGCCACAACTAAGACTCTATGCAGCCAAATAAAGAAAAATAAATATTAAAAAAAAAAGAATATAAATTCATATCAGTAAGGATTTGGGAAAACTGGCCTTGGAAGTAGATCTAGAGGTTCAAGCTGGTGTGGGACAGTAAAGAAATTGCAGTGGTCCAAGTGGTGGAGGGGACGCTGTATGGTGGCGTCATCTTTCCCCACGCCCACAGGTGGGGGCGACACTGCTCATGGCTCTGTCTTTGCAATTAGGACAGTGATGACGATAGGGAACTTTGACTTTTCCGTTTCCTGTCCCTTTTGGTCTTAACTTGAACACGTAGTTTTGGAGGGTTGTAGGAGTGGGATGGTCTCTGCTCCAGTTTTTTTTTTACCATGTCTGTCCAGCTGATACTTGCAGAGGCTGCGGCGCATTTGGTGAAAGCCATGCCCTCTCTAAATATTCACTGCTCTAGAACACGTTCAAAGTATAGGATGCTTTATGGAGCTGTCAGAGCTCTGAGAGTGGATGATGCTACATAGAACTTTTCTCTTCTAGGTCATTGATCCAAATCCAGTACCCCAGATAATGTAAGGCATTGCTCGTTGGCTCCACCTGCTTTCAGTGGGGTGGAGTCAGGTGAATCAACTGCCAGTGAACTAATCCACAGAGTCTACGGCTTTATTTGTACGTCACAGATTAAACCAAACAGTGACTGGTGAAAAGGTTCTCGGGTGATTTTTCACTGGTTGTTGTGACTTTCTATGTATTAAAGTTCTAATAGAGTGTGTTTTTAATTGTTATTTACTTATGTCACCAGTAATATGACTTGAGAGTCTGCTGTGGAGCTATCTTTCTTTGTGTATCTAGTATTTATACAGTCATTAGAATCAGAATTTTCCTTGGACATCTAATATTTTCATACTTATAATGGCTGAATTCCCTCTGTAAGATTAGCTAACTTTTACATTTTCTTGTGATAACCAGGTGCTCCATTTGTAAATTCTGTGCATATTGTTTTCTCGATTTTTTGTGACCCCGTGGACTGCAGCATGCCAGGCTTCCCTGTTCTTCACTATCTCCTGTAGTTTGCTCAAATTCGTGTCCATTGAGTCAGTGGTGCTATCTAACCATCTCATCTTCTGCCGTCCTTTTCTCCTCTGCCTTCAATATCAGGGTATTTTCCATTGTGTGAACTCTGCATCAGGTGGCCAAAGTATTGGAACTTTAACTTCAGCATCAGTCCTTCCAATGAATATTCAGGGTTGATTTCCTTTAGGATTGACTCGTTTGATCTCCTTGAAGTTCAGGGGATTCTCAAGGGTGTTCTTCAGCACCACAGTTTGAAAGCATCAATTCTTTGGTGTTCAGCCTTCTTTATGATCCAACTCTCACATCCATACATGACTATTGGAAAAACTATATCTGTGACTATTCGGACCTTTGTTGGCAAAGGGATGGCTTTGCTTTTTAATATGCTGTCTAGGTTTGTCAAAGCTTTCCTTCCAAGGAGCAAGTGTCTTTTAATTTTATGGCTACAGTCACTATCCACAGCGATTGGAACCCAAGAAAATAAAATCTGTCACAGCTTCCACTTTCTCCCCTTCTAATTGCCATGAAGTGATGGGACTGGATGCCATGATCTTAGATTTTACAATGTTGGGTTTTAAGCCAACTTTTTCACTCTCCCATTTCACCCTCATCAAGAGGGTGAAATTATTTTATTATATTATATTATTTCCTCTTCACTTTCTGCCATTATAGTAGTGTCATCTTCATATATGAGGTTGTTGCTATTTCTCCTGGCAGTCTAGATTCCAACTTGTGATTCATCCAGCCTGGCATTTCACATAATGTATTCTTCATATAAGTCAAATAAACAGGTGACAATATACAGCCTTGTCATACTCCTTTCCCAATTTTGAACCAGTCAGTTGTTCCATTTAAGGTTCTAACTGTTGTTTCTTGACCATATATATATATATATATATTTTTTTTTTCTTTTCTGCATTTTTGTTGGAGAACTCACTGCCTTAGAATGTTGTTGGCTCTTTGCAAATGCTTCTAGTTCTGTCAGCCACTGTCATTTCTTTTCTTAAAGTAACCCACAGACCTGCTTTTCATCATGCACTGGATGCTTACCGTATCCAGAGCAAGGGGGTGATAGAGTTTCCCTGCATACTCACTTCTGGGTAATACTACAAAGCGGTCTTCAAACTGGGTTCCATGATGAGTCTTCCTATTAGTATGGTCGTTAGTTGCTGGAGTTGAACCAAGATAGCAGATTAGGTGAAAAAGCTCTCTAGAGGACCTGATTTGTCTATACAGGTTGAAAAATAGAGGAGAGAACATGACTTCTTTCCTACTAAACTTCCCATATGATTTTTTATTGCTGGATTTTCTTCCTACCCAATCTGCGCAATGACTGTTGATTAGCCTGTGGAATTGTCTGAGAAACAGGTTTGATCTTGAGGGGTGGGGAGAATCTAGGAAAAGAAACTAGAGGAAGGGTGGCTGACTCAGAGCAGCCTTTGAAGCTGGAAATGGGACAGCTTCTCAGGCAGACAGGAAGTCACCAGCCCTTCTCCACTGGCCAATAGGGCATGTGCTGTCTTTATGCTGAGTGCTGAGAGCCTCCTCCTAGAATGAGATCCATTCTGAACAGCTACAAATGACCTGTGGGAAGAAGAAACCCATGTTCAGCATTTGCAAGTAGTTTGAAACAATTTCAGATAGAGGAGCACGTGGATACATTCTGTTTTCCTGTCCTAGTTCTTCCTCAGAAAATAAAAAAAAAATGTGTTTGAGCTTTAAGAATAGCTAATTAGTAACATCCTTGCATCTTAGCTCAATTCTAAAATTATTCTGGCCAACTGATTGAAAGCTCTGTTTATATAAAATTGTGTCCCATAGAATCTTCTGAGAATCTCAGATTACAGATAGCATTCTACAACAAGTTGGCAAACTTATCCTGTAACGGGCCAGGCAGGAAATTCTGTAGGCATTAATAGCCTCTGTCACAAGTATGTAACTCTGTTTTGTGGCCTAAAAGTAGTCATAGGTAGTACAGAAGCAGATGAATGTGACTATGTTCCAATAAAACTTTATTTGTGGATGCTGAAACTTACATTCCATGTTATTTTCACATCAAAAAATATATTTTTTTTTATTCTCCCAACTGTCTAAATAAGTAAAAACCATTCTTATCTCATGGGCTGAACAAAAACAGGTAATGGGTTGGATTTGGTCCCCAGACTAAAATTTGCTGACCCATGACCTCAAATGTCACAGTGCCTCATATATTTTTAAGACCTCCATGTGTCAGTACTGATTTCAAGCCTCATGATCAAGTGTGTTAGATTTTTTTTAAAAAATTATGTTCTCCATCTACTGGCTTGCTTTTATGTACATGCTCACGTTTACTCAAACCATATTTTAGGTAAACACATTGGTGTTTTGTAAAATATGGTAAACATGTTTTTGAATATCATCTACCTTGATCAACAAGCTAAACATAGTGTACCTCATAGGATGCCTCACCCCCAAATATAAGCACCCACTATGAACTCGAGATGTAAATAGCTCAAAAGTGGCAAACTTGCTTATGTAAAATGTAATTTGTAAATAACAGATGGCACTTATTTACTAGAAATGGGAGGCAGTGATGAGAATGAAGTCATCTGGAACCAAAAGAATGAAAAATGTATCAAAACTGTCCAGGTCCCCAGTTAGGATGAAACTCACTAGCATGCTACCAAACTCACAACCCAGCACCAGTCTCCCTGACTGTCTGTGCCCAGCGTAGGCTGTGGTCCATGGCGTGCTTACCACAAGGCGACTCCAACAGGTTGAGGCTTCGATGGCAGCCAAGAAAGAGAGGGAGGCAGTGTATGTCTTCTGCTCCTGTTAGCTCTCAGGGCGATTGATTTTAGCTTTTGAAGAATGATAAATAGAATTGTGTGCAGCTGGGCTGTAAGTGGCTGGCTTTATCAGTTGCCTCCATGCTGACATCTTCAAACTGTATCTTTACTGTAACCCACAAGCCTGGCCATCGAGTACAGCACCACATTATCCAGGGCCAGGGAATTGTCACATCTGTTCTAAAGGAATTGTTGACTTAACCCAGCCCAGGAAACTGCCACCAAGAGTCAAAGGTCTCCAGAGATTGTATGGGACCTTTTAAGTTACTTAAACTAACAGTAGGTCTGCAACTTGAGTCACAGTTGATCCCAGTGTTTCACAAGTTCTTATTTATTCATATTCTCTCTTTCTCTCCCTCTCTCTCTCTCTCTCTCTCACACACACACACAGTAACTATGTGTATCTTTATTTGGAAGCCAAAGAATCTACTTGTATCTTGAAACAATATGTCTTAAGAGACCTTTCTTCAGTCACGATTGAGATGCTGTTAAAAAATGTAAAAAATCCATCCTCATTTCTTAGCTGTGTTGGGACACATCTCTGAGGTTCATGCAGTAGAATCTGAGATGAAAGACATGAATCTGCTTTTCATGATTTTGGTGCATGGAACAGGTAAAATTCACTATCAAGTCAGCATATGTGGGTCTCCGATGCATCCAGGTCTCTGATGCAGTTTCCAAAGGAGATTCTACCTGTAATTCCCATTTTTTTCTGACACAGACTATGACAGTAAGCATCTTAGACTCTCCTCTACACATGGTAGATACTGGGGACTCGTATGATAATGATGATAATGTCAAATACATAGTCTCATACACAAAGGACTTATTTATCTTCTTTTTGGTGATTTAAAATCCAGATTACAGTGATTTAAATAGCATAGGAATCAGAAAAGCAAATGCCCTTTAATGACTGATTTCATAGCTCTTTATAAGTTCTAATAAATTAGGCTTTCACATTCTGGCTGAGACCTCAGTTGATTTTTTTGAAGGGTGTGGAATATTAGTGCTTTGCCCCACCTTTGTTCTCATACTGATGAGGAGGCCAGGGAATTATTATGGGATAATTCATAACAGTTCATGTCAAGATAAATAATTCCTTGCACTAGACTTGTCTCTCCATCCCAATATTTGAAGTTGTTTTCCCTGTTTGTTTGCATTTTGAGGATGAAATCTGCTGTTTAGTTGCAAAGTCATGTCTGACTCTTTTGTGACCCCCATGGACTGTGGCCCACCAGTCTCCTCCGTCCATGGGATTTTACAGGCAAGAATACTGGAGTGGATTGCCATTTCCTTTTCCAGGGTATCTTCCCAATAGTGCCAGTGGCAAAGAACCCACCTGCCAGTACAGGAGACATAAGAAATGCGAGTTCGTTCTGAGTTGGGAAGATCCCCTGGAGGAGGGCACAGCAACCCACTCCAGTATCGTTGCCAGGAGAATCCCATGGACAGAGGAGCCTGGTGGGCTGAAGTCCATAGGGTCACAGAGTCAGACACGGCTGAAGTGACTTAGCATGAATGCATGCATTACACATTTTCATCATTTGTTCTCTCTTCAGTAGCTTCATGTTCATACAAGATCCTCAGTCTTTTCTGTTCCTGTGCTTCTATCTTTAATTCTCTTCTTTGCTGGGGCTTTTGTCTGAAATGCTGTGAAAAGGCTGGCGCTCTTTACATGACTATGTAATTCGATATATCCCATGTTGGGTCTGAAAACTATGTTCTACACATAAATGACTTTTCCCTTCTTCCCAGCAGGAAAATTGCAAGGATTCCAGTAGCTAATTTTGAGATGTATAGAGCCAGCTCAGTAAACATTTGTTGAAAATTTAACTTTGAGTCCTATGCTTTCTTTTGTTGAAGTGCATTTATGAGAACATGCTCATATCAGAATAGTTTCTTTGTGTGTATGCACTTTTTTTAAGGGCACTTAATAGTATGCCTTTTGCTTAAATGAGAAGCTTATTGTGTAGATTCTCTGAGAACTGAGTATTTGAAAATCAAATTCCAGCTCTCCAAGTATTTGATGAAACATGGTAAATTATTTTAACAAATATTTGTGGCTCTGGAGTTGCCATTACTCTGATTTTCTTGCCTTGCTCTCTTTTGATCTTAGATGAACCTTACCTTTCTCCTCTTCCCCACCACGTCTTTCTCCGCACGTTCTTTTCATATTCATCTCCACACCTTCTGTCTGCCTTTCCAACTAGTAGCCAGACCCTTCTTTGCTTACCAGTCTACTACTCTGGGAACTCTGACGGTAGCAATTAAAATACATAACACTTCCCTTTCCTACATTAAAAAGCAGTAAAACCTTCATGTGAAATAACTAAGGGGACATATATAGTAGGAGGAGGGGTTCTTGCTCCTGCAGGCACCTTGCAGTGGGGACTATTTTTCTTATATGATATAAATGAAATCTTCACTCTGCCCACTTGTACACCTACGCATGTACTGAGCGTCTCCAAGGAGACAAGGAAACCCGGAGTCCAGTGATGGTGAATCCTCCTCAGAGACAGCAGGCTGGAGTCTCAGGCAACTCTCCCAGGCGTCTTGGCTTCCAGATGCCCCTCTCAGACAGCCTCTCTTCCCGAGGCTCTTGCAGGCAGTCTTTCTCGAACATGTCTCTCCCTTCCCAGACGCAGTAGCCCGTCCACTCCATCTGAAGGGCTGGTCGTGGTGAGTTCACTAGACAGAAGGCTGCTGAAGGGACAGTAAGGGTGGGTGCAGTAGGGAGCTGGGACAGGAGGGGTCCATCTTTCCCAGGATCTTTTCTTTGTCAGCCATTGATTTATCTGTGCTTCCATTTCATTGCCTCCCTCTGCACCTCTTAGACACAAAGGCACTGTACAACCTTCCGTGGCATCTTAAAAATGTTTTTTATGACCACACTACAGTCAGAAACTCAGTGTAGTGAGATTGTCCTTTGAGAAGAAGTACTCCTCTTGCTGATTAAACATTTTTAGTAATCTTTTCATGAGCATATACCCCGACCATTTGCATTGCCCCTCCCCTGAGCTGACTTCATGGGAAGTCCCACACCATCTTGCATTCCCCCACTGCACCCTGTGTCACTCTAACTTTTCTTGGAACTGTAAACACTGTTTTCTTGCATAAATGACATCTATTCCTCTTTGAAAAATGTACTCCCATCATAAGCCCATTTTTCACACTTTCTAAGATGATAGTGTCAGATCTTTTTGATACGTGGACCACATCTGAGTGTGAATCTTCCAGGCACAAATAATTATCATGTAGAAACGATTATTGATGTAATCCGCAGTGAATCTTGTCCTCTCTCTAAACTCCAAGCACATCATTTAACAGACCTTCTCAGCATCTTGTCTGTGTGCAAATTCTTGGTTCTCAGCTGAATTGACTGGGATGGCCTAACTTGCCATGTGATTTTCCAGCGAAAGGTCTGCAAACTTTTGGTTTCTGTTGCCACTCCTGCTGACCTGTTTGGAAAGGTGGAGCTAGATGTTATTCCTAATAAATTCTTTTGTCAGTGAATGACCTCACAAAGGTTTATTGGTGACGTATTTTTCTTTTTTGATTTGAGCTTTTTCTTTTTAATAGTACCTGGTGTTTTTTGTTGTTGTTGTTTGTTCGTTTTAGTTTTTGGCCACACAGCATATGGGATCTTAGTTTCTTGTGCAGGGATCTAACTCACGCCCCTTGCAGTGGAAGCATGGAGTCTTAATCACAGGACCACCAGAAAAGTCCCTTAATTTAAACTTTAGGAAAGATTGCTCAGTCATGTATTCTGCCCTTTGGAGGAATCTCCTTTTTTCCCCCTGGCATTAGCTCCAATTGCTAGCACCTCCCCAGTTTCTACCTTTAAGTAAAAACTAGCCCGTGGTATACACTCAAAAGACCCATTTGTTTTCAGCACAATTTTGTTCACAGGTGTATAAGGTACCTTTTGAGCTGACTTAGAGGTCAGACTGGCTTAAGTTTTTTTCTTAGATAGTCCATCAAGGTCACCTCGTTTTGATCTTCCTTCACAAATACCTTTATCTGCAGGGTGGTCCACCACTTACTTAGCTTTTCCTTTTTATTTGGACTCAGATGAGGTGAAAGTATTTACTTTCAACTTGAGTTCCCAAGCTCCCTCAGGAAGAATTGGAGAAGGGGGAAAGTACCTTTGAAAAGAGCCCTTTAGTGTCTCTGAAATTCCTGACTTTGCCCTACTCCTTCATGGTGTCTCTTTGCCCTCTTTCCCCCACGTCCCAAGCATTAACACTCTACATTGCATGTCAGATTTATGGTATTAATCAAACGTCTGTGCAGGTGGATTGCTATGCCCAAGGAATTGTGGATGAAATTGGCAAACTCCAAGAAAATGTATCCAAATTCTGGAAAGTTTTGCAACTTAGACTGATGGGACGTTTGATTTGCTGTTTTATTTGCCCGGAAATGGAAAAGTCAAAATCTCATCCTCATGTATCCTTCCTGGAATCCTTTTTTTGTGAAGGAGACCCTGAACCTATGTAGTAACATGAATGTTTTCCTTTTATTTTCCTTCCAGGCACTTCAAGTGGCAAGACAGCTTCTTCTCCATCAGCAGCAGCAGCAGCAAGTTAGTGGGTTAAAGTCTCCCAAGAGGAATGACAAGCAGCCAGCCCTTCAGGTAAGTAACAAGTCTTATTTTTTTTTTAAGTTGACGTTATACACTTTGGGATAGCTGATAAACCATTCAGAAGTGTATTGTGTTGAGAATTGCAAATCATGTAAGGAAATCTTCTGCAAAGGATAAGTGCGTTTTTTTGTGTGTTTGTTAAACAGTAGAGCATGACACTTTGGAAAGAAAAATTTCTGTTCGACCAACAGTTTTGTTGTTGGGTGTAAGAAAATCTAATGAGACAATTTAATCGATGGCTGAGTAGTTGTTGGCATGGGTGGCTTGTTAGGCTGTGTGGCTTACCAATGGGAAAAAGTTCCTAGTACTCACATATGTCACTCATTCTCTCGTGATCTGTCTATAATTGGGACACACACACATGTTGCTTCAGTGCAATGGTTTTCAACTGGAGTGCTTTTACCCCTCAAAGGACAGTGGGCAGCGTCTAGAGACATTTTCGGTTGTCACATCTTGGGGGGAGTGGGTGCTGCTGGCGTCCCAGGAGGGAGAGGCTGAGAGTACTGCTAAACCTCCTGCAATGTAGAGGTCAGCCTCCCACAAGAGAAAACTAGTCAGTAGTTAATATTGTCAAGAACTTATTTGACTTGAGGAAGATAGAGTATTTTCAATACACCTAGTAATGAGTGTAATACATCCTCTGTTCTTCTGTGGATGTTTCTCAGACATTTCTAAATTATTAGTAAAAATCAGCAAGCAGTCTGTATGTAAAGACTAGCAGCTTCTCATTTCAGAAGCTTTAAGGACAGGAGTTAGCAGAGTGGAAGGAGTGAGTTCACAAATATCTTCTTTCAGTCTTTGACTTGAAGCAGAAAATGGTCATAGACATTAGAGAAACTTAACTCGGAGTATCTGTGCTCACATGCAGGACAGGGAAGACACTTGCAAATACCAGGCAGCTCAACACTACTTTCAGAGTTAAGAGTGGGCAGCCCCCGAAATGGGAAGCAATATTGAGTTTCCCACACTGAACATTCTGGAAAAGAATTTACAAGTGGGAGCTGGTGGGTATAACTTGATTCTGATTAAGATGACCACAAGGTCAACCCAGAATCTAGCTTGGGTTGACTCTTTTCAGATCAGAGAGAACCAGTGTACCAGTCCCTAAATTATCCTGCAAAGATCAAACTTGACCTTGGACCACATGTTCTAGCTCTTCTCCATCTGCCTGTAAATTGTCACTGTCTAGGGCACATTCAGCATGATGCAGAGGCACTTTCTTGGCACAGTTGAATTACAGTGTGCATTGATTCCTAACACTTCTAAAAGCAGTGGTTTGGAGACCCACCGCCAACCCCTGTGCCTTTTCGCGAGTGTGAATGCCGGGGACACTTTTAATGAGGTCCAGTGCCACTGAGGCCCCATGTCAGGTGCTATAAGCTGTGCTTTGTTGTGGCGATGTCTTAAGAACAGCTCTGGAGGATGAAATATGACTGTGTTGACCTTTCAGCTGTGAGCTTATTTGTCAGGATTCAAATAAGTTGAAAGGATCAAACTGAACAGTTTCCGTAGTCAGACTGGGAATTGTGTTTCAGAGGTCAGCAGTGGAGGCCACATTGCAGATTCCAGAACATAGCCAATTGTTGGTACATATTAAAGTACTGGGGCATCTCCTGCAGACAGAGACACAATTAAAATTCTAATTTATTAATGTATACAGGGAGCTCGCCCAGCCTGTCACTCAGTGATTCAAATGACTGTCCATTCTTTCTGCCTCCCCCTCAGAGCCCTCACAGCCTGAAAAATACTATGACTCCTCTTGAATTTATCAGACCTCGAATGCATTGGGAAAATAACAATATATTATTGTGGGGGGGGCACAAAATTTTACATATAGTAGTGTTTTGGTTGGAGATCGTTTTAAAAAGGATGCACAAAAATGGTCTGATGAACTGCTCTTCAGTGTTGAGTTGTATTTTTTTAGACCAGGCTTATTTTCTATTTACTTTTCTTTTTTTTTTATTACATAAGGCCTTTTTAGATGAGCAAAGGGCAAGGTGAATGAAGTTCCTTTAGGGCTAAATATATGAAGTCAAGTTTTAGGGGATTTCCTTTGGAGGACATTTTCCCCTTCTTGCCTGTTGCAAGGTTTTTAGCCACCAGGAGAGTGTGACACAGAGAGCTTTGTTTTTCTTGGCAAAGGACGGTATCAAAACCAGCCTAACACATTCTGCTGAGCGCTCCAGTCTGTAGGAAAAGTACGGGACAAGGGGGCCATGTTGGGTGCTGAATTAGCTAAAGATGAGGTTTTGAGTCCTTTCCTGCCCCTTCAGTGGAAGAATTGACAAGCAAAGAAGTTAGACCAATTTTAAGAGTTGATTCAGGGGGGAGGGATTGACCTCTGTGTGTGTGTGTGTGTGTGTGTGTGTGTGTGTGTACACACCTGTGCATAATAGTCTGTGTCTCCTTAGCTGCCTGGTAGGGTCATGCAGATTCACGTAGTTTTATTCGATTGCCTGGCCTTCCACAAACAGGAAAAATTGTTACTAACCAAGGCCACATGGCATGTTACCTTGCTGTAAAAATACATATGTAGACTTGGTGATTCATGGAAGAAATAACCTTCATATTCAAATATGTCTTGCCGAGCCGTGTCCTTGCTGGGGCATCTCAGCCAGAGTGTCTCTGACATGAAAGGGAGATCCTGCAGCAGATCTTAACAGTCTCCTCTCTGATCTCTTTACCCTTCCTACCTAGACCTATTTTAGTGAATTTCAGATCTTCCGCACAGAGGAAGGCTTGACAGGGAAGAAGGATTTTATCTGCTGATAGCTTGAGGAAAAAAAAGAGAGAAACCCAAATCCCCAAATATACTGTGACTCATATTTTAAGCAAATCTCACACTTCCCTGCTTTATGTTTGGCAGCGCTCTCCAGTTTCACAGGCTGATGATACAAACAAAAGAAAATGGAAAGTTAAGAGGAGGTTATAAGTGGTTACTCGACAGAGATCACAAAATGTAGTCAAACATCATTGATTTGGACTAATTTCAGCAAAATGAGAGTAAATAAGCGAGACATGACACTCTTTGCAGATAACACGTACTGAACTATATCTGGGCTGGTCGTGTTCTTGGGTGACATTGTAGTTTATCGTGAAGACGTGAATCGCGTACAGATACTGCTTCTGAAGTTCTGGAAAAATATTCTACTTAGGAACCTAAATAGCTCCTTATTTGGTCTATTAATTTGCTTTGCAAATTTTTTTATGAATGGTATGAGTGAAAATTGGAAATTGTCCCCATCATAAATTCAGCCTCAGAAGGATCTGAATTAATTAAATGCAACTCAGCGAGTGTTAGTGAAACAGCTACAACTTGTGGGACGTCGGGCTGGTGATCAGAGATGCAGACCTGTCTAGGAGACAGACCCTGCCTGCAGGACGCTTTTGAACTGTGAAAGAATTAACCAGGTTTTGCCGCAAGAAGAAAATTGTATGTGAGTAAAAATAGAAGGCTTGCTTTTATAAATATTTATCTACTTCTGAAGATTGCTAAAACAAGTGAAATAAATGCTTAGCAGTGCAGGTGTGCTCATAACCTCGAAAATGTGTAATTTTACTGGCTGAAGATTAATTTGTGAGTAGATGAGCAATTTTATTGATCACATTTTGGAACTTTGACCACCGTTTCTGGGTAGTAATTCATTTGGGTTCTTTAAGCATTTTAGTTTTTGGCACGAGGACATAAACTGGAAGGAAATCAAATGACACATTTTCTCCTAAGAAAGTAAAAGTACATGTGTATTCTGGCAACATTCACATTAAGAAAGAAAGTAAACCTTGTGTATTGCTTACCGTGGAGAGCTGACCACAGTTTCAGGCCATGTATAAAGAACTTGAACTTGAAACCAGTCGTCTGATAGTTTTCTCTCTTGCCCATCCCCTCCTTCCAAGTTTATCTCATATGCAGGCCTTTCACTGGAAATAGGGCTGTTGAAATCAACTGGAAGGTCAGCCTTTTCATCCCTTTGGAAGCTAAGGATTGTAATGAGGACTCTGGCTTTTAAGTGGAGGAGGTTAAAATGCAAGATTCAGCAGGTGTTTTTTTAGCATTTTTATTTGCAGTTATATAAAACGTGCTTTAGGCAGCATTTTGCTTGGCATTAGTGTCACATATAATCTTAGTACCTCATATCATTTCCACGTTATTCACTGAGGAATAAATTGGTAAGAGGAAACCTTTAAAGGAAACTACGATTTTATGTGGTAGATAGTGAAATGGAGTGATTTTGAAATACTGACCCTTAAAAAGTATGCCTATGCAATGAATTAGTAAAGCACGTAATTCAGGAGAGGGAGGCAAATTTTTTTTTTAATGTCTGGAGTTTTCACTGTCTAGAATTGGTATCCCTGGCAGGAGATTGACAGGAAGTGTTGAAATTTTGGTACCTTTTAAGATTTTGTTATTACCACATGACTTTGGAGAATCCTAAAACCCCCAAAAGTAGGTTGTGATAAGAAACAATAAAGTAGAAATGGTGTTTTTAAAAAGTTATTGATTCTTTCAGATTATGCACACCTTTGAAAATATGGTAGAAACAGGGCCCCTTTCTAGAAAAATGCACATGCACACAGAATTTTGCATCATTACAAAGGTTTCATAAAGTTCAAGAAGTTCATCTGTTTGCCAAGGTTCAGTTATCTTCCTGGAAAAAAATTTTTTTTTTCCAAAATAGTGTTTTGTCCTTGGCCCCAAACCTCATGTGAGTTTTATTATAATGGGTTCCTTCATTTTTGCTATTTCAACTTCAGCTGTATATAAGGTGACCCTATGTCTGTCCAGAACGGCCCTAGTCTATGCCTGTTGACTGAGTGGATTTATTAATAACTCTGACTCTTGAAACCATCCCAGTTTGTTCATTTAACTGTATGGTACTTGCTTACACGTATCTGAGCGTTAAAATGTGTCATGCTAATATTTGAAGTGTAAGTGTATCTTTGTCACCACATGCATATGTTTCCATATGCAAAGATAATTACGGTTTATGGACTAGCTCCATAGCTATTTTGTAGCGTGGGGAGTATCATGAAACCATTCTATGGAGGAGAAAAAGTGGAACCTCAGAGAGGCTAAGTGACTTGCTGCAGAGCACACAGACAGTGACAACGCAAGGCTAAGAAGCCAGGTGTCTTAAGACTATAGGCACCCAGGATGTTACCTAGAAGTTAATTATTCCTTCTCCTTCAGTGTATATTTACTCAGCATCTACTGAGTGTTATGTTTTCCATCAATAAACACATTTATTATATTTTTCATATCGTAAGCAAAAATAAAACTGAACCAACGAAAACTAATTTCCACTGTAAATATGTAGATTTCAATTAAGAGACTAAGACTTGCATAATTATCCTAATTGTCGTTCTGTGGACGTGTATGCACGCACACACGTGTGTAGATATCACAGCAGTGAACAACAGCAAAGAAAAGTTATTTCTTATTCTCCAGCCTGAAGTGCCCTAAGAGCTTCCATGTGCTGGAACATGGAAATGGTATGTTATAATCATTGTTGGGGCAAGGAGGTGGGAAGGAACATAGGGGAAAAAAAGCATACTTGACTGGTCAAAAATGTGTAAATTGCTGACAAAATGACACATGTAATTAAGAGTGCTCCTACCATTTTACCTTGTGGTTTACACCTCTAGTGTTGAAAAAGAGAGCGACTCCCACCTCGCTAATTACCATTATCACTGAAATGCTAGGGTTGGAGTCATTAGTTCCATGTGCATTTAATTAGAGGAAGGCTGAAATTGGATTTAACTTATTACTTTTTCATGGATCACTTTCTTGTCATCACTTCAAATTGGATTGCAGCCCCAGGTAACTAATTATGAGAGCCACAGGATCAAGAGTGAAAAAAAAAAAAAAGGTAATTAGGAATAACACTGTTGGACCCTTGCTGGTCGTCCACTTGTGCTTCGGGAAAAGGGAGGGAGGGGGGAGGAAAAAAAAAAAAACAGTCCGAGCTGTATTTTGTAGTATTACAGATTAGGGAGTTAGAGGTATGGATGATTGCTGAGCATCATGGGAGTCTGTCACCACCCATCGTGGTTTCTGTGATATACAACTGAGTTGAAGATGTCAAGTCGACATGGTTCCACAGTCAGCTCCCTAATACCTAGATTAAACTTGTAAAAGCAACAGATTGCTTGTAGGTATGAGGCATCTCAACAACTGTGTCGTCTGGGGCCTTACATATATGATTACAACAAAGCTGTCAAGATGCCTCTGAGCCAAATACAGAATATTTTAAGTATGGGGAGTTAGAATTTAATGAACATATTAATGTTCCAGAAACATCATTCATATCTGACAGGAAGACATATCAGTCAGCACAGCAGTAAGGTTTAGGGTTTGTATATCGGGAATTTTTGTCAAAGTTTCCAGCCGACCATTTACTTAACTTCTTGTTTGTTCCCCAACCCCCGCCCCCCGCCCCACCCCAATGTTGTGGATAGGCTTGCTGACGTTCTGTTTCTCCTTCCGCCCCCATCGAAAATACTTTAAAACAAATGATATTGTTTCCATGTGCAGAGCAGAATTCAGAACTGCAGGCAATCAATTTTATTGACATCGTCTGAAAAAAATGTTGATGACAGTTGGAGGATGTGAAAGGATTGGATTTTTAAAGTCGCTGGTACTAACAGTGGCAAAAAAAAAATTGAAATGTAATCTCATTAAAAAAAAAAAAAATAGGCCTGTGAGGTAAACTCTCCTAAGAAGGGCATCTTCTTTGGTAGACTGTGATGGGATGGTGAGAAGTCTTGATATCAAGCCTGATGGCTGCCATGATGCGGGGAAGAAAACTTCCCAGAGAAGTGAGTCACCAAGCAAAGATGGCTCGAGTTTCCCTAAGTTGTTTAAAATTGGTTTTAATGTTCTGTTAATGTAAGCAAATAATCATGATTCAGTCTTGGGTGACTTTCAAGCCTGGGTAAGTGAGGCTGGCTCATTATTTTCCAAGGAGTCTAGGGAAGTGTAGACCGTGATGTGCCCACCCAGCAGAGGCCAGACCATGAATATTCCCGAAGTGAGAAAATTCTCTTCCTGGAATTATGAGTCCTTTTCCTGTGTGAACCTTCTAAGCAAAATCTCAAGAACCAAAATAGTAATCATCAAGTCTAATGCAGAAAATTAAAGCTTTTTTTTTTTTTTGGAACATCTTAAGTTGATTTAGAAATTTTGTACACAATATTCGTCTGTGGTTGAAAGGGGCCATACTGAGGTCAAGTGATGTAGTGTTTTCCATTTTTCCATATGAGCCTCACAGTGTGTGATAAAAGCAAACTCCTTTATTTTGTAAGTCTGCAGGAATTTCTGATGAAGTGCAGAGGTCACGTTCCCTGTCAATTTGAGTAGCCAGCATTTTTTAACTACTGTTTTTTCTTCCTTTTCTGTGTGTGTCTTTTCTTCCCTGCCCCCACCTCACCAGAAACCATGACACTTTTCTGACACATGAACAGTGAAGTCCTCCAATCTGAAACTCATTAGCACACAGCATTGGACCCTGTCCAGTGGTTAGAAAATTTCCTGAAGCCTAGAATAACAGCATTTGGTGCAAGTACCATGGACCAGAAGTGACAATGGGGGTAGTCGAGCTCCCCTGGCGCCCTGCCCAGCCAGGAAAGCCAGCTGACCATGCAACCCAGTGAGACAGAGGTCGTGCACAAGGGATGGGCCAGAAAAGTCTGGTCCTTAGAGAAATATGCTTCTGAAATCATAAGGCAATCTCTTTTTTCCCTTATGCTTATTATTTCAATTGAGTTGGAGGTATTTATCAGCATTCACTGCAGGAACATGAAAGCAAGCAATTAGAGAAGTGGGATAAAAACCAATTTCTACAGGATAATATTTTGTCCTTCTGTAACTGTTGGGTATTACAGAATCTATGGGTTTCATTCATTCATTCATTTATTCAAACTTTGGTTCTTGAACCTCATTATCCAGATAACAGGACCTAGAGGAAAGTCTTGCCCTAACATTAGAAAAATTATGCAATTCACCGTGGTTCAGAGTAATTGAAGCCAGGTTTTCAAACAGGAAACTGAGTCCCAGAAATACAGCAGTAATAATATTTTTAAAAAAAACAAAACTCAGATTGTACTTTCCAGGAGCCAGCTACTAAACAATGACCGGATGAGGGTAGATTCTATGATTATTCCCATTTTACAGACGAAGAAAGTAGGGCAGAGGAAAATGAACTTGCTCGGGGCAGACAGTTGACAAGTGGCAGAGCTGGGATTCTAGCTCTAACAGTCTACCTCCAGACTCTGCTTCTATCCATGCGATTCTCCCTCCTCTCCCTAGAGGAACGCCTCGGCCTCACAAGCAGAGACAGTGAATGGAATGGAATCAGAGTTGCTGATGCTTGTCACTAACCACTAGACCACACCGTCTCCTAATTTGGACATATGTTTATGGGCATATTTGAAAAATAGTGCTTGTAATTGAAATATGCACTTTCTAAAGGGAAATGACGCTTGGGAAAGAGAAGAAAGACGGGTATTACTCAAAGCCTGCAGACAACTCTGCAAGTAATTGTCTAAAGGCAGCCGTTGAAATTGAGAAGCAGTTTGGAAAATGTACAGTTTGGGAAATTTGTGTACCGATGTAATTACGGTAGTTGTGAGTTGATGTCATGCCTAGTAACTGTTTTTGTATTGCTTGGGCCTTTGTTACTGAGCTGTGATATCATGAGCAAACTATTATAAACATAGCATGGATATAGCATGCTTGTGTAACAAAAGATCGGGAACTTTTATTAAGTTTGTTTTCCTTGTCATATTGTAAAAATTTATTATGTGTACTGTGTATATTAGAAACAGATTTGGGTAATTCTGTCTAAATGAAGTCATCCTGGCTATTTCCAGACTGTCTGTTTTTGGTTGTGAATAATTTTCATACATCAGATGGTTGTCATATTTAGTCGCTCTCAAAATTTTAAAGAGAACATATCCCATTTTGAACTTTGGGTGGACTTGAGCTGCCTTGCCATTGGAATTGTTTGAGTTAGAAATTATTGCCCAGTAAATTACAGAGGCTGAATACTCGTCATTTCTAAAGGGTCTAGGGCTGCTGACTTCTATTCATAACTTTCCCCCCTTCATCAAAAGAACAGATTTTTAACTACTTAAGTAGTAGAATTTAAAGCTGCCAGGACGCAATTGGGCGAGGCCTGCCAGCCCTTGTCCTTTTACGTTACATCCCATTGAGGAAATTCGGTAAGCATTCAAACAGACAGAGCCTAGCATTTATCGGTGTTCGTGGTAAAATGTGGATTTTTAAACGGGTAACTCAAAAACTGTGGATGACTCAATCCTTCCTAGCTGTTCTCCTCTAGCGCCTTCTTTTGCTACCAAGCTTTTAGAACCTGAATATCCTGTCTGCTGTTTCCAACTTTCTTTCTTTCTTTTTTTTTCTGGTCACTTTCCTTCCTAACCTCCCCCAAATCTGGCTTTGCTGGCCCATCGTCTCCTTGAATGTGATTGTCCCCAAACGCAGGGGCCATGTTTCCATCCTTACCTCAACTTGTCTGACTTGGTAACCTGCGGTCCTCTGGCTGACTCTTGTTCCTGGAAATTGCCTTCTAAACCTCTTTAGTTCAGCGCCCCCGGGTCCCCACCCCGTTCTCTCTTTGTCCCCACTTCTCTTCTGGAACCCAAGTTCACTCCTTTCCCAAAGGTCAGTCCCTTGGATGGTCTCCAGTGTTGCCTCTGTACGTTTGCTCATTCTTCTACCTCTGGACACATTACTCCACGCCTGTGTGTACCCCTCTTAGCCGCCTGTCCATGCCTCTCTCTTAGCTCACCCTCACAGCAATTGAAGTCACCTCTAATCCGACTGATCATCTTTGTTGCCAGGCCCTATTAGTCAGACTCATGCGTCATCATCGACCTAATAATTTCCCTCATCCCCACCACGTTATCAGAGCTGCCATTTTTCCTTCCACTTGGCATATTATATCCATTCCTTTCTCTGTGTTTCCCCTTCTGCTACTTTGTTCCAGAGTTCAGACCTTCAGGAAGTATATGCTTATTAGTTCTTGGCAAAAAAACAGTCATTTATCCTACTCCACACCCTCAGAGCATCTTCTGGTCTTCGTGAGGATCTCTTAGCCTCCCTGCTCCTTTCAGCTTTTCCCTCAATGCCATGTTATTCTGTTCTTCAAGAGCTTTCAGTGATCCACTCTTAAATTTCATCCCCAGTCTACACTCTTTCACCTTCTTCTGGTTTCTTAGTTTTCTAGTCTGGGATTAAATCAGATGACCTGAGAAGGAGGTTGGAGTCCTCTTCCTGGAAGGGGTAGGGGGCGGTCAGTTCAGAGCCATGGTTCCTTCTGTTAAGAGATGGTCATAAGCACAGTCCATCTGATAGTGTTTCTAAGTCCTCCAAATCCAGGATTCCAAATATGGCTTGTTCTAACCCCTGCCATTTAGGCAGAAGGCCCTAGTGACTAAATTGTGTTTAAGTCCAAGAGAATTATGTCTCTGCTTTCTTCAGGAGGAAATTAAAAGCTGTTTGATATGCTGTGTTTTCCCATATCTAAATTCTCTCTCTGTCACCCCATGATTCTTTTTCGTTGACATCTGTTGCTGTGGCCTAGTGGATTGCTTCCCATCTTCTCTCAATGAAGGATCCGCAGTCAGTCACTCCCTTGTCTGCACAGCGAAGAGCTGCTTCATCAAACCTAATGAAGCTGTCTTTAATAAGACATCGGTGAAATTATATCTGGTTTGTTCTTTATTTGATAGTGTAATGGAACTCTTATTTATTCTAGAAATAAAATTAAGAGTTCAAACCACACAGGATAGACAGAGCTCAGAGGTTTTGTTTCACGTAGATCTGAAGTGGCTCTGTCTAGAATGCTGTTTGAAAGATTCTTAAACCACACTGGCCTTTGTAGGATCACTGTGATTGATTAGCCCTGTCTGCCATGGGCACTGGAGTTGGGAATAGGGGTGTGTGTTCCTTTTACCTGCCAAGGCTGACTTACCGACATAGTCTGTGCTGATCACATGCCAAAGTAGAGAAAGACCTGGGACTATTTGTTTCTGCAACATCTACTAGATCCTGTGGTAACTACTGAAATATTATCTAAAATTAAACATGCTCTTTGTGTTTTCCCCATACACTTATCTGAGTTGGTGCAAACTGTGTTCTTATCCTGAACCTCTACTTCTTTGTGGTCAAAAATGAACTGTGATTTGTCTTGAAAGACACAGGATCTTGAACACTGGGTCATCATATAAGCTCAGCTGGGTGGTTGAGAGTTACAGAGATTTGTGTTTCAGAATATGGTGAGAGGAGGCACAGAATGATTAATAGTATGATCTCCGGTGTCAGGCTCCCAGGTTGAAGCCCTAGCACTACCCATACTGCTGTGTGACCTTGGAAAAGTAGCTTAACCTCTCTGTATTTCCGTTTTCTCATCTAGAGAATGTGACTGATTACCTCACCTACCTGAAGGCAGTTGTAGAGATTAAATGATTAATGCACGAAAAGTGCTTGCGCAGTGCTTGGGACATAATAAATTCTCAGAAAAGTTAGCTTTTCTCATAATTATATAAACTCCTTTTAAAGGGAAAATGAATACCTGTTAAACTTCAAATTATATTTTAATTCAGTTAAAATAGTCCCTTTTCAGATATACATTTTAGCAGTGCAACAGAGGCTATCCTTTGGCTGGTAGTCCGTTGTGCTTAACCAGACACAATGGGAAGACAGCAGACTTCCCATCTGTAACATGGGGATGACCACATGCCTGACCTGTGGAGTTATGAAGATTAGTTGAGTTACTACATTATAAATAGCCTAAAACAGTACAGAGTACACAACAAATCCTCAAATATTAGCTATTCTCATCATCTCTGCTACTATTGTTATCGTTATTTCTTGGCGGAGCGTTATTTTCCTAAATGCATCCACTCTGGCATAAATGAGAGTCACGCTGTTCTGAAAATCCCATCGTGGTCTCTCTCTTACCCTAGTTTTCCCAGAATTGTATGTGAATTCATGCTGTTTTGTCATAACAGCCAAGGAGGTAGTGCTTAGCCTTGTATCGTGAAGCTGTGGCATTCTGCACTCTGCCTGGCGCCAAATAGGTAATTCATAGATACTTCTTCCCTATGAGTTAGGGGATGGTGAGTGATGAGTTAATAAATGAGTGAAACATCTAAGCCAAGAAGAAAGGAAAATTGATACTGCTTTAGTTGAGGAGGTTGCAGACTGGTCTCAAGTTCATAAACCTCTAGGAACATTTCAAGACCATAAACACAGCATTTAAAATAAACTAGTATCAGTTGTGCCTGAATCTTCCATCGGGTTGATAAAATGAATCTTGCCAGGTAGGGAGTGAAAATCACAAAACTCCTGCATTGCTGTTTGACTGCCCTTAATGCTCTGTGCTCACCTCTGTGCAGTTACTAATCTGTTTAAGGTATAATATTAATAGCATAGAACTTTAATTCCTAGGTACAGAAAATTAAAGGAGACTAAAGGCAAAACACAGAAATGTATTTGGTATCAAGATGAAGTTCAATGAAGCATAGCGAAGATGGAATCAATTATGTAATAAACGTGGAGGGATGATGGAAAATATACCTAAATCTCTCATTTTGAAAGGAATTGGTTTACTTGATTATTTGCAACAGTATCACACTCAGGAAAATCTAAGACAAATGAAAGCAAAACAGAATTTAATTGAGCTATTATTTTGCAGACTTTGGCTTGGTTTCAGACAGTCTAATCAAATTGTGCTTTGCTCAAATAACTAATGTTAAATGCAGCCTACCAACAGATGTTTAAAAAGAGTCTAATTGGAAAATCTACATCCTGGATTTAGTCTGTCTCATTGGGAAAAAAATAGCTTCAAATTTATATTTTGGGGGATGACACCTAAGTGACAGGCATTTCTAGAAAAGATACAGTTTTCTTCAGGGTTGCTTGGTGCTTGGGTGGAATTACCTTGAACAGTCAAAGGTGGCGCTCTGGAAATTGAAGTTCTTGGAAATTCTCCAGCTCTGTGCCATGCAGCGTCGTACAGAGAAATCTCCTTTATCACATTACATCACCAGCGTCCTGTTACAGTCCCTGGATCGTGTCGGGCTCGTGTGCTATAATTTATAATGAACCCTTGCAAGTCATGCAAGGCACATACTGATTGATGACATTTAAAGGTGCTGTCAAGGTGGCTAGGTAATGAAGTTGACCTTCCTGCGTTGTTGTCTCAGTTTCACGTTGGTATACAGAAACTATTTCACCTGCCATATTTGCTTGGAACTTTTCATGAAATCTACAAAAGGAACTTGGCCTAATTGTTAACTCTTTTCTTCCTTTAGACCAGGAGTCAGCCATTTCTTCTATATAGGATCAGATGGTGAATGTTTTTGATTCTTTGGGCCATTTTTTCCTCCGTGGCAGTGTTTACTCTGCTCTTGTCATGCAAAGGCACCACAATATGTGTAATTATCTATTAAAATAATCCCCTACGTGTGAACAAGTTTGTTCCAAGTGCACATTGTAAGTCCCATTTATTCATAAGTCCCACAAAGTTAGCCTACGTACTCAACTAACACAATAGGCTATACAGTACCGTGCAGCAATTGGTTTATGTTACTTTTCACACAGATAATATTAAGTTGGTGCAAAAGTAATTACGGTTTCAGACTTTGAATTTTAAATCGTCAATAACTAGACTCAAACACATATTTATTAATCAAAATCAGGACCATTACAATCAACACAATTTTTTCCAGTGAGAAATAAGTTTATTCCTGTAGCTTAAAAATCCATGCTTCGGGATGCAGCAAACCCTTGGAAAGCATTTTCTGCATCCTGCTGGTTGCGGAAGCATTTTCCCTGCAAAAAGTTGTCGAGATGCTTGAAGAAGTGGTAGTCAGCTGGCAAGAGGTCAGGTCATTATGGCAGATGATTATGGCAAAACTTTGTAGCCGAATTCATTCAACTTTTGAAACACCGGTTATGTGACGTGCAGTTAGGCTTTGTTGCGGAAAAGAATTGGGCCCTTTCTGTTGAGCAGTTCTGATTGCAGATATTGCAGTTTTCAATTCATCTCTTGATTTGCTGAGCATACTCCTCGGGTGTAATGGTTTCGGTGGGATTCAGAAAGCTGTAGTGAGTCAGATCAGAACAGCAGCAGACCACCAAACAGTGACCGTGACCTGTGTGTGTGTGTGTGTGTGTGTGTGTGTGTGTGTACATACGCACGTGCGTGCAAGTTTGGCTTTGGGAAATGCCTTGAAGCCTCTTCTCTGTCCAACCAAACAGTGGCCATGACGTGTGTGTGTGTGTGTGTGTGTGTGTGTGTGTGTGTGTGTGTGTACATACGCACGTGCGTGCAAGTTTGGCTTTGGGAAATGCCTTGAAGCCTCTTCTCTGTCCAACCAAACAGTGGCCATGACGTGTGTGTGTGTGTGTGTGTGTGTGTGTGTGTGTGCACATACGCACGTGCGCGCAAGTTTGGCTTTGGGAAATGCCTTGAAGCCTCTTCTCTGTCCAACCACTGAGCTGGTTGTCACTGGATGTTGTATAAAGTTCACTTTTCATTGCACATCACAATCTGATTGAGAAACGGTTTGTTGTTGTTTCACAGAATAAAAGAAGGCAACACTTCAAAATGGTGATTTTTTGGAATTGTGGTCAGCTCATGAGGCACCCACTTATCGAGCTTTTTCACCTCCCCAATTTGTTTTAGATGCCAAATGACTATAGAGCGGTTGACGCTGAGTTCTTGAGTAAACTTCTGGTGTAGTTGCAGCAGGATCAGCTTCCATGATCCTCTCATTTGATCATTGTCAACTTCCTATGGCCAATCACTGCGCTCCTCATCTTCAAGACTCTCGTCTCCTTTGCAAAACTACTTGAACCACCACTGCACTGTATGTTCATTAGCAGTTACTGGGCCAAATGCATTGTTAATGTTACAAGTTGTCTCTGCTACTCTGTGACCCATTTTGAACTTGAATAAGAAAATCACTTGAATTTGCCTTTTGTCTAACATCATTTCCCTAGTCTAAAATATGTATAAAATAGGCAGTTAGAAATACTGAATAATTCATTAGCAAAAAACATTAAGTAAGAAATGCACATCAAAATGATGTATAGCATAACATTTATTTAAGAATGTATTCCAATGTCAAATGGCAGAGTTCAACAATGCAAAACTGAAATTATTTTTGCACCAACCTAATGCTGAAACTCCAATACTTTGGCCACCTCATGCAAAGAGTTGACTCATTGGAAAAGACCCTGATGCTGGGAGGGATTGGGGGCAGGACGAGAAGGGGACGACAGAGGATGAGATGGCTGGATGGCATCACTGACTCGATGGACATGAGTTTGAGTAAACTCTGGGAATTGGTGACGGACAGGGAGACCTTGCGTGCTGCAATTCATGAGGTCGCAAAGAATCGGACACGACTGAGTGACTGAACTGAACTGAATATATAAAAACAAAAAAATAAAACATTTAAAATCCTACCATACAGTACTTTGAAAAATACAATAGTAATAGCTAAATCACCACTGCTTTTTCCCTTGCTTCTGAACAATTTGGGGCTTGAAATGAAGATACTGCACTACTTACTCTATACAGTACTGTCCAGCAACGTGCACAGAGGCCCAATCACTTGTAGGGGATGCACTCACGTGACAGTGCATGCCAGACACATGAACTAATGTGACTGGACATGCAAACTCGCAGCTGTATCTTTGAAAGTTCACAACTTGAGGGTTCATATGTCGGGGACTTACTGTATATATAAATAATGAGCACGTGCTATTTCAGCAAAAACTCCTTTGTGAATTTTAGAGTTTAAATTTCATATAATTTTCAAATATCACAAAATATTCTTTTGCATTTTTTTTCAACTATTGGAAACATAAAAACAGTTGTAGCTCAGGGCTTTTATTGCCACGTACAGACACAGGCAGCACCCAGATTTGGGCTGGAGTTTGCTGACTTTTGCTGTAATAAAAGATCAGGTATGATCTCACAGGTTGTCCATTGACAAAGTTGTCAGAATGTGGGGGCTGGTGAAGACTGAAACCTGATCACCATATGCCAGGCTTTGCACCTAGGTATGGAACTAGCACAACATTTTCTTGGAAGATAGAGTACCTTTTTCTTATTTGCATAGGGGTGATGCCCGTGAGCACCCACATTTCTTTTCATCTTCTTGGTTGGACATGTGTCCATGAATTGTGGTAGGTATAATGGCTAAACTAGTACTAAGTTTATTTATTTTTAACTGAAGGGTAAATGCTTTACAGAATTGTTTTTGTTTCTGTTGAACATCAACATGAATCAGCCAAGGTATACTTTTTGAGATTCAAGGAAATAGACCTGGCTGACAGAGCTTTATTAAACCCATGTGATACAAAGTCATCTCTTGGTATTTTGAGGGTTGGTTCCAGGAGTTCCCAAGGATATCAAAACCTCAGATGCTCAAGTTCAAAATGGTCAGCCCTCCATATCCTTAGGTTCTGCATCCATGGATTCAACCAACCATGGATGGATATTTTGATCCTCAGTTGGTTGAATCCCAAAGATGCAAGACTTGCAAATATGAGGGCCAACTGTTCTTGTGTGAAATTGAGGAAAGCACCCTTTCAAGATGTCTTACTCCAATCTGAAGTATTTGCATAATGTATCTGACTTTATTACATTAAAGCACTTTACTTCTGTCTGCCAAAAAATATCTTATAGATCTATAGATACTTTATAGATAGTTAAAGAGACAGATGTAGGATGCTTCCAAATGTGAATGGCTCCTTTTTGAATCCAAAACATAATGGTACTTCTTCCACCCAGTGCTCTCTTGCAGCACTCAGCCATAGGCTGATGCTGTTTTCCTCCCCTGTTTGCATTTTAAATCCAAACGTGTCTGATTTTGGCAAAGTGACTTACCTCTGTAAGTTTCCATTTCTTACCTACAAAAGATTAGTCAGTGGTTCTCAAACCTCGAGGCACATCAGAATTAATATAATGTTTATCATCATTAAGATCTAGGTCTCAAAGCTTCTTAAATATAGGTAGATTACTGAACTCTGTCTGTGAGTAAAAATCTTGGGATGGGGCTGAAGCATGGGTTTAAAAGCCTTCAAAAGTGCTTTTTTATGCATACCCATAGTTAAAGATCACTTGTCAAGGTGACTGCTAAGTTCCTTCCCAACTTGAAATCTCAGCATTTCTTTCATTCAGCTTTCCCTCATGTTTTTGTCTCCTAGCCTCCTTTTAGGGTAGTTGAGATAAACTCTCTAACTTGGTCTCACCAATGTGAACAAGCAGTGGCCATCAGAAGATGTTAGGGAATCCCTGGGTTTTGCCCTTAGATGACTTGCACTATACAAGAGGCAGAATGTACTGTGTAGGAATTAGGTAGACCACCCACCCCATTAACCCTGGAGTCCTCTTAAGTCCAGGGAATGAGAACGAAGAAGGATAATACAGGTGGTGTCATATTGAGGGTCTATGGGGGGGGGGGGGTTAAATATGCAGCTGGTCTGTCTTTCTCCATACACTTGTGCATTTCTGCTTTGGAATGGACCTGTAGACCCTATTTTTTTATGATATGCACCCATTTTGATGGTATTTCCAGGCCTTCCCAAGTTAGGAAATATACTATAAGTCTCACGAGTTCAGTAAACTTGATTTCCTAACAAAGCCATTTGGATATCTTTCAGGTGAGTGTTGAAATTGGCCCTCATCTCAGTCACACCTGGTTTCTAGGAGTTGAGGGCATACCTCATTCAGGGACTTGAATGTTATTTAAAATGTAGAGACTGTGTTTCTCCAGGGCCTTTATTCTGTCAGTGATTTATAAACAAATACCTACTCTGCTCATTTGCAAAATACAGGAAGGGGGAAAAAAAAAACAAACCACCAACATGGAGCCAGAAAGATAAACTGGGTGTCTTATGCCTCCTCACCTGTATTACACTTGTCTTGTCTGACTTGACTTTTTAACATGGACGCCTCTTCATTCTGCAACTGTTTGAGAATTTGAAGACTGTTAATTGATGAAGGCAAAACAGTCTTAAAGCTGCATGGTCCATGAGGTCCTAAGGGCACTTGGGACCATTTCTCTTTAACACCAGCTGTAGGAAGCCTGAATATTCACCATCTGTCAGCATGAAGCCAATCTGACTTTTTGCTTTCCTTTTTTTTTTTTTTAATGTAATTTATCAATTGGAGTTTTACGAAAAAAAGAGATTATATATATTCTTTGATTTATGAACAGCAGGTCAGAAATTTCAAAAAAAAATTTCAAGGGCAGTAATTTTGAAAATGTACACAGATGAATTCGAAAATAAATATTTCACTGACTACACAGCTCTGTTTAGAATACAAGCTTAGGAAATGTATTCCAGGAACCTTAACATTTTGCATGTCACAGTGTCAGTTCATGCACAATATATTAATGCTTAATTGAAGATAATGTAACTGCAGATCAAAGGCATAATTAACAGGCTTGCAGAAACTCTGATGTAGATCAGGATTTGACTAATAGAAGTCTCGACAAAACTGGTTTAGGAAAGGATAGTGAGACCAGCCAAGTCTTCATCTGTCTGCTCAGCTGATGGTGACAGCAGCTGGAGGTTCTCACAGGGTGGGTGGGTGAATGAGGACCATGATCACCTTCACCATTCACCGGTACCTCCATTGAACTCGACACTTCGCTGGTTGGGCTCCTGCTTGGTCCCTGGAGCTGCTGGACGGCAGAGTCTTGATTATCAACTTGTCAGAGTTCTTTTCCATCAGTATCAGGGTATCTCTGTGTCTCTTAGACCTATAAGTTGTATAGAAAGTACTTGAGCTGGGACCAGGTTTTAGAGCAGCAGTTGGCAAACATAGACCAGTGGGCCAAATCCCACAGCTTGTTTTTGTAGGACTCACAAGCTGTTTATGTTTTTAAATGGTTGGGAAAAAAATCAAAAGAAGAATAATATTTCATGAAACATTAAAATCCATGAAATTCAGATTTCCGTGTCCACAAGTAAATCTTATCAGTATAGAGCCATACTCATGCATTTTGCTGACCGGGACTTCTCATGGTAGATTTGTGTAGTTGCATATCTCACAAGACCTTAGAATATTATTGTCTTGACTCTAACAGAAAAAGTGTGTGGACTCCTGGTGAAGAAGTTTGGGTTTGATCTTGAGGACATCTTTGGGAGGAGAAGTTTGGGCATCTGGCAACATACTAGTTTTATAAGGAAAGTAGATGAAAAATAAAAAAAAGTATTTTCCCCTCATGTTAGAAAAAAAAAAGCAGTGCTTGGAGGGAAACTAATAGAGAACACAGTCATTGAATGCAAAGACCCCAGCATTTTCATGAAATTATTGATCTTTATTGTTACTATCATCCTCAGTAAGATGTGAGTCTCATTTGGATCTTTAATAATGTAATTACCATCATTAAGATCTCGGATTTACCAGAAAGATGGTGCTAATGAACTTGTTTGCAGGTCAGCAGTAGAAACACAGACATAGAGAACAGACTTGGGGATGCAGTAGGGGAAAGAGAGGGTGAAACAAATTGAGAGAGTAGCATGGAAACGCACATAGTACCATATGTAAAATAGATAGCCAGTAGGAGTTTGCTATAGGACACGGGGAGCTCAACTTGGTGCTCTGTGACAACCTAGAGAGGTGGGATGGGGTGGGAGATAGAAAAGAGGTTCAAGAGGGAATAGACATGTATATACCTATGGCTGATTCATGTTCATCTATAGCAGAACCCAACACAATATTGTAAAGCAGTTATGCTCCAATTAAAAATAGATAAATTAAAAAAAAATCTCAGATTCATCTGATGTTAACATGAATTGAAAATGCTATAGCAGTTCTTATCTGACAGCAGGGCCCCTAGAAAATAAATGTGAGCTTAACTAGAGGGTTGACTCATTCATTTACTCATCCATCCACTTGCACGTATGTTCCTGTTTATTGTTTACCTCTTGTGTCCTGGACCCTGTCTTGTATTGGACTTCAGAATTGAGTATTTCTTAGTCCTTCTGTCACACTGAAACTGGAGAGAGAATTGTAATGTCTTGTATTGGACTTCAGAATTGAGTATTTCTTAGTCCTTCTGTCACACTGAAACTGGATAGAGAATTGTAATATGATATAGTGAATATACCAATGGACTCGAACAAAGGGGACTCTGGGAACATAAAGGAATGGAGCACATGGAATGTGACTAGTGCCAACCAAGAGCTTCACTTTTAATTTATATCTCAGTTCAGTTCGGTCACTCAGTCGTGTCTGACGCTTTGCGACCCCGTGGACGGCACCACACCAGGCTTCCCTGTCCATCACCAACTCCTGGAGCTTACTCAAACCCATGTCCATGACATCGGTGATGCCATCCAACCATCTCATCCTCTGTTGTCCCCTTCTCCTGCTTTCAGTCTTTCCCAGCATCAGGGTCTTTTCCAGTGAGTCAATTCTCTACATCAGGTGGCCAAAGGATTGGAGTTTCAGCTTCAGCATCAGTCCTTCCAAAGAATATTCAGGATTGATTTCCTTTAGGATGTACCGGCTGGATCTCCTTGCAGTCCAAGGGACTCTCAAGAGTCTTCTCCAACACCATAGTTCTAAAGCATCAATTCTTCGGCACTCAGCTTTCTTTATGGTCCAACTCTCACATTCATACATGACTATTGGAAAAACCGTATCTTTGACTAGACAGACTTTTGTTTGCAAAGTAATGTCTCTGCTTTTTATATGCTGTCTAGGTTGGTCATAGCTTTTCTTCCAAGGAGCAAGCATCTTTTAATTTCACGACTGCAGTCACCATCTGCAGTGATTTTGGAGCCCAAAAAATAAAATCCGTCACCATCTCCATTATTTCCCTGTCTATTTGCCATGAAGCAATAGACTAGAAGCCATGATCTTAGTTTTCTGAATGCTGAGTTTTAAGCCAGCTTTTTCACTCTCCTCTTTCACTTTCATCAAGAGGCTCTTTAGTTCTTCTTCACTTTCTGCCATAAGGGTGGTGTCATCTGCATATCTGAAGTTATTGATATTTCTCCCAGCATCTTGATTCCAGCTTATGCTTCATCCAGCCTGGCATTTTGCATGATGTACTCTGCATATAAGTTAAATTAGCAGGGTGACAATATACAGCCTTGATGTACTCCTTTCCTGAGTTGGAATCAGTCTGTTGTTCCATGTCCAGTTCTAACTGTTGTTTCTTGACCTGCATACAGATTTCTCAGGAGGCAGGTCAGGTGGTCTGGTATTCCCGTCTCTTGAAGAATTTTCCATTGTTTGTTGTGATCCACACAGTCAAAGACTTTGGCGTAGTCAATAAAGCAGAAGTAGATGTTTTTCTGGAACTCTCTTGCTTTTTTGATGATCCAAAGGATGTTGGCAATTTGTTTTCTGGTTCCTCTGCCTTTTCTAAATCTAGCTTGAATATCTGAAAGTTCACAGTTCATGTGCCGTTGAAGCCTGGCTTGGAGAATTTTGAGCATTACTTTGCTTAGCGTGTGAAATGAGTACAATCGTGTGGTAGTTTGAAAATTTTCTGGCATTGCCTTTCTTTGGGGTTGGAATTGAAAACTGATTTTTTTCCAGTCCTGTGGCCACTGCTGAGTTTTTCAAATTTGCTGGCATATTGAGTGCAGCACTTTCACAGCATCATCTTTTAGGATATGAAATAGCTCAACTGGAACTCCATCACCTCCACTAGCTTTGTTTATAGAGATGCTTCCTAAGGCCCACTTGACATTGCATTCCAGGATGTCTGGCTCTAGGTAAGTGATCACACCATCGTGGTTATCTGGGTCATGAAGATCTTTTCTGTATAGTTATTCTGTCTTTTCTTGCCACCTCTTCTTAATATCTTCTGCTTCTGTTAGGTTCATACCATTTCTGTCCTTTATTGTGCCTATCTTTGCATGAAATGTTCCCTTGGTAGCTCTAATTTTCTTGAAGAGATCTCTAGGCTTTCCCATTCTGTTGTCTTCCTCTATTTCTTTGCATTGATCACTGAGGAAGGCTTTCTTATCTCTCTTTGCTATTCTTTGGAATTCTGCATTCAAATGGGTATATCTTTCCTTTTCTCCTTTGCCTTTCGCTTCTCCTCTTTTCATAGCTATTTGTAAGGCCTCAGACAACCATTTTGCCTTTTTGCTTTTCTTTTTCTTGGGGATGGTCTTGATCACTGCCTCCTGTACAATGTCACGAACTTCTGTCCGTAGTTCTTCAGGCACTGTATCAGATCTACTCCCTTGAATCTATTTGTCATTTCCACCGTATAATCGTAAGGGATTTGATTTAGGTCATACCTGAATGGTCTAGTGGTTTTTCCTACTTTCTTCAATTTAAGTCTGACTTTGGCAATAAGGAGTTCATGATCTGAGCCACAGTCAGCTCCTGCTCTTGTTTTTGCTGACTGTGTAGAGCTTCTCCATCTTTGGCTGCAAAGAATATAATCAATCTGATTTCATTGTTGACCATCTGGTGATGTCCATGTGTAGAGCTTTCTTTTGTGTTGTTGGAAGAGGGTGTCTGCTATGACCATTGTGTTCTCTTGGCAAATCTCTGTTAGCCTTTGACCTGCTTCATTTTGTACTCCGAGGCCAGATTTACCTTTTACTGTGGCTACCTCTTGACTTCCTACTTCCTAATTTGTATTTACTTCAAATTAAGTAGCCATATGTGGGAGTGGCTACCATTTTGGACAATGCAGATAGAGAATATTTCTGTCATCGTAGAAAGTAAATTGGATAGTACTATTCTAGAATTTCTTTGGCTTTGAAAATATTTTGGTAAATATATCCTTCTGATGAAAGATCAAAAGGTAGTCTCTTTTAATGTGGCTTCTTCATCTATCTCCTAAGTGTGTGTCTCTAACTTCTGGTCACATACTCTATCTTCTGTATTCCTCTTTGACTGAATGGCTATCAGGCAGGACAATAATGCCATAATTTCTGGAAACAGCTAATGTCTTTCCCTGGGGGCTGAAGTTTTCCCTTCTAATAAGAAAAACTCCAAAGTTCTGGACGTTTCATTGAAGGAAACCAAGCCAAACTCCCTCCCCCGCAGTGAACCACAAGACTCTTTGAAAACTGATGATTATTTTTATTTGTGTAGACTTAAGATGGAAATAAGAACTTCAAAAGAGAATTTGAAAAATACCCTTCTCACCAAAAAAGCTTAAATCATTTCCTCTGAAAGTTTCCTTCTATCGAAGGTTTACTTTGGTCCCACAGACTAGCCTCCTCCTTGCCTCAGTCTGAGGGGGAGGAACGTGACCTTCACTTTCCACTGATGTTGCTCTAAGGGTCCCACAAGGGTCCTGACTTGAGTCCTTTCTCAGGGGCAGAGACTGACACACCATGGTTTCCTGTTGGCTTTGCCAAAAACCAAATCTTTGAACTTCATTTTTGGCTTCTAAAACCTGTTCATAGTTTTGCTTCTCACACCTGCCTCCTAGGCATGAGGTTTATAGGTCTGTGTTTTATCAACAGTGATGTAATGAGTAGTGATATGTCCACTTAGATTAATAGCAGTAATAATATTAGAATTAAGTTTATTGGTGGACTCTGTGGATTGGTTAGTGGAAACTTGGAATTACCCTTAATCTTTAGCTTCAGATGTCAATGAGAAAACAAAACTTAGTTGTTATGACTCTAGAGTCAGATATACCCAAATCAAAATCCATTTGCCAGCTGTATGGCCTTGTCCAGATTAGCTTACTTCTGGAATTCTTCTATAAAGTAGAAATATCCAACCATTAGATTATTTCAGAGGATTCAGTATAAAGAATATACATGCAAAGAACTGACACGTAGCACTCAGAGTGTTACTTTCCCTTGTAGCCAGGGCTCTTAGCATCTTGATTATGATGTTAGTCATGAGTTATCACTTGTGGAGATCCTAGACTGGCCTGCACAGAACGAATTGGAATTTTATGTAACATTAAGATTTTTCTCAACAATGATCGATGGGCAGAATGGCGATTGTCATTGGAAATACGCATGTCAGAGCAATTGCTTTTAGGATGGCTACAGTTGTATTATCATCTCCAGATCTTTCATATACACTTAATGGGTTAAAGATTCTCCAGACAAGATTGTGCCGAGTGGATGTTCACATCTGTCGGTCCTCTCTACCGGGACCTACTTCACTTGTGATGGTACAGTTAGCTGCACCTGCTGAGAAGAAGAGAGACGTGTGATGCTTACTCTCCTCACTTCCCGACCCCTTCCTAGTTCCCCTCTCCACTCTAAGGAGGAAGCTGTCCAGCTATTTTCTCATTGAGCTTATAGCTTCATATGTGCAAGCAGGACCAGAGAGGACTCCAATTTCCTTGTAACTTCCTTTCCTTGGGTCTTGATGTGTTGGGAAGCAAAGCATGGGTTTTAACGTTGTCTTCTGAGGAAGCCTTCCAGTCAGCGTTAACTTGCTTCTCTGGGGACTCAGTCATTTGTCACTGTTCACTGCCCTGTCACTTTTCCCCCAAGGGTACTTCTCCACACACCTGCAAGACACTTGCTCTTTCACTTCTGTTTTGCCACATTTATTCACTGCATTTATTTTAAAAAGGGACAAATATTTTCTAACAGCAAGTAGGACTACTTGCTGTTACAAATAGGGTGGTTGTGTTTTAAAAAGCATGAAATTTAAAAAAATAAAAGCAAATAAAAAGCATGAAGTTGTCCAAGAAAATGTGGAAGAAGCTTAGGAAATGGAAATTAAAGAAAGTAGGAAATTTGAGGTCTCAATTAGAACAGGAGAAGAACGCGGAAAGCAAGAGATCCAGTAGAGACTGCATGCAAACTGTGGGTCGGCAGTCTGGACACTGTTTCATTTGCACAAAGTGTTGAACATCTTGTAGACTTAGTTCCAAAGGTAAAAATGCTGAAACGGTTCCCATGAAAATTCCTTTTTCCAAGGATAGCTGGAAATAATTTGACTCCAAGGATAACTCCTTATCCTTTTTAAAAGAAAAGGAAGCTGGAGCAGCATTTCTACATGACATTGGTTATCTGGAGCTCAGAAATACTGCTCCTTCCTACCTCACTGTGGACTTGAGCCTGCCACATAGTTCCTTTCAGTAACTGTCTCTCTGCTGTAGTCCCTTTTTCCCAGGGGCCAGACGCTCCTTTAACAAATCCACCCCAGAGTCGGGAGGGCTTTGATTGTCTGCCACAGGCCAACTTGAGCTCAGGGATTTGGGAGTTCTGGCTTCTTTATCCCTGGGCATCCTGACTGTAAATGTGACATCTTCTCTAACTGCTGCCCACATAAAGCTGAAACCTCACGTTCTTACCTGGGGCTCTGAAACAGCGATGAATTCCCATAATGCCAGGGTGGGGCAGGGGGCATATTTTCCTCCAGGAGAAAAGTGTGCATTAGACAAGATGATCCATGTTTTCCCGTATAAGGTTTGAATATTGTGTGACTGCACAACATAGTGTCTTCAAGCCACAGTTTTAACATTTATTATTTCACACATTTTCTCTGGGTCAGAAATATGGGAGTACTCATGAGGGTTCTGAATCATGGTCTCTCATGAGGTTGCAGGTAAAATTGTGAGGCTGGGGCTACCCTGGGACTGAAGGATCTGCTTCTGAGACGCCTCACGTGACAGGAAGCCATCTGCGCTCATGGTGCAGATCTCTCCAGAGTGCCACTTGAAAGTCCCATAGCATGGCAGCCAGCACCCCCCAGGATGATCCAGGTCTATTGTGACCTAGCTCTGGAAATCATTTCTTATTACTTTTGCCATGTTTATTTGTCGCACAGACTGGCCCTGATCCAGTGTTGGAGAAGACTGCAGAAATCATGCATACTAGCGGGTTGGGCTGATCATGCATCTTGGGCTGATCCTGTGGAGGGTCATGGCCCAAGTGAGCCAGCGTGGCAGCTTGTCATGTGTCGCATCCCTCGGCTGGAGTGGACAGAATCAAAGGGTAAAGGCTAACTGTTGCCCTGTTGGTTCAAAGCCATCGACCAAAGTGGCATTCTCGTCACTTAAGAGAGTTCCCTGTGACTAATGAGAAAGATTGACTCCAGAAGAGATGAATTGTACCATGATGTTTGAGGAATTAGATTTCTTTGTTACATTCTCCAAGTTTCCTCCACTCTTTCCTCCTTGAACATTGAGAGGTTGTGTATTCTCAGAGCGGTGAGGGCTTGGAGATTATCACATAGTGATTTTAAGGCAAAATCAGAAGTTCAGCATTTCCATCCAGTGGCCTCTCCAGCTTCAGTATTTTAGAGGTCTGATGTTACTAGAATGATTTTGTTAGTAGTTAGGTGGTCAGATGGAAAGTTAAGAGAAAGAAGTTCTTGCAGAGTCTTGAATAGACTGATAGAAGAGTCCCTGTCCAACCTCTGACAAATCACTGGCTGACTGCCTTTTTTAGACAGTGTTTGATAAGGGTCAAGCAAAGCAGACAGGGTTCCTGAACTCACGGAACTGACATTCTTATGGGACATTAAACCTATATGCAAAATAATAATAATCACCAGATGTCAGATGATGATGAAGGCTGTTAAGAAAACAAACCTGATTAAGATCTAGACAGTGGTGATGAGATTCCCATGGTAGATTGACCGGCCAGTCAAGACCTCTTTGAGGAAGTGATCTTTGAGTGGAGACCTCAGTTGAGTCTTGCAAGTGTCTAGAAGAATATTTAAGACTGAAGGGGCAGCAGGTGGAAAATCCAGTCCCTACCCCCCGGCCCTGACCCTTAGAAGCAGGTTTGGCAAGGCTTCCGCAGTTCACGGAGGGTCTATCCACTCTTCTGCGCTAAGATTGTCACCACTGTGCTTCTGGTTGACCACTGGCCCTGTTCTGTCCTATAGCCCTGCTTAGCCGTCTTCGCTAAAGAAATTCTTCTGCATGCTCAAGAAGAATCACATGGGAAGCACAGAGTGCTGTGATGAGTTGATGTGTATTTCCCCTTTTTGTCCCCACCAAGATTTTGACAAAACTTATGTATGCAAACAGATATTTTTATTTGTTTCACTTGAGTCGCTTTTGCATAATATAACAAGCCCATGATTTCACATGTACAGTAATTCATAGAAAGTGATAGTCATCTTGCTTAGACACCTTATTTCTCAAAACTAGCTTGCTAAATATAGCACCTTCTCAGCCCCATATAAGGTGGCATAAAAGAAAAGAAAAAATAAAGGTCAAAGTTTCCCCACCCACGAATTTGGTTATAAAAACAGCAAAGCAGGGTTTTTCTGAACTTGAATCAGTAAATTTTTAATTTAAATAGTATCCTGTTTTGACAAAGTGCTAAACCACAGAAGTCTCAGAAAGACACTCTTAAGCTTGTGTCAATACCTGCTGGCATCTCTCAACAGGAAGTTTGGGATGGCTTTTGTTGTCGTTGTGTGAGCCGCCAACAAGGAATGTGTGCCCTTATTTGTTGCATCCGGGAAATGGTCAGAAGTGCTCTGGTGTGGCTGGAGCCTGTTGACATTACTCTGTTGCATAACCCTTTGCCAGACAAAAACCTGTATTGTTTCTTGTGTTCAATTAGTCACCATTAGACTCGGGCTTTGTGAAACGTGCCTCCTGAGTGAGGCGGGATAAGGGTCACACAGACTCCCTTCCCTGACCCATGCAGCAGAGAACTGAGCCTGTGAACCGTCCCCGCCTTGGTGTTGGGATCACATCGCCCGTACAGTTCAGTTATGAGGGGCCTGCATGGCTCTTGAGTGGCTTGAACTCTCCCTAAGAAACCCAAGGAACTAGAAGCTCTCTTTGTTGGATTTCATTCCTGGCTCTTTTTCAGTTTCTTGCATGTTGAATAGTTAAGTTACATTTTACTGTAAAGGTGACTGCATTTTTCTTATGGGCCCTTCAGGGTAAACAGCCGTTCGTTTCCATCTGTGAACACACATGTAGCTTGTGTTGGGGTAGGATGCCCGGTGCTTCCAAAGTCATTATTTTTCTGTAATGTTTATGCTCCGTGCTTGTGCATATATCGATTCCATGCCCCAGTGCCGGATGGAGAGGTAGCCTATAATTTCAGCTGAATGTGTTACATTTGAAAGTAGACCAGAGTGGAAGCAAGGGGTAGATCAAGCAAATAGCTTTTCATCTTACATCAGTTGGTTATCTGCTTTGTTCTGGGGCAGGAGTTGGCAGCCCAGGGTCACATTAGATATCGCTCACGATTTAGAAGAGAGGCATTCTTGGAAAGTATCTGGCAAGACAGAACTCAGGATTTCAATCCCTGCCTCTCATTAGATTTGGGCTTTGTCAAATGTACCTCTCAGTGACTGATGGTGAAGTTGGAGATGGCTTCTCTGGTCTATGATTGCAGCTCTTATCTCTTGACCAGCTAGAGATGGTAAAGATTAGAAAACGCAACAACGATTCCATGTTCTCCAAAGATAAAATTAGCATGACACTTATTAAAAGTGTTCCTTTACATACTTTTTTCTCAGTAAATTGTGTAATAACAACATCAGTAGTTTACGTTGTCACATGAAGAATTAGAAGATTCTCTTCTAGGCAAAACTCACATATCTCTTCAATATGGAATTAACCAACCATCCTCTGTGGGTAAACTGTAACTGCTGGGCAGAGTCAGAGAGAGCAGAGACCACTTTTTGCCCCCTTGCCCAGGGACAGACAATGGGAAAGGCCAAATGCCAACATGAGATATGATTTCAGGTTTAAGGTGGCAAAGAATATAGTTATGAATAATTTCAAACTGATATTTTAGTTCAAAATTTAGAATTGTTGGCTGCGCAATCAAAATAATTAGTCTGGATTTAGAGGCACAGGTCTGAATCCTGACCTGCCACTGGGATCTTGAGCATAATCCTAAACTTTCACTTTTGATCGTGGGTCAATGAAATGGCTATAGATGATGCTCATCTCACAAGCTTAAGGTAAGGACCATTTGAAAATTGGAACAGGAAGCATCCAGCCTGAGACACCTAGCATGTGACACACGCTTAACAAAAGATACCGGTGATATCATCAGAACTCGATGAACTTGGTTATGATGATTTTAAGACACCAGGTTGTTATTAATATTATTGGTAAAAAACCTTAAACCATAGAACCTCATTCATCTTTGGCTAGAATTTGATAATAATAGGAAAACAAATGGAATTTTGAATGCCAGATATTAATAAGGTTAAGTGAAGATGCTGGATTGAAGGGAAAAAAAAGTAGCTATAAGCTGTTGATAAGCTGAACAGAAGGATCATTAAATGAAATAAATAAACCACTAATGGAGAACAACTATTTTATGCCTGAAACTCATATATTCAAACTGATTAATTTTTTAAACATCACTTTATCAGGGAGAATGGTAAGCCTTTTAAAATTAACATTATTTAAGGGGAGATTAATGTATAAAAACCTATCCTCTTAATATGTGCCTGGTCTCAGAAGCTGATTGCAAACATTATAACTTACACAGTGGACATTGTGAAATGGGCCCCATGAAGACAGAATACATCTCCCAAAATACAATCCTCACTCAGTTTCCATTGAGGATTGATTCTAAGACCCTTTGGATACCAAAGTCCGAGGATATTCGAGTCGCTTATGTAAAATGTAGTATTTGCATATAACCTACTCACATCCTCCTGTATACTTTAAGCCATGTCTAGATTAATACCTAATACATTGTCAATGCTATGAAAATAGTTGTAAAATACAATGTAAATGCCATGTAACTAGTTGTGTGCATGTGGCAAATTCATGTTTTGCTTTTTTGGAACTTTCTAGAATTTTTTTCCTTAATATTTTCTACTGATGCTTGGTTGAATCTGAAGATGAGGAACCTGTGGATAAGGAGGGTCAACTGTATGTGGATGATACTAAAGTAGTTGTTGATAGGCTTCCTAAATCATTTATTGCCAGACTCTACAAAATATGGTTGTCCTAGTTTGGCACACTGGACCTAGAAAAAAAGAGAAACTTTAATGTTGAATTCAGGCCTGAGGAGCCATTGCAGGGTTTGTGGGAAAGGACAGTAAAAGAGTTTTGAGTGAAAACCCATTGGACCAAGAAGTCTGAATTATACTTTCATCATGAGACCTTGGTGGGGTGGGGTGGGGGATGGGGGTTTCTTTGTTTTTTTTCTTTTTTTTTTTTTTTTAAATATGGTAAAATGTCTTGAAGAAATTCCCAGGGCTTATGAATAGAAGACACTTTATTGAATTTTAAAGTGAAGTGGCAGGCCCACCTGATAAGAAACTTGTAAATTTGGGTGATTGAAAGAAAAGTGCACATATGGTGAATTGAAACTTAGTGATTGATCCATGGCTGGGACAATTTGAGTGTACTTGGGGTTGACGTGGGGAATCCCTCCCAGAATGGCATCACATGAACCAAGATTTGCTGCTGCCATCATGTGCTTTATAATTTGGTGTTTCCCTCTTGCTGTGCTTTTCAAGGTTGATTGGAGATATTAATATGATTGCTTCTTAATCTCCTTGAGGAAAGAAGTACCTGTATTAGTCATGTGCAAATGTTAAAACCCAACTTAGACTGGCTGGCAACAGGGGGAAAGTCTCTTGGCCCACAGAACTTGAAAGTTCAAGGTTTAGCCTGGCCTCAGACACAGCTGGGGCTGGGCACTCAAATAATGTCACCAGGACTTGGTCTATCTCCATTTTTTGTTCTGCTTTCTTTTTATGTTGGCTTCATGCTTTGTTAGATTCTCCCTCCGCTGAGACAAGATGGCTTGTAGGAGCCCCAGACTGACATATTTACAGTTTAGCAGCCCCTGCAGAAAATCAGTATCTCTTGCCCAGTAATTCCAACAAGTCTCTGAATTGACCGAATGACTTGAGTCATCTCTGCGTGAACTGATTACTATGGTCCAGGGGTCGGGAATATGCTGATTCACTGGACACTGGTGAGGCCTCTGCTCACCTTCAGATTACCCTGGATAGATTGGCTCCATTAAAACCACATAGATCCAGAATCATTATGTCTTAAGTTGTTGTACCTCAGCCGTCCTTTGAAAAGAGAGAGGAGTGGATGCTGCATAGATATTTTATCCCATATCATCTTAAAGAGGGTGAGGCATACCATATTGTTAGTTTCAGCCAGTCAGCAAGTTTAATGGAAAAAAATCACTTCCTTAAGAGTTGGGCAACTTGACACTCAATCCCAACCCTGTGACTAACTGCTTGTAAAGCTTGGGAGAGCCATGTAAATTAATTTCCTAGGATTCAGTTTCCATCAGAAACCAAAAACCTAGAATATTTTATCAAGTCCCTTTGTGCTGGAAAAAAAAGGCTATATTTCAAACTTAGAATTCATCAGTATCATGTTTTCCATATTATACTCATCTCGTAGACTGGTATGTTCTAGACTATCAGCATTGTCTGATAGAATTTTCTACAGTGATAGAAATATTCTGTATCTTTGCTGTCCAATGTGGTAATTTCTAATCATATTCTCTATTACATACTTCACAAGAGGCTTGACGTTACCAAGGAACTGAATTTTTAATTTTATTTTATTGTAATTGATTTAAACAAATAGCCACATGTGACCAGTATCTCCTCTTTTAGCTCAGCTCTAGATTAATGGTCAAGTAGAGTTGTGTGAATTTTAGGTGGTAACAGTGGAACTTGTCTTGATTTCCTGTGCCTTTGGATGGTAATGATTGTTTATTTTTCATTCATAATTTGTAGTTAAAATTAAAAAGTACTGGTCATTCCAATAAATACAGAGAGACCACTGTCCCCCGATCAGAAAAGAGTGTTGTGTTGGAGGCTGATTTTTTTCAGTTTCGGTGGTTCCTCATGCATCTCCCTGCCAGGTGGTATGAGGCAATGGAAAGAATGCTTAATTAGCAGTCAAAAGTTTTCGGTTCTGGTGTCGGTTCTGCCAGTAACCACTCAGATGCATGACCTTTGGCTAGTCATTTTTCCTTCCTGGGCATGAGTTTTCTCATCTGGAAAATGAGGGGGTGAGATTAAAATGATCTCTCAGTCTGTTCCAGGTCAAAGTTTCTATGATTCTAAGTCTTTTTTTCTCACTCTCGTGGCCGGGACGTGGCTGAGAGTTTCTCTCTGTGTAGCTGCTGAGTGTGCTACGCCCGGTGATTGAAAGAACTAGGGAGATACTTTGGACCACTGAATCTGAAAGAACCCTGAGGAAAGTCAAGGTCTGCTTCAATTTCGTTTAGTTTCCTAATCCAAGATAAATCTAGAAAGAAATACCAGGGAGCGTTAAGCAGTGGATACTTGATTCAAAAGACAGGTTTGTCTGAAATGGCCTTCTGTTGCCACTTCCAGAGTGGAGCATGGGGGTCAAGGCTTCAGACAGGGTGTTATGAGATGGGTCAAAGTGAAGAATATTGAGTGAGGGACGAGGTGGGAGGATTGTTAGCCAAAAACTATAGCTACTACTGCTTGGTGGTAAGCCTAAAGGAGGAAATTCAGAGATAGGGTGTTCTTTGTTACCCGGGAAGTTAGGGTTAAGAAAAGATGTTTGGAGTGACTTCATCTGTGGAAGGTTGGTTTTTGAAGGAGGAGATGAATCACAAATGAAGAGAAAGAGGAAGGAAAGAACATTGGCCAGATTTGCAGGAGCAGGTAGGAGGATGTGAAGTGTTCCAAAGGACAGTGTGGTAGGATGTGTCAAACCAGTGCAGAGGGAGAGAGGCATCAGCTGGGGCTGAGTAGCAACACGATGCTTGCTTGGTGATTTAATTTTGATGCTCGGTAATGACAAAGGCTAATTGTGTTGCTAGTGTGTGATAAGGTGGCAGGGTTCAAACATGTATTGATGTGATCATGCTGGTGAATTCTCACTGTAAATAAAAGCTCCTATGCCCTGTCTCCATAGGATAGTTTTGACACGGTTGCATCTTGTAGCTTTATTTTTATTTTTTAACTGGCTATCTTTATGTATGGTAACAGTCATCTCCAGAGATTCATTTTCATTTCAAAAAACTTTTAAAGGTGCTAATTGCATTTTTCAAAACTCTTATGTAATTATTTAAAATTATTCCACCGGCACCATAAATCAGAACTTTTCCCATTATATTGCCGAGGTACATTTATGACCTGTTTAGACACTTTTGATTTATAGGTTTAGGAAACAAGAGTATAGAAAGCATTGCCAAGTTTTAATTTGGAAATTTCTGTAGCCACGTCTGTTTCTGCAGAAAAGAGAAAAAGAAAGCTGGTGGGAGAGGTGATCAGGAGGTGTGATCACCGCCGCCCCGCGCCCCCCACTCCCGCCACAACGTGCACCACTGAGACACAAGAAAAAGAGGCACAAGACCCAGTGTGGGGTGTCTTGCTCTGAAATGAGCAATTAGAGTGTCTTTCACAAGTTTTTTAATGCTTCGAGGTATTATTTTTAAATGCTGGTTTTAGGTAACAGGGTGCTTAAATCTGAGTGATTTACTTAACTCTCTAGAACTCAGTTTCCCCATCTGTTAAGTGTAGATTAATCATAGCATCTCTTCAATGGATTGTGGCATAAATTAAATATTTGTTGACTTATGCATTGAAAACCATTTGCCTGTGAAGCACCTACTAAGATGCAGACACCCTGTTAGGTGCCACGTGAAGGTGACAGGAGGGGGCGACACTGACATTGTCTGATATGGTGCTCAGTCTGGAACATGCTGAGCCCACAGCTAAATATGCATGACCCCGAGTGTGAAACTGATCTTGGTAGTTGTCAAATAATAACAGCAGCAACTCCAGTTTAGATGTTGTGAAATACTGGAATGCACACGTTTAGAAAACTGACCACCCTACATCTGAGATGAGGCAATTCTATGAATTTAGAGATAACAAAAATTGAGTGTGTGGAAGACAATTAAGGCAGAGTTAATATTCTGAACAGAAGAATTGCAGTTTTCTAAAGTCTCGGCAGGCTGAAATTTTGGATCAAAAGGAAAAAGATCTTTCATGGGAATAAAGGCACAGCCCATTCCCCTGCCCAAGTGCAGAGTAGGGAGCACTCACTGATCAGTGGCTAATGTCACAGTCGGGCAGGGGATGACTGTAAAACCAGGAGGACCCAAGTGTGCTCTGGGGAGGTGGGGCGGGGGCGCCAAGGACCCTTGGCCGCCTTCAGAGCACAGTGAAGAATTAACTTGAGGCTCTGTCCTCCTTGAGGGACAGAGGACACTTGGCCTGCTGCGCTTATTTCTGGATGCTACCTCTGAAGGCAGCCAGGGCAGACCAGAGCAGAAGGCCTTGTACGTGTGTGCGTGTGCGCTCAGTTGTGTCCGGCCCCAGGGACTGTAGCCCGCCAGGCTCCTCTGTCCATGGAATTCTGCAGACAAGAATACTGGAGTGCGTTGCCATTCCCTGCTCCAGGGGATCTTCCCCACCCAGGGATCCAACCTCCGTCTCTTGGGTCCCCTGCTTTGGTCGGCAAGTTCTTTACCACTAGCGCCACCTGGGAAGCACTTTAAGGGGAAGGACAGGACGGGGCAAAGTCATGATGATGCAGGGTTAAACTGAATCATCCCTAGAGATGAACTTGGTCCCTAAGTGCGCAATTCCCGGAATCCAGGCGACCAAAGAAAAATAAGGTCTTGCCAGCACTGGGTCTTCTGCTTCTGAAGGGAAAGGTTAAGTTGCCAGTATGTGTGACTGCTCCATGGCCCCAGTGACGTGTAAGCTGAGGTCTTTCTCTCAGCTTTTTCCTGCGTCAGGCAAGAGCCTCCAGAAGCAGAGCCAAATGAAGGGAAGCCTTGAGCAACGAACATCCTTTTCAGGGTGTCTGGCGTTGGCAGCAGCTCAGGAAATCACTTTTCCCGCCCTTCCAGCCTTATCTCCATTCAGGATTCTTTTCATATGACGAACTTAGCAAGACAAATGGAAGATGGATGATTTTTAAAAAAATATGAATCACTGTCTACCTTCAGTTGTATTGTTGTAGGTACAGTTGTATTGAACTTAGTGACTCGAATTTATTCAGCTATAAAATGTAAAGTAGTTTGTGTAATCCTGGAATCATAGTTTCTCTTCAGTTTGTCTTTTTTAAACTTTCAAAGAGTCTGATTGATCATTGATTGTTCTATATAAATTATTATTATTATAATTATTATTTGTATGTGAGGTCACTCCATCACAAAATTGAAGTGTTTTTCAGACGGGAAATAAGGGCAAAATTGGGAAAAAGAAGAAAAGCCCTTCAATACCGAAGAAAGGGAGATACAGCAGGAATTATATTTGTGCCAGCCTTGCTTAAGGACCTCCCAGTTCCTCGGTGTTACTGGTTCTTGCTTTCTCCCGTGTTGATATGTGTATACACTCTTTCCAGTAGTTGATATATCCTTCCTACTTGCCCGCCCGTCACACCATTATCCTTAAATTTGCAGCATAACCCTTATCTTATTTGAAAAGCCCTGTTATTCCCTAAAGCCAAGGAGGGAGCCCCTTTCTCTGCCCCCTACACCTGTGTGTGTCTTTCTTTTTTCCATTCCTCAAATGTTCAAATGATGGCTGATGCCATGCCGTGCACTCTGAGAGCACCAAGAGACTTCTGCTCCTTGCCTTGGGTAGTATAGATGATGGAAGCTTTGAAAAGAAGCTTGAAATTAGCTCATTAGGTCAAAGAGCATCATTTGGGTGTAAGCCAAGTCCTCTCTGGGGCCATGGTGGCCAGGTTTCTACCAAACGCTTTCTTTCCCAGAGACCAGAGTAGCAAAATATTATCCAGACATAGGCAGAGGGTTCCGTTAATTGTGCCTCCTGTTGGCCAGCCTGTGTGTTCTCAGCACTCAGGGCAGATCCCTCCTTTGATGTTCCCAGTGGATCCTTGAGAATTCATTTAAGAAATCACCAGACTCGTGATCACAAACCCAAGTGATGACCTGGCTGGCGGTTCTGGCCTACTGGGCAACCTGAAGCTAGAAGAGGAGTTGCCTCATGACCTTGAATTTAAAAACAAAATAAGATGACCAAGTGTCTTCTCCCACTGTTGAGGTTCACTGGATGAATCAGCTACTGCTTAGTTAAATTTTGGACTTAGGATCGATACTACCTCCATCACAGAAAAATAAGTCAACAAGAGTGAAAAACCATTTTGTCTTCTGATATTTCATTATAGCAAAAGGAAGAGGTTGAAGGAAAAGCAGTTTGTAGTAACAGTAAAAATGGTATTAGGACACATTTAAGTGCTTCCATTATGCCAGGCATTGACCCATTTTAACTCATTTGATCCTAACCCTCTGGGGGAAGTACTAGGCTTAGATCCTTTTATAGATGTAGAAACTGAGGCACTTAGGCATGAAAAATTTACCGAACGTACAGTCAGGAAGTGGTGCAGCCAGCATGAGAAGCCTTCCATGGGAAGGTGTCTGGGGGCCTTTACGACCAGGGGCAACATAAGCCCCAACACAGCGCTGTTCCGTCTTTCCATCCAAGACACTGATGCCAGGAGAGCTCGGGTACCATCCGGGCTAGGACTGCTGGCACACTGGCTTCTGCCCAGTGACACCTCAGAAAAGATGAAGAGGAAAGCGCCTGCCTGTTCGTCTGCGTCTCTCTTCTCAGCAGTGGAGGTGGCAGTGTGAGGAGCTCTCTAATCAAGAAGTAACTCAAGAGGAAGCACGGGCCCTTTTCCCACTGCCTCTCCTCCCGGCCTGGCTTTGGCCACCAGCAGACTCGGGGCCAGGTTCACCTTCATGTGCTCGGCTGAGGTTGTCACTGTGAACCCACAGAAGAACAAAGAGGGTGTCAGAATTTTACCTTTGTATGATTTCACGTTCCATTCATGCTGACCGGTCAGTGACTCTTGGTCACATGAGTTTTCCAAGTGAGTAGAATTGGACCCCCCTCTGTTCTTCCACACCTAGTTCTAGACCCCAGCCTGGGCTCCAGCTTGGCATATGGTACAGAAGCCTTGTTTTGGAGTCCCTCAAGCCCCACTCCCCTTTCAGCTGTGAGATATTAACTGAGAGCCTCAGTTTCTTCATCTGTTAAGTGGGCACAATAACCTCTTTCATAGGGGTGTTTTAAGCATTAAGAGATATTATGGAAAGTGCCAAACTCATCATGACCTCTCATTAAATATTTGCTCTATTTCTTGGCCGTCCTGTTACTAGGCACCGCCCTTTCCTCATTTTCCCTTCATTTGTCAACCCCTGTTCCAAGGCCCTGGTCTGTACCTCCTAATTTGTAACTGGTAGGCTATTTACACCATTCCCAGCACCTCCTTGATCATGACTGGCTTTGGGTTTTGTTTTCTTAGCTCTTATCTCAAAGTCACCTGAGCTCTGTAACCAGGAAGCCAGAAGCTCTCTAATGCAGGGCTGAGCTCTAGAGGGGAAAGTCACACCCCACCTCTTTCATCCACCAGCCCGGTGACCTCAGACAAGTCCCCTGACACGTGCTACCATCAGAGAGGCCAGACACTTGTGGCCAAGTGCTCTCCAGGCATCAGATCAAAGACCCACACCAGTGCTCTCGGATAGGGAAACCGAGTTTAAAAACAGACACCTTCCCACCTCAGAAAATACTAAAAGAAACAACCACTGTGAGACAGAGAATTGCTCCCACTTTACAGGTGAGGAAATACACACAAAATGGGCTTTTGTGATTTACCTAGCTTGCTGGTTAGTAGAGAAGATTGGATTCAAACCCACATCTTTCACACTGCAAATTCCAGAGAAGCTCCTCCATATGCAGTGGTATATGTATATAATAGGATTCCTGTTTGGTAGGTAATCATGGCTATGGTGAGGGAGTATACGGTGGGACCCCGCCACTTCAGAAGGCTGGCTGGAGCAAAGGAGTATGAGCCAAACCGGGAAGCAGTCAGGAGTAGCATGAGGCAGAGAGAAGAAAGCTGGAGGGCAGAACAAGTCGGTAGGGCAATGTGATAGAGAATGGATAAGAAAGAGTGTCAGAAAACAGCGCGCCACAGAGCTCCCTGATTTCAGAGGTCTGGCCTGTTGGGTTGTGACATTACATAGATGTGTCCTGACCCATCTCAAAAATTGGACATCACTGAATTTAATTAAGATCAATTAGACATTCCTCCTATTGTTCAAACACACAATACCTTATTTGTCTGAAAAGAACAAAGTTCTATATGACCTGAAAGCTTCCTGCTTCTCTATCGCTTTCCCTCACGAGGAATGAAATGCCATTTAAAACACTAAAAAATAAGTAATGGGCTTGCTGGCTGGACTGTATGCTCTTCTGTATGCATTTTCTTAAGATGAGACTTACTAGATCTCAAAAGGAATCCAACATTTCTGTGATGCTATGCTTCCTTGCAAATTTCTTTTTTCATCCAGCCCAAACTTTACCTGTGGCTTCAACCTGAGATGGAGATGCCAGTCCTCACCAGTAGTTTACCTCTCACACAATGCTTTCCTGTCTCCTTTCTCTTACAAAGCAAAGAGAAGCAGGTGAATAGCTTGTGAGGTTGGACCAGAAATTCAGCAAATAGTTTTGATGGGAGCAGGCGTAATGCAAAGAGACAGCTTTGATGGTTAAAGAAGAGGAAAAAAGTCACAAGGACAGAAGACATAAACATGTGTGAAAGTCAGGTGGTTTTAGCCCCATCCTGTGAGGCCCCAACTTAATTCAGCAAGTCCTAAAGCTTGTTAGTGACTTACTGAGTGGGCCACGAGTTGGTGTTTCACAGGGTTTGTGACCTAGAGAGGGTCAGAGAAGAGCTTTTGAGCTGTTTTCCAAAAAAACATCTTTGCCCTCCGTTTGTTCCCTGCTTTTCTGTTGACATGACAGTGTCCAAGAGTCCAGAGCTCTCAGATCCTGTTTATATTTTTAAACTATATCCTTGGTAGTTTTATTTATGACATTAATTGTAAGCTAAAAAGCACCCAGAAATTAGTCCTCTGCTAGGCTAAAATGTGTACCGGACACATAATGAGTAGTTAGTTGCAATCGCTGTTGTTGTTTTTGTTACTAAAGAAAACATGGAGAGTATCTTAGCCATCTTCCTTTTTGTTTAGGTGAAATGTGAAGCCTCATAGAGGTGAGCTCATGTGCCCAGGATTGCACATGAGCTCATGCAAAGTCTTTAGTAGACCCCAGTGTCCTGTCTAATAGTCCTGCATCATCTCAGGCTTAAATAGACCACTTGAGGCTGCTCTGGACTGGAAGAGGTTTGCTTACCTCTTGAGGGGCCTATTGTGAGGGCCCCAGTTTGAAATTGTTTGGGGAACTCCATGAACCTTCAGAGAGTGGGAAGTGGATGCCAAAGGACTTGGCCCTTAATGTTGTGCCTCATCCTCTGCCCCTGAACCCTTGCACATCTCCTCTCTTCCCAATCTCCCTCTTCCATCCCTGCCCCTGCCAAGAACTGGCCTCATCACTTTCCTCTAGGAGAGGAGACAAATCTTTGGATTTTTATATGGTTTCTATTAAAGGTAGAGTTGTGTATGTGCACCTGTGTGTGTGTAATCAGTGACTATTAAGGAAAGAAAAGCCTTAGAGAGCTCTCGGGCCCCAGAAAAGGTTTTCTGTGTAGCCGTTTCTATGCCACACAGTGTGGAAGGTAATTATCTTTGGAGGGGATTCCACAGCCCTGCGCAGGCTTCCCCGGTGTAAGATTTATCGTCGGCTGGACTGGGTGTTCTTTTTAAGAGCATTTACTCGGCATCTAAAGCGCCGTCAAGAGCGCTACTTCCTGAATGCTTCCGAGGTTGCAACTGCTAAGCTGCATCTGCCCATCCTGGAGATATATTTTTGAAATGGGATGCAGGGATTTATAAGGCCTCGTGCTTCCCGTTGATACTGACAGGAGTTGCCTCGTTCAAGCCTTGCTCGCTGCCGCAGAAGCTCTCCCAATGCCCAGAGCCCTCCTCCCTGCCTGCCTGGCGCGCACCCCAGCGCACCTGTCGTGGGGATCGGGCCTGAGAGCACGTCCGTTGTTTGGGGGGCACTCGTGCCAGCTCATCAATCTCAGGGTTAACTGTTGTCTTACTTAAACAAAGGAGAGACACAGAGGTTCTTCTTTTCCCTTTCCCCTGCCCCCCTACCTTTTATATGAGTCTTATGAATGCCAGAGGAAAAGTTGAGCCGTGAGCCAGCTAAATATACTGTATCATGAAACCTTGGGGACCACTGACGTGGGAACAGTGGCCCTTTACTGCTAAGAAGGTGTTTTATTGAAAATGCATTGACATACCTCTCCCCGGAGAGGGAGCGAAAGAGAAGGCAAGATGCCTGGCAGTAATACAGGTTGTTCTCTTAGGCGAGCTAAAATATAGAGTTTGGCACTCCTGTGCTCCGAGCCAGCCGGCAATAGAGTAGACGGATGTGCATTTTTACATTAGAAGTGCCATATTTCACCCATGGCGCCCCCTCCTCCCCATTTTTTTAAAAAAAATATTTTAATTTATATATTCCAGTTAATAGTTCATTACATGGCCTTTCTCTCTCCAGCTTTTAAAAGTTGTCTTTGAAAGAAGTTGAGGTAGTCAAAAATATCCTGGTCCTGGCAAGCTTACCAGCAGAGGGCAGACGTAAAGAAGGTTTGGACAGGAGGGTGTGCCAGCCTAGGGTCACAGGAGGGTGGCGTGACCTGGGAGGGAGGCCTGCGAGCATTGTTCAGAGGGCAGGATGGAACATGCTCCCTCTGGCTCTCTGCAGGCCTGCTGCGCACCTCGGGTCTCCGGAAAAACTGACTTTCCTGCCTAGAGGTGGCCAGTGCCTTAAAATGATACTCAGCGATTTCTACATAATGAAACGTATAAAAAAATATTCAAATGTCATCTTCTCGCCCAAGAGCCATCTCTTCTTTTCCCGTTCAGTGACCCAGTTCTGCTTATGCCTAAAATCGAGAGTGTTCATGTGGGTGTCATCAGCACTGTCACTCTTGGGAGGGGAAATAAGGATCCTTGCTTGATGGTGATAGTGATTCTTCCTTCCTGATGCCTGGAGGATGAAGCTCTTTGGGAAATGCCCTCCTGCCCTGAAACATACCCCTTTTTGAGACTTCTGTGCACCTTGGTGTAATCAGTTCCAATCCTATGGTAGAAGCAGTCCAGTAATACATTGTTTTTTTGTTGTTTAATTGCTAAGTTGCATCCACCTCTTCTGTGACCCCATGGACCATAGCCCACCAGGTTCCTCTGTCCATGACATTTTCCAGGCAAGACTACTGGAGTGAGTTGCCATTTCCTCCTCCAGGAGATCTTCCCAACCCAAGGACTGAACCAGTGTCTCCTGCTTTGGCAGGCAGATTCTTTACCACTGAGCCACCAGGGAAGCTGTCCAGATACATTGTACATTTGATTAAAACAAGAGATTATATTATAGTTTGAGCACAAATGAAAGAGATTGATTTGTTGCTGTCAATCAGATGCAGAGTTTGCAATAGATGTTGGCCATTTTTCTTTTCCAGACATGATTTTGTTTACCAGTGACAATTTATGAATATCTTTACATTTCAAGTGAGGGATTTTTTTTTTTTTTTTTGAGAGGGTGATAAATGTTTTCTATACCTTATGTACTCATCATATTCCTAAGTTACCTGGATGTTGACATGTCAGGGTGTGTATCTAGGAAATTAACTAGGAACAATTGCATAATAAAATGTTGCATTAAATGGAGATGCTCATGGCAATTTAGAGGATGTCAGGGAGAGAAATTTAAACTCCTATGCAAGAGTGAGAACTCACTGTCTTTTCCCTTGGCCAAGTGAGAGCAGAAGAAAATATAATTGCTTTCATTGTCCATACAGACATGACAATGACATAAACAATATCAATATGGAGCTAACCACCTTTGCTCCCTTCAGATGGATGATGTATTAATTTATATTTTTAAGTAAAAGCACCACTTAAATCAAGAAGGAACGGCAGGTCCTTGGAGACAAATGCCCAAATCTCAGGAATCAGGCATGGCTGTTGCAATTTAGTTTCTCTAATTGGCTGACAGTTGGCCGTCTTTGGAGACATGAGAAATACTAAACCCGGGCTCCTCTGGAGAGACTTCTCTTCCCTGGGCAGGTCAGGAAGCCCTTCCTGGAGCGAGGGCATTCAATTCTGTATTCCTGTTGTTTTCGCATTTTCTCCTATAGCAGCAGAATCAGTCAGTTCAGTTTCTTTAAGTTCTGTCATCTCTGAGTATGTTCTGGGTGCTCCATGAAAGTAACTGGAAAAGAAAAAGGAAATAAGTGTTCAAGCAAGGGTTGTCTGGAAGAAGATGGGGAATTAAGATGTTGGCCCCTCAGAACTCCCTGGCTGTCCAATGGATAGGACGTCTCGTTTCTCCCACGGAAGGTATGGGTTCGATCCCTAGCTGGGAAACTAAGATCCCACATGCTGGGTGGTGTGGCCAAGAAAAAGTTGATTTTTTTTTTCCAACCCATCAAATTATTCATCAATTTTTATTTTACTCCCTCTGGCAGAGTGACTGTCTGGCGATAGTTCCTATGAGAACCTGATAGGGATAACTGACTTGATCTGAGGAGGTGTCTTGCTCTCAATGTTGCTAGAAATGTGTGAGCCAGTGTCCAGTAACATGGCCTTTTTCTGATTATTGCCAAGCAGTCTCTGGCAAAGCAGGGCCTCAGTTGGAGCTCAGGACCACGTGGGCCTGGCAGTGGGGCTGCTGCTTCCTCCGCCCCGTGCCATCCATCAGAACCTGGGAGTGACGTCCTGACGAGACGCCGCTTCTGACCCTTCAGTACCGCTGCTCTCCATTCTCAGCTCTGAATGGGCAGTAAAACCTTTCACTTTCTTCTGCGTTCAAGGCTAAGGCTCACAGAACCAAATATAATACATGATTTGAGTCCCAGGTGTGTTATTTGGTGGTTAGAGTTTGGTGTGGGATCACAGTAATCTGTCCTTAAGTACACAGCCAGCTGCACAATGGACTCATTTAGCAACTGACAGGTTTCTTAATATGTGGTGTCTGAACAAGGGCTGTATCTGTTGTGGGTGTTAGGATGTGGCATCAAAAATATTTTTAAGTACAGCATTTAGCATTTCCTTCACTCTTCCTTAAACATTAACTCTTCCCCCACCCCTCTCAGGTGTTCATTTTATAATATCACGGCCTCTCTTTCTCTGGGACTATTCAGTGTCTGGTTTCCCCTTGTGGTCTGTGGAGCTAGGTATCTTTGATTCTTTAAAAAATAAAAACAAAAAATCATTTTGCCTTTCAGAACTGCAGCTTCCTCCTTAAATGGAGATTGCAAGTTCTGTTCACGTTTTGACTGCTCATTGAGCCCCTGTGGCAGAGTAACCCATTCTAAAGCCCCCCTCCTCAACCTCTGAGTCTTCTAAAACTCCCCCAATCCAACATGCAAATGCTACTGGGTTTATTTTTGATTATTTTCATTTTTTTGCCTTTCTGATCCAGCCTTTCCAGAATGACCCGGCAGTCATAAAATAAATGGCATTAACTAAGTCTCCTAAGTCACTGCAGCTTTTAACATTTCTATTGTTTTCCAGCCATGGAAAGCTCCAGTTCTCACAGAATCTCAGGCATGGGGCAGCTAGACAGCACCAGATGGAAATGGATCTTGAGAGCCCAGAATTAATGAAGTGACCTGGGCGTATAAAGCTTGTCCAGGTTTATCTCTGATGGTACATTTCCTTGCCTAGAAGTAGTCTCTGAGTCACCCTGTCATGTTTGGAGAGAGGGTGGGAAGGGCTCCAGGTGGCCTCTGCGTATGCTAAGCCACTTCCCTCTTCATACTGTCCCTACCCCCTTGTCCCAGACATCAGTCCCCTAAACACCACCTCCCCATGGGGCCTTTGAGCCTCTCCTGCTCCACTGTCTCCCCCTGCTCTGTGGTCTCAGGGTGCTTAATGCCACCGTCATGCAATTTAGTACTTGTGTAACCACCACGTTGCATCACTCTCTAATTATTTTGTGCAAGGCTCGTCTCCACAGCTGGGTCACAAGCGTCTGTAATATTTGTTGTTTGTTTGTTTGTTGTTTGGATGTTCCTGGAGACAATCAGCTTTTAAACACTAACCTGCCAAGAAGGGAGTCCAACTTGTAAAAGCATCCTTGAGTTTTATGTATGTCTCTTAAAGAATTTGTCTTTAAAAAAAAAAAATTGCCTCTTTAAAGGGGACCCTGATGTTGTTCACAGACATTAAATCGCTAATGAATTTTAATACCATTGAAAAAAAATCACATGTGGATTTTGAAATGAGTATTTCTCCTCTCTCACTGTGCCTTGGTTGGAGAGAACTTCCTATATTTTTATTTCCTCTCTTTGGGGCCCTGCCAGCCCCTACTGAAGGCCTTGTCTCTTTAAGAGTCAGAACTCTTCTGATTCATGGTACACTGGCAGATTTAAGGCCCCTCTCCCCAAAAAAGACCGCCCTTGGGTCTCTGTTGAATATTCATGAGAGGGTGGGGTCACATTTTTGTGACCTGAAAAATCCCATTAATAAATTTGTTATCTGACACAAAAACACTTTAGGGTGGAGCACGTCTGTGCTGCACCCATTTAACATCTGATCATAAGTTGACAGTCAATTGGCGCTTTTGTCTCTTTTGCTGCCAGATTAAGGGGGGAATTGCTTGCTCCCCAGCTGACCTGATTGAAATTCAGACATTTGCTTGATTGGAAATATTATCAATATGCTTTCTGGTGTATAGTAACACCTCAAATGGAAAAATACTTTCAAGTTAAACTGAAATTACTGGGTTAGGATTTGTGGGCGCCCCCCCCCCTTTTTTTTAATTGAGGGAAAACACATAATCATTGATGTCACAAGCACTTTTTTGCCTCGAATATTTTGAGAAAAATAAAAATGTTACAGTCTTGTTTGTTTTGTAAGTATAGGCCAAAAGTTCTTCTCTAAATTGAACAAAGGTAAATTAAAGAGGTGATTTCTAGAGCTGCCGAAAGTGACTAAATTAACCTGGCATTGAAACCGGGCCAGTTGAGCCAAAAAAGTTGAGCATATTGGTGACTTTTTTCTTTTCTCACACTGTATTCAGCTTTAAAGAGCAGTGACTATTTCTAACAGAGGTCATCTTCAAGTGCTCCTTGAGAGTAGCCAGTGTTGTTGCTGTTGTTGGATAAATAAGACAGGAATTTAGAGAATTATTTCTTAGCGAACGAGTGGCAGATGCTTGCTTCAGCAGCTGTCGTTCTAGAGGGGAAGTAGCTTGGTACAGCGACAAGGCACGTTGGTTGTTATTTATTCCAACCCCCGTGTCGGGTTAGTTTTCCTCTGCGCGCACAAGCACACTTTGGCGAAGCCGACTCTAGGAAAGAAAAGGGAGGGGGGTGGATAAAAAAAGAGGCCAAGGCCGGGTTAACCCCAGGGCGCGAAGCGAAAGTTCTCCCGCAAAGGCCGTTTTCGAGGAAGTTCTCCGGCGCTGCCTTTGAGCCCCGCATCCCCTTCCGATTCTCAACAGTTGCTCCAAGCAGTCGGGGTGTGCGCCCGGGCGCGCCAGTTCCCCTGCTTTGCCGCTCGGGTTGCTCTGAAAGGCCGGGACAACTCTTTGTCAGTTTCCAAGAGGAAACAAACACGCCACCCCACCAAAAAGCCCCGACCCGGCAGCCCCGGCCGGAGGGAGAGACGCGCGCCGCGCCCGGCTTCCCAGACGTCAGCCAGAGGCGGGTCAAAGGGTTAACAGCAATTAAGCGGAGTTGCTCCCGAAACAAAAGCCGGGTTTCAGCAGAGAGTGATTTCACCTGCCGCGAGGAGGGGGCCGGGGGCGCGGGCGCGGGGCACGGGGCCGCGGAGCCCATTGTGTGGGGCGCGGCGCGGCGCGGGGTGTTTAGAGGCGGGTTGTGATTGGTGGAGCAGGGCGGGGCGGGTGGGCGCGGCGCGGCGCGTCTTGTCAGCCCGCGAGCCGGAGCGCCCCTGCGCGCGTGCAGTCCGCCCGCACGCCGAGGCCGCCGGACCCCACGCCCGGCCCGCGCGGGCGCCCCGAGCCGGCTCCGCGCGCCTGGCGGCTACATGGAGAGTGTCAGGTTGGTCCCTATGATTGATCTTCGCCGTTCTGCTCTCCTTCCCGGGCTCCGCGGTGCCAGCTTCCTGGGGCCTCATTGGGGAAGGCAGGAGCGCCCGAGGGTTTCTAAGTTGAGTCTTTTGGAAAAAAATAATAATAACCATCGCTGTTTACCAACTTGGGTGGGAGTTGCGCTCTGGAAGTGGAGGCGGAGGAGGGAGTGGAAGGGTGGGAAGAAGCAGCTCCAGGCCTGTGGGTCCTGAAAGAGAGAGATCACCCCCCCCCCCTTCTCTCTTGCTCTCCCTTTTTTTTTTTAATGTTCATGGGTGGGGTGTAGTTGAGAGTTGGAGGAAGTCCTGCTTGTGTTTTGCTCTCGCGCTCTCACTCGCTCTTTTTTTTCGTTTGCGACTCGTTTTCTGCCGGTCTGGCCTTCAGGCAGCCACTTTGGTAAAGCCCTCGCCATCACTCCTTTCTGGGGACGTTTCTGGGGTGTGATTTATGTCACTTTCAGAGCGTGTGAAATATACAGGGAGCCTTCCCTCTCAGTGTAACCCGTGTGGATGTTTCTTTGCTTCTGATAGTTTGTTTCTATATCTGTCTAGGCTATTTTCAGCTTAGCCGTTCAAATTCAAGGAGTTCACACACAGTCAAGGGGCGGGCGGGGGGGAAGGGAGACGAATAAAGCCCTAGGCCAGAATGGGCAGGCCGGTGGAGGGGTATCCCGGCAGGTTTGGGAGTTTGAGCCTCTGTTGCATTACTTTGCTGGTTAAGTAGTGAGTGGGGTTTGGGTTAGGACGCGCAGCCGACTGAGGAATTGCCACGGGGTGCTCCCATCTGAACGGTCTCTGAATGTAGCAAACTCAGCTGTCAGAACTGCCTGAAGGACGGTCAGTGGAAAGGAGACTTTCTGGTGCCCCCGCCTCCACCCCCAAGTGTCGTGATGGGAAGGAGGGGACCTTTAGGAAGTGGGTGGTAAAGTTTTAGAGCAAAGTACATATAGACTCTTCCTCTTTGGGATTAACTCCTTCAAGGCCTGCCGGTTCAGAGTAAAATATCTATTAATTTTATATTCTTGTCCTCACAGATCAAATGTTCTAATCAAGTCAATTTAAAAATGCAAATCACCTAATTTCCATAGATTCCAAGATTCTGAAAGTGACACATTTGGGGGAAAAATTAAGCCTGATAACAGGAAATGTGAATCATACTATCAATGACTAATCTGCTTAAGAAAAAATAAGTTACATTTATTTTATTAAGAAGTCAGTGTTAAAAAGAGCTTTTTTTTTTTTTTTGCTTTAAATCGAGCGAAGTTTTTATTTTAGTAGCGACCTTTTATTGCTTTTTGTTGTTCATTTGTTTGTAATAGATTTTCCAAGAGGAATGTGCAGTCAAAGGTGGTTTATGTGGTGAAGTGTTCAAGCTAGCATGTCATTGTCAGAAACCTCAAACATGATCACATTAGGATTCTAGTTTAGGATCTGTGCTGTTGCTGTCGTTTAAAAGAATACAAGGCTCTCTCGAATGTTAAGACTCCTCATGAAATGAAGCGAATGCAGACAGAAGCGCATTCTCCTAATTGATGCCCTTCACTTACATTGAAAAAAGGTCTGATTCTATTTTACTTGATTCTTTGTAGCTGCTTGACACATTTCAGTGAAAAGTGTGTAAAAATGAAACCAAAATACAGACTGCCTACCCAGAAACACTGGCTGACTTACTCTAGGATGTGATAGAGCCAAACTGAAAACGGATTGGGCTGACACTTGATAATCAAAGTTGATTTATTGTTCATTAGTACTGCATTAGCCCTTTCAGGCAAGACAGTTATTTGTGTAGTGGCCTGTCAAGAGCAAGACTGCGAGCACCTGTCATTTCTAAGGCATGAGATAAGCAACCAGATATTAAGATGATGCAAATAAAAATATGTTGGACTAGGTAAAGGGCCACGTGATCATAATTTTTTTTAAAAAAAGAAAAAAATCGGTCAATGCCAATCTGTAAGAAGTCTGTTAAGTGTGTGTGTGTGTGTGTGTGTGTGTGTGTGTGTGTGCGTGTGCGTGTATTACCCGTAAGGAGTACTTACAGAATGAAAGTAATGGGTTTTATGCTCTCTCATTTGCCCCGAGAACTTTCTTTTCTAACCATATATGCAGCTCATTTGATAAAAAGTTGGTCAGTTAAGGAAATGAGGAGCCTAACATGTCAATTCTTTAACCTGAGTAATTCATGGAAGGTAGATTTCCCATTTGTGTTGTGTTTTTAAATAGACATATTTCATTAAATGAAACTCCCCTAAGCATGGACCGATTTTATGAAGCTGTGATGACATCATAGCTAAGCTATGATAATGTCGGATAATAATGTCAAGTGCATTTTCTGCAACGTGTTTCACTCTCGATTTTTTTTCCCCTTCCTTCTCTGGAAGGGAATGATCTCATGACATATACAATAGAAAACAACCTAAGTGTCAAAAGAAAATAAAATTAGTGAACTTTTGTCTGCAGCCATAGAAACACAGATTAACTCATATTTTTCCACAGACCAGAATGGAAACATTCTGCATGAAGCTATAGAGTATATTGTCTTCTCTGAATTTTCATTTGACAGGGATTTTAGAGGCTGTGATCTTAATTAAATCTCAACTAGCTGAAGTAATGCATCTAAAGGCATGCAGTGTTGCGTAACCTTGCTCAGTTGGTAAACCATAAATCATCAGAAATCTTATGATAGGAATGGTTGGCTTGAATTTTTTTGTTGTTTGCAGTCAGATGTACCTTAAAAACAAAACCCTGACCATCACTACCGTGTCTTTGCACGTTGTCAGGAGCTGTCACTTGAAAGATAAACTCTTTCATGACACTGACCAGTTCTGCAACTTTTCAGCCATCCTCCATACAATTGCAAGGTACAGTGAAATTAAAATCCAGATTAATTAAAAGCAAAGAAATTCCAGATTTATTTTGGCTAACGTGGCAGAAGTGTGTTGGAGCTACAGTGCTTCTAAGACAATCAGGAAATGGTAGTGTGACCAGCGTCTAAGCCTGAACTATAATGTTAATAAAATTTGAATTGGCTAAAAAGAAGATTGAAGAAATTTATTTTGTGATTTAGTTTTAGATGAACACCACTAAAGAGAAACGGATAGCTATCCTCTTAGGAATTGGACAAATAGAGTAGTCAGAATCCACTTCAGGTAGTTCTGTTTGACTGTGTGATTTATAAGCAAGAGTATTAGGCAGCAACAGTTGACCAGAGAAGGTTCAAGTAAATAAATGCATGGTGTCTGTGTGTGTGTCTGTTATGTGTTAAAATGCATATGAATTTGATGACAAGGAATTAGAGTAATTTAATAGCTAATAGCTATTAGTCGATCTTACAAATTCTCCTAGTGATTGTAAATACTTGGTTATTTACTTTTAGTGCCTTTTAAACAGATTTGTTTATTTATTTACTGCTAGCTGTTTTTAACTGCTATGTGTGCTGTGGTAGAAGCAGCCATCTACACGTAAAAATTGAGAAAGCTATCGAGTGACGCATTGATCATATACCATCTTTGTACAAAATATACCAGACTTGGTTATGTTGCTGATACTCTGTAGCTCTCTGAGGGCAGAGAAGGAATGCACTTTGTGTATACCTGCATGGCTAGATTTGGGGATGAATTTGAATTTGTTGCTCTTTGGTGGAAGATTTCTGTTCTTGGCAGCAGCATGGTATTTCTGGACATTGGTTTGAGTCATTTCAAAGTGTGCAGTACTTTTTCCCCCTCCTCATAAATGGCTTTTCTATATTCACCTTTGTTTACTCTTTTTAAAAAGAGAAAACTCAGTTACCTCTTAGCTGAACAGTCCTCTGCAGATTGTGGGAACTTGAATTGTCTGGAAAGACCTGAACTGGGCCTCGACTTGAGGATTGTAGGAGTAATCTCTGAGTCTTTCTTCCAACCTGGCAGCTTTTGAAGAGAAATTAATTTAGAATGAGAGAAATAAATATTGAATACATGGACTGTACTTCCTTTTCAAATCTGGCTGAAAGCAGCTAATCAATGAAGTTGCAGGCTAAATGCTAGGGTGCACTTTTTTGGGGATACCTTAGTATCATATTTTAATTTTTAAGCTTTATCTGGCCTTTAAATCTGAAACATCATTGTTCAAATAACTGAGAACAAGGTAAATCAACAACATCAAAAAGGTCGGCTTCTGTGATTTCTCAAGGGCTTGTTATTTTGTACTTCCCAATTCTATTTGATGTCTTGACAAAACAAGATGACACAGGGGAGAATACATTAAATTTTGATTTTTTTCATCTAACCTGTTACAGTTGTGGCAGCTTAATTTCTTTTACTTTGTCCTGAAGATGGCTTTTTGTACAATCACTCTAATTGTCACACCACTTCATGAGGGTGGTTCTGGCTTTCCCATTTGCCTTGATTTTTACTAGGCGTTTTTGAACATGTTTTGTCCTTTATCACGTAAGGAGCTTTGGGTTGGGCTTTGTCTTCATTAGGAATAAATCAGTGAATGGTGAGATTGTCAGAGAAGCAACTGATGTTTTCTCATTAGAATCTAATTTGCACCCTTTAGTTTAATTGTTATGGATAACGTGGCATGGGAATTGGCATGGGAAACTACATATTTTGAGAAACAGAAGTTGTAATTCTGAAAGAAAAAAAAAAAAGGTGATTGCACCCTAAGTCAGGTCTTAAAAACTTTGGAATGATCTAATTTTGGCCTACCTGTATGTTCAAATTCAACTAAAATCCCCACCTCCATCTCAGTAAATAATAAAAAATAAAAATGTAGTTAAGCACCTCTATTATATTTTCAGTGCTGGTTAAAATATGAAGATCTGTCAATTTACTTATTAGTTGTAGAAAATGTGCGATGTGCAAAATATCAACATTTGATTTTTCTTCATCTAACAGTATCTGTTGATCTACAGCCGTATCACCGAGTTGTCTTTCCTTATTCTAATCCTCTGTGTGTGTCAAATAAGATGGATACAGTTGCCCTCCCTTGCACTATTTTTGAATAATGCTTCAATATAATGGAGCTTATTTAGCCAAGGCCTCTTCCTTTTTTCTTCAGGACTGTGGCTAAAATGTTTTCTGAGGTACCTTCTTGGAATAGTTCTTTCTCCTCCTCTTTGCAGGCCTAAGAGACCATTTTCGTTGTTGTTAATGTAAACTATCATAGCAGGTTTGATCCATGTGCACTAAATTGTTTTCTGTCCCTTTTCCAAGAGAAAGAGACTGAAGAAGGAAAGAGGGGCTTTTTTCTGTATTTAAATAATAATATTAATAATAATAATAATAGTTGACAGGTTGAAAAGATCAGGGCTTATTGGATGATTATTTTCATGTGTAGCTTCTATTGTTTCCTGTATTTAACAGTCGCTAATGGGGGAAGCGATTTAATTCATGTAAACTTTACATTTTTATGCAAATGAAGCTGATATTTATTAGAGCTAAAACAATTACACTGGCAGTCAGTGAGTAACCTTATGTGCGTGGGGAACTGTGAGAGCAGTGGAGGTCTCATGAATGCCTGTACTGTAAACAAATATGAATTTATACCACTTTTTACAATTTAGAGACAAAAGAAGAGCTCGCAGAACGTTGCTAGAGATTGCTTATTAGGCTTGATAACCTGAAATAACTCCTGATTGGCAGACAAGTCTTGGCCATACAATTCTTCTTGAAAGAAGGATAGCCCTTTTTTATAGAATGTAATAAACAAAATGATAAAAAATGAAATGCTAATTGCATTTTAAAGAGGTCTTTTTTCCCCTAAAATTTTAATAGGTGGTTGTATTGTTACTGAGAGAACAGTTATGCTAATGACTGACTACTTAGATGATTTTGCATTAATATAATAACCATTACCTGCCTTAATGCTTTGTACAGTATTGTGGCAAAATAGCGAAGCCTAAAAGAGTTATACAAAAAGCAGAATTCTATAATGAAACAGAATTATACTTTCCACATGAATAGCATGCTTTTTTAAAAATTTTTTGAAGACTGAAATATTATGTCAGAAACGTATTTTCTTTCCAGTATGATACAGCTACCTTACATGGTGTCTGTGGCTTTTGGGGGATTTTGTGTGTGCGTTTTCCTCCTCCTTTCTAAATGCCATGGGGAATAGATTGAAGCTTTCTAACTTTTTTGTTTGGTGATATATCAGTTGTATCCACTGGGTTATTAATTATGAACACTGGTCTCTCTTGGAGGGGGGCTTGCTCTTTCTTTTCTTTCACGCAGGCTAGCTTCTGTATGATCATGTCAAATGTGACATAGGTTTTTTTGTTTGTTTTTTTGGTTTTGTGTGTGTGTGTGTTTTTTTTTTTTTTTTTTTTTTGCATGGGGAGCCATTTTCTTTCGTTCCTGCTTTGATGTTGTGGAACATTCTAATTCATTTTGCTCTTACTTAATGAACCAAGTAACAATGCCTAACCTGGTCAGTTATCATCCAGGTAGAGCCTCAGATCTAGAAAGGACTTCAGTTCCTTGGGACATCCATGAAGTGAATAAGCAGAGACAAAAAATAGTTTTTAAATTCTTAATGCAGAGAAATGGAAATACAACAGTATTTTTAATGTGTTTATCTTTACATTTGCATTATTTGTACCCATAGCATTTATGAGAATATGTTCATGTCTAAGATCTCTGTGTATTTATACCTGGCAGCATTGACTTCGAGTTAACATTGAGTGTAAACTGAAGAAGAGAAAGAAAGAAAAAAGAAAAAAAGGATGACTTGTTATTTTCAGTATTTATATTGTGTCATCTCCCCTCCCACCCAATTCCTCCAATTGTCTCTGGGATTAGAAATGCAGTCTTGTTTCTGCGGGTGTTTTTATTTACTTGTTTGCTTTTTACACTATCCCCTTCCCCCCACCTACCTTTCCCCATTGAGGATGCAGGGGAAAAATAAGCCAGATGATTTCAATAGTCTTCTAGCGTTCAGCTGCTCTAAAGCCGTTTGGAAGTAAAAGAAAACTGTGTCAGGGAGCATTTGCACAGCAGTGGGTGAGCTCTCCCCAGCACTTGTTGGTGCCGAGGATGAGGCTGGGGAGGCGCAGCGGGCGCACACCACCGCGCCCCGTGGCCCCGCAGCTGTCAGCCTGCCGAGCTCAGGTCTGCGTGCACCTGGGGTGGGCCACGCCCGCCCGCTCTCAGTCAGCAGTGTATCAAGCAATTTTTTTTAAAATTCCTGACTTCCTCTTGAAACTCAACTCAAGAGTGTTAACTCTGTGTGTGTGTGTGTGTTTTAAATTCAGTTTTGTATGCTAGCATTCTTTAAATGTCTGCCAGAAGTTTAATTTGAATTTCTGATCCCTGAAGGCAGCTAGACAGAATCATTCTCGTTCTTCATAAATTGCCTTCTATGATTCATTGTTAACTCATAAAACATACTCATTTCTATATACTCAAAGAGTTAAGGTAGTTAGAGTATCGGGGATACTCTTTTTTTTTTTTTTTGCATTGCATTTAAACTGTCATTTGAGAAAGAAATCAAGAATTAGCTTGAACTCCTAGTTAAGGCATGAGCCCTGTAGCACACAAACCTCAGAAATGAATGTTTTTATCTCAAGGAGGGTAAGGTAGATGCATGGAATTGGTGGGGGGAGTTTAGTTTTGACTGAATACTCTGAAAGAGGAGCTCATAAATACTGGAGCGCCGTAGTTAAAAACTCACATGACTGTTTTAAATACTATTGATTTAAACCAGTGGCTAGATTTTATGAATCAAAGTGTAATTTCGAAGCCTTGGCCATATTTCTCAATGCTAAAGCACTCTCTCTTGTGTGCCTTTAGCTGCTTTCCAGACATTCAACACAGGATTAAATGATAGTAGTTACAGTGATCAATAGGTTAAGACCAGTACAATCACTCTTGCCGCTAATGACCTCAGTAGTAATGGGCAATAAAGTGTGGGCTGTAATAGCCTCTTGCTGGTACTGCATGCCCTTTGATTCCCAGTATTAGTAGGGACTAGCTACGTGAAAAAGTTGGACATAGAGAGCTAAGGCAGTGAATATGTAGGCTGTAATTCTTAACTATTTAAAGCCTCATACTGTGTTCAGATTTCTTCTTCTTTTCCTTTTCCACCCCACAATGGTTTCTGGTTCATTTGGCTATGTTTGTGAAAGCTTTCCATAACTGATTTTCATGACATGTTGGAGAAGAAAGTTTGGGGAAAATCTCAGTTTTATTATGTTTATAAATGAATCTCGAGCCTCCTCTGGAAGCTCAGTGTTAACTGGTGTGAAAATGTGGTTTCAGATGTAAAAGCAGAGCTGAGGCCATCAGGATCTGATAGCCCACTTCTGCTCATTCAGAGACCTGTCACCAGGCTGGAGGATTACTCAGGCTTCTCGCCCCTTCCCCTCCTCTGGCTGTGTCTGCTGCTTTAAGCGTTGGATTATTCGTCACCACTTCCATGGAGATGTCCACCGGGAAAAAGAAGGGAGACTCAAGATACTGTTCTGTAACATGACTATGGATATTGAAGAAATAACTCTGGGGAAAGGAGATTTAAACTGTTGACTGTATATGGGGATTTAAAAATTATCTGTGGGCGTAAGTCCTTTTTTAAACTTTTAGATCTGTTTTGTTGAAGCACAATTTACATATGATAAAGTGTATTTAAGTAGACAGCTGGAAGGATTTTGGCAATTGTCTCCACCTCTGTGACCACCAAACCAACCAGAATAGCTGACTCTTCTATCACCCCCAGAAGTTCTCTGGTGCCGATTTCTAGCATAGGTTTTCCACAGTCACTTTAAAAATTGTGAGCACGAGACTGTCTGTGGTGGTTTCTGTTAGAGCACTGTTAATTTCTCGTTCATCACCAGCTTAGATCTTACACCACCCTGTTCCTGTCTATTTTCCTGTTCATCACCATCAGAAATTTGGCTCAAGAATATTTATTTTGTATATTATCCAAGAAACGCAAGGGGAAAAAAAGAAACCTTAAACATGGTTCTTTTGTTTGCTTAATCAAACCTCCCTGTGTGATGATGCAACTCTCAAGGAAAAGTAAACTTCCATCGTGATATGTTGGCTTTCGCTGCTCAAAAGATAGTGATTGGCACTCAATACAGATTGAAACATTCAGAAAGTTTCTCCTGTATGAAGACAGAGTCATCTAATTGGAATTAACTTCTAGATGGTTAGATGTTTGGATAATGTCTTCTTGGTGTTTGTCCTAGATTAAATGCAAGTTCACTGTTCTCATCATTGGTGATATTTTGTGTGGCGGAGTATCTTTTTAAAAGGATAATTTATCCATTCATATACATCTGTCCCTGTTTGCATATAAAAATATTCAGACATGCCCATCTGTTTTAAATTATAGTGTATCTACATCTACACTTAAAAGGCCACTGCAATAGGAAGAATTTGATGATGACCTTCCAGACTTGGGTTAATGAAAATTTTCAAATGTTCCAGCTAGTGTTTTCCAAACAATGAGAGACTTGCATGTAAACATCCCCCCACACAAAACATGCCCACAACAACAGTGGAGGCTGTTCACTGTATATGAATCTGACCTTCAGGAACCATTTTTAGTTCATCAAAATTAGTGATGCTGAGAAATCGGGACATCAGTGCATAATGACTGTGAAATTAGGAATGAGAGCTCGCTATGCAAATGACAGGACAAATCATGTGAAAAAGTCAAGATAAACTGCATATTAAGACATTATGTTACATAAAATTAATACTGCATTTCTCCCTTTTGCTTACTGCTCCCCTGAAAGATTTTTTAATTCTTTTATCTTCTGATCATCTATTGTCTGCCGGATTTTTTTTTTTTAAGTGGCACACAGGCAAAGTGCAAAACATGTTATTATTACCTTTTATTGTAATACATGAGATGACAGCAGATCCTTTTTAACAAAGTATATCCTTTACTGCTTCTAGCTTCTTGCTGTCACATGTTTGATTAGAAACCAAAGAAAAGTAAGATGCTTAAATATTACTGTTCGAAGACGTACAGGTTTTGTCTTTTCTTTCATTTTTTTTTTCCCCTTTCCTTATCTTTTTATTTGGGGGGGGGATAATTTTTCATGAAATAGTCTTCTTGTATTACGGGGCCTGACAAAATGGTTCTCATGTAGTCTGCAAATTAAACACAAGTGCAGTGATTATTTTGAATAGCTAAATTACATTCTAGAAAGCTTGCAGAATTCATAGCATTGTCATTAGGTATCCGCTTGAATACAATTTGTGTAACCTTGGCCAAGACAGCCTGTCATTTTAATGTCAGTGTTTTATCTGAACAAGACATCATCCTTTCAGATACAGTGTGCAGGTTCCTTGCAGAGATGCCCGTGCAGAAACGTGTTAACAGTTGCAAATATGAAATGCTATCAAGTTCATCACTGTAGCTGTTTGTCACTGAAATGTCATGGAAAGCGGCTTTTATACTATGAAAGAATTGAGACATCTGTGTTCTGGGTGAACAGGGAAGGGTAAAAGGCAACATAGGAAGGGTCTGTGTTGCATTTCGAAAGGTGCACCCAAGGTTCAGCTGTCCACAGGACTTGGTGTTCATGGACTGTTCTCAAAATAACTGTCCTCAGAGGACTGATTTTATTGGCTCCAGCTGGGAAAATATTGGTTCCCGTTAAACTTCTTCCCTAAAATTAAAGTTGGTGTTAACTTCCTATATCTTGCCATGACCAAAAACTCTTGAAGCAACTGACATCACACCAGCCTTAACTCCAGATAGCTTGTATTAAGCTATTACTCCTGTTTGCTGACCAAACTCTCAGGAACACTTGTCAGTAGCTGCAAAGTTTTATTTTTCTTTATTTGAAATCCACTCCTTGATTGATTAGAGCTCGTGGCTACATCCCCTTTGGACAGATGAATCGCATATGGGAAATGGGTCAGTCCTCTAAGCATGCTGAAGACAGTCTGTCACTGAACGTGGAAGGCTGAGTGCTGTGGGTGTGCGATTTCCTGGCGTGCTATTTATCCTTCGTTAACGTTCTAGGTTCCCGTGTCAGTGGCTATGATGACACCTCAAGTTATCACTCCCCAGCAAATGCAGCAGATCCTCCAGCAGCAAGTGCTGAGCCCTCAGCAGCTCCAGGTTCTCCTCCAGCAGCAGCAGGCCCTCATGCTTCAGCAGGTAAGGTCCTTCCTCCTCCCCCAGCATCGCGTGCCTCCAGGGCCCCACCCCTCCATGCAGACTTGCCCACCGCAGCAGCGAGCAGCGTGAGGCGGGTGGGGCAGGATGCACTCTGGTCCCTGGGTGATCAGCTGCATTTGCATCCCTGAAAGAGAGGGACCCTGCCAAAGCCACGAGGGTTTGGGCCCGGAGAGGACCCGATGGACTGAGATTAGGGCTGTAATTGGACTTGGTAGAAGTAAGATCTTTTCGGCTTAGGGGGCTTTGCGCTCTTTTATTTGGTAAGCCCAGAGGCTTCTAAATGGTGTGAATCAAAGCAAAACGAGAGCATGTCAGGAGCAGGTTTAAATGTGACAGCTCTCAAAGTCCCCATTTCAAGTCAGAAGCGTACAGAACTTTTCAACATCAGGAAGCATCTTGGAGTTTGTTAACTGTCCGCTGCACAGTTGGATTTACCCCTCTTGTGTCTGCTGATGCTGAAATAAACTTCTGGCTCTCATGGCGCCATGGGGACCTCATAGTCTGCCTTGATGGACCCCTGAACCAGATAGAGGGGATTCAGGACCATAGTGATGGGAGCTGCTGAGGCAAGGTGGTGGGGACCGGACGCAGAGGAAACTGGCCACACGGTGATGTCCACACTGACCGGCCCCCAGCACCGCCCAAGCCTAACACAGAGTGAGCATGCACAGTCTGCAGTGGAGATTCACCAGACTCCCTCAGCAAGGGCGCTTTGGCTTTGTTGTACAATCAAAGGTCATTCCTTGCCTTCTTTTAATTAGTTTGTGTAGAAAATGGTATGTTTTTCATCAGTTCATTTTGGAGATTACTTTTCAAACAATAATGCCAAGAAGAGTCAGCATGCGCTGAAATTTATTGTCGAGTTTCAAACTAAAGGTCAGGCCATTACAGATAAAAGGATGCTATTTTTCAAATCCCAGTTTGTGTATGGCTCCGAAAGGGACAGTGGCTTGGCACTGCCCTCTGTTACTTACCGTCCTCTCTTTCCTTTGTAGCAGCAGCTTCAAGAGTTTTATAAAAAACAACAGGAACAGTTGCAGCTTCAACTTTTACAACAACAACATGCTGGAAAACAGCCTAAAGAGGTACCGACAATACATATTTTACTTTCAAACCACAGATCCCTGAGGACTATCTCGTGGCTATTAAACTGTCATTCATCTTTTAAATGATTGCACAACTCAGCTGACTCTATCGGTTCTCAGCTTTCAGACTGAGAGTTATTGTCCTGTTTTCTTTCAGATTTTTCTGGGTTCTGTTCACTGGCTGCCACGTGTTTTTTTTTTTTTAACACTGCTACAGGTGTACCTTGTGTGGGCGCTGGGAAGAGGAGGTTGGGCAGAACCTTTAGGGTGACTTTTGCAAACTGGCACCTCTGAGCTGAGATCTAGCTGGGGGAGGTGAAGTGCTCCAAGTAAAATTTTACCTGGGTGCACACCTGATATTTTTTTCCCAGCTCCAAGGAGCTTGGGTGTTGATGATGGCTTTTGCCTTCAGAAAAAGAATCCTTTATGCCGAAAGTTAGAGCAGGGTTCAGAACACCCCATCTTTGTTGAGCAGCTTCTTCCAAGTTGCATGGATCATAAGTGCTAATGGCAGGCTTGGAGTATTTGTGTCTTCCTGAGAACTTGTGTATTGCGATTGCTTCTGTGTATGCAGTCCTTTGGAGGTGGGCATAGTGATCACGTGTGCCTACTGCCCAGTTAGGTAACAGTATTCTGTCAACAGAAGGGAAGACCTTTCCAGGCAGGGTTTCTGTCCCACCTTCTATGCGACTCAGTGTGGCCGAGGCTTGGTCAGATGGGGGAGTATCTCTGGGCATGTGTATGTTATCGTGACATCTCTCTTCCATTCCAAAGTTATCCTATGTCACTTATCTTTGCATGTTTTCACGGTGGACTGAAATTCTTTCCATTTGAGTATTCTCCTCGGAATGACCATGCAGAGTTTGGTAAACAGCTCCCAGTCCCGCTGAACAGCTTCTTGGCTGGCCCGCAGCAGGCAGCCCGTGCCTTCAGCTTACAAGGAGTCCCGCCAGGTGACTGTCCTGGCCGTCCCAGGAGCGCGGGTGCCTGGAAGCGCCGGTTTCCCCACGCGGGAATGACCCAGCCGTGCTCTGTGCCGGCTCCTCGCTCTGCACACACTGGGTGCATTTTCCTTGCCCTGCCAGAGTTCACCCTGGAGTCCTGGTTAGCAGCCTGGATGGAAACCCCTGCAGAGCAGGGGCAGTTTGGGGCTGGAGGGGAGGAGGCGCTTTAATGAAACTGCTGACACAACCTTAAGTACGGTGGCGCGCTACCGGGCGCTGCTGTAATAAAAAAGGGAACAGATTAAAAAGTGTCTAAAATGTAAATCTAAAGGACTAACAGTAATTAAAATGGAAATGGCACAGGGCGGGAAGGCATGTAATTGTGAGATATCACTGTGCAGAAGGCTCTCAGCTTTGTTTTGCTGGCTGTTTTTCTAATTCAGCAGGGCTTACTCATCAGTGGCAGTTCAATGCGCGTTAATGACTCTGGGATTGCAGGCATCACTCTGGACAAAGAAATGATTATTGTGCGGTCAAAAGAAGTTCAAAGACAAGAAGGGAATTTCAGTTTTTTCCTTAGAGATCCACATTCAAGAGCATATAAATTAAGCCAAATGTTAAAAACCACAGTCTGAAAGCTGACTTCAAAGTCACAACTCTCTAATTAATGAACTGCGAGCTTCAGTTTGGACAAGTTGTGGTTTGATGCGCCCATAAATCAACATGACAGGCCTGTTTCACAGTCTCAGACAGTGCTTGTCACGGAGTCACATCAGATGTAAACACAGCAGAAAAAAGAAGGGATATGAAGGAGGTGCAATTGATCAACAGAATTGGTAAAAACCCACTTTTGAAGCACATTATGCATGATCACAGGAAATGGTTACAGCCTCAAGAGGTTTCCCCTTCTGCTGTTGCTTTTTTGAATCAGATTTCTAACAGCCTTCAAAAGGGAGAATAAGAATTATGGAGTTTCTCCCCTGTGGCTCGCAGGCAATAACCCCCTGTTGTTATTTTGTGCTTCTTTCTTTTCAAAGGCATCAAAATTTAGTTTTTTAAAGATCTTTAACTCTATATTTGAAGACAAACAAAAAAGGGCCGCACTGTCATTCTTATCAGTTACCAGGGATTGTGTTTTCCCTTTCTGTTGCCACTTCTTATTAACCTCTTACTTGGTCTGTTAGACATAGTTTGGAATGCACGTCTGCATGCTGGGAGAACATGAAAGTTCAGATGAGCTCAGAGGGCAGATAAAGAAATGCAAAGGCGAAAGTTACACAGCAGAAGGAAGGATAAAAGTTAACTCGCCCAGATTGCTGCCTTCAGAAAGGGAAGGGCGCACAGACATGCTGGTGGTGTTGGAATCTGGGAGGGGCGGTGGGGGAGAAAAGGGGGCCACTCTGTGTCTGAACCAGGGGACGGTGGTTGCATGATGGTAGTAGCGTTCAGCATCTCCAGGACACTGGGTTTGTTGTGGTCACACTTTGCCATCCATTTTGATGGTAAAGGTGGTGTTGCCTTCAGATCCTGAGGGGTGGGCCGGCCCAGACCTACAGCACATCCCCTTGGATTCTGCTGGTGTGTTCACGGCCCCACTGAATGTTACCAAGCCCTGTTGCAGCAGTGACCAGGCGATCGTTATGTCCCTGAGGTGAGGGGGGAGCCTCCTGAAATGACTGTGCCGGTGGTGGGCCTTTTGTGCTACCATGAAGTAGAGTCACATGGTAGTAATTTCATGATGTGGACTGCTGGTTAGGATTTTAACAAGGTTTGAACTTGGATGTTGACAGATGGAACAAGTGTATTAATTTACTGAATCCCCAGTCATTAGTGGCTCATAATTTTGAATCGTCAGCCACCCTCTCCCCGCCTTTCCCCTCTTTTGATCACCTCTGCAGTAAGATACTTGATCCTGGGCCAGAACAACATACTTTAGTCTCTTTTTTCCTGAAGTTGCCTCGAGTTGTTGAGTTCAGCCCTGAGACCTTCTGGGAAGATGGGTGCTCCGCAGCGCCATACAGCTAGTTCTTAGGTGACGACGACTCATTACTATTTGACAGGACGGGTGTGGAAAAGCGAAGGCAGAGTTAATTTTAAGTCAGGCCACAAAAAAAGATCCCATCCTGTGCGGGCGAGGTAGGCTAAGTTGATTGTTTTAAAAGGGCCGTTTGTCCTGGGTAGTTATGACAGTTTATGTTAGGCGGTAGGGAGGAGCCGAAGAAAGGAAAACAGACCTTTGACTGCAGTGCTAGGGAGGGGATCCGAAATGCAAGGTTTATCAGGGCATTTTAGCATTTGAACACTGACTACTGACCTGTCCAGGGGACTGCGCGGAGACCTTTTTTGTATGCATTCAATTGTGAGAAGTAAACAAACGGACTCGTATCCTGTGTTTGGTAACTGGGTGGGGAGCGCAGTTTGGCAACCAGTGTTGCTTTTAAATTCTTTCTTTGGACAATGGGCCTTGTATACTTTTATATCCTGGCTTTTCAAACGCGGACAGCTCTCATGAGCTTTTCCTAGGGATGGCCACAGCGACGACAGAGCAGCCATCAGTCATTTTATATAAATACAGAATTTCTAAACATTTCATTTACAGTAAGACAGGAAACCCCCTCCCCAAGCCCCGGCACCCCCTGCCCCAAGATTTTTTGCTTCAACAAGAGCTGAATCCCTGATCTTTTATTGTACACATGTTGTTTTTACTTCTCTTCCTCCCCTCCCCCACCTTTTAAAAAAGCATCATGAATTAATATCTGTTGAAGAAGTGAAAAAATCACTTTGACACGAATATAACTATCATTGGGTTTTACATTAATGTGATAACTTGGGAAGGGGTGAAAACAATTGGATCATTTTATGCATGCTGTTCTTCAAATGAAAACACTGGCTTTTCATTTAAATTTATTTAAATTTTTGTTGTTAGTGGTATAGAATTTGTTTTTTGGAGTGAAACTCAATTAACTTTCTCAGTGGCATGGTAGTAAGTCTGAAATTGGTTGCTAATATGAGAATGATGGTTTTTACTGTAAAATAAACTACATGGAGACCAAAAGGAAACCACTATTTTTCTCCTCCTTTGAACTTTGCATCAGAAGGTCTTGGTATATATACCATTTTATGGATGTATCAGATCAAGGTCATGTGTTAGGTTAAGTGAATGCAGTTGTTTGTAAAGTGTAGTTATGAGAAGCTCTGAAAGGGTTATGTAGTCCTCTTGGTTGGGAATGTCTCTCTCATGTTTTGAATAATACTCAGAATCAGGAAAACAAATCTTGTGGCTTTTCTTAAAGAATCTTTTTCTTTTCTTTTTCTTTCCTGGTTTCAGAACTCCCTTCCCCAAGAAGGGTTAATTTTTCTTTCATAATTGTTAGCCATAATGTGGCTAAGACCTCCACCTCGATTTGATTCCTCACAGATTAAGGATATTAGATAATTTCCTTCTATTTATTGTAATACTGCACTGTATTATCTTTCTATCACTCAGATAATTACTGAGGAAATCTACATTAATTTTTTTGGCTGGAGCAAGGCCTGATAAACACAGGAATGATGTATTGATGTTTTACACAACAAAAGTTTTCCTCCTGTCATTGTCCAATCAACAGAAAGATATTTATCATGTCGCAGAGCCCCTTCTTTGCAAGAACAAAGCAGGTAGGGAAGCACGACCAGCAAGCAGAGTTGGGGTTTCTGAAACTTGAGCCAAGCAAAGGCATCTGCGGTTGAAAGTGTCCTTCATATTAAGCACTCACAGCCGAGTGCGATGTTGTTTGCTAAATTATGAATGTGTGTAATTAAAATCTAGTGGCTGTTTCTATGAAAGATTTACAATGTTATTTCATCGTTTGTCATGGCTAATTAACAATATTAGATGAAGTTTTTCTTCTTCAAAGGTCTGATTTTTTCTCATTTATTTATGTCAGAAGTGATAAACAGAGTAGTTAAGAGCTTCTCCCTGTGCAGGCAGGATGGAAGCAGCTTGCTCCTTCACTCCTCAGGGTTCGGGGTTCAAATCCCTCTAGACCTCAAGTGGTGAAGCCTGACTTCTCGTGTGCCTCATTACAGGTTTCAGAGTCTAGAAGTCCACATTCTGACTGCAAAAACTCAGGCCTTTGCAACCACAGGAAAAACTGCCTTGACTGGCAAACTGTCTTTCTGTGGGAGCCGGCAGGAGAAAGGGCCTCCACCCACCCCCTCGTCCCTCTTCAGAGGTGCTGTGTTCGTTCCCCTTGAAGGCAGCCTTGAGCCCGAGCCTTCCGCGAAGCTCTGGTGGCCACTCTCAGTCCTGGCCGACGACGGTGTTTGAGGACCACCATCCGTTCCGCCTTCCCTGGGCAGTGGCCGTCTCATTCTTTTTTTTCCCCTGCCTGATTTCTTTCAGCAGCAGCAGGTGGCTACCCAGCAGTTGGCCTTCCAGCAGCAACTTCTGCAGATGCAGCAGTTACAGCAGCAACACCTCCTGTCTTTGCAGCGCCAAGGCCTTCTAACCATCCAGCCAGGGCAACCCGCCCTTCCCCTCCAACCTCTTACTCAAGGTAAGCATTGATGATGCAGAAGGCGTTGGTCTCTCAAGACTCCGGGGCAGTGATGGTGAGGGGAGTGGGGTCTCCTTTCAGCCCATCATCAAGAAGATTGTTTGTTTAAAACACGCAGATGCGCACTCAGAGGCAAAACCAGCTCAGGTAACAGTGATGGACCCTTCCAGAAGCTGGAGGGCTTGTGAGTGTCAAGATGACAGCGAAGGGTGGTCTGCAGGCTTTGCCGATGTCACAGGATCAAAATGTTGCAGGAGAGAAGGCAATACTGCTCTTCAGTCAGATCTCACATTTTCAGTTTGGAATCGCAAATACATTTTCTTGAAGGCTTTCGTTAGTCATTTTAAGATACCTTGTAAATCCTGTAACTTGCTCTGTTTGAAATTGTAGTAATGCCTTTGAAATGTCTCTCTTTAACATCTAGGGAGAAATTCAGGTAGACAATTGTGATTCATCTCTTGCTGTTACAGAAGCCAAGGGGGTTTTCTATTGGAATCTCTCTCTCTTGCATTCACCTGATTGTTGGTTTTAGAGCAAGTTGATTCTACACTCATTAGAACAGGCAACTTGTCCATTCCACCTCTTTTTTGAGAGTTGGAGCTCTTTGAAAAGGAGTGAAATTTCATGGATTTAGAAATTTCTTTGGAAAAACCATTGACATGTTCTTCCAATGGATGTTGCCCTACAGACAGAAATGAGTACTTTTCCTGTTCCTAGGACATCCTCTGGCTTGAAGCAAATCTAGCTTTTACTTGGGTAATGTGATACACAAATGAATTATTCAGAATAAGCCAGAAGGAAAGGAAGGAGGGAAGGAAAGAAGAAAGAGTCATGCTGTGTTTTGAAATACAGTTCCTCCGTCCTGTACGTGGTACGGTGGGTTTCATTTGCCTCTTCAAGGCCCATGGTAGACTCGGATGTATGTGTATATGTGCCTTCAAGATTGGTAGCTAAAACCTTTGGTGTCTTGGATTCAGTTGCGTTATGAAGACAGTTCAAAATGTGAAAACTCTTCCTCCCCTCATGGTAATGAAGGCATGGCCATGTGTTCAGTAGTTTTTGAGTCATGTCTGCCTTTATTCTCTTGAGTCAACCACAACCAACTTGTGTCCCTCCTGGGGTTCTTTGGGTTTTCTTTATGTCTTAATGCTGAGACCAGGACATTTCCCTCCTTTAACTTGCCTCTCGCCTCCCCTCCTCCTCCTGCTCTTACTGCTCATCCACGCAGTATGTAATCAATATCGCCATTGCTGTCAAAATAGAAGATCTGGTAACTGAGCAATGCCAGGGCGGGAGTGGGGGGGGGGGGGAAGGACACATGGGCTAATGCACTTTTGTGCTTGCAAAATGTTATAACATGCATTAATTGCATCTTTGTATTTATTGTCGGCAACATCGCCGGCTGGGCTGACACACCCACTGGACTCCGCTTCTGCCTCGCTCATCTTTTCCTACTGCTCCTATACTATTAAGTGGGCTCACTAAGGTTCATTGTTATAGTCCATCAGTTAAGCTGTCCAAAAGAGGGCAATTGGGCAGTGACAAGACAAGCTCACATGTAATGTGAAAGAAATGAATGTGGTGATGCATGAAGTGTAATCTCTGCAGTAACATATCAGAGACACCGGTAGGTAATTCACTAGTCATGGCATTGATTGATATGCTTAGCAGTCGGCTCTAACGCTTTAGCCCCCGCAACATTAAGAAGATGCATATTTATAGTCTAAGGGGGTGTCTGTGTGTGTGCCCAAAATGCATAAACGCAAATATAAACATTTCTCCTAGTGAAGTGAACCACCCGTGTCATAGCCATCTCTCTTGGAATCAAAAGGCTGGTTTTGTGTCCCCTAACCCCTTACCCAAAGTGGCTGGAGAATTCAGTCATTTTGGACTACAACACAGTGGTTTTTTTTTTTTTTTTTATCAGAGAGATGATGACTTAAAACTGATGTCATTATGAGGTTTAAATCAACTTTCTGCTTGCTTGAACATGGTCACCTGGGTATAGAGGTACAAGGACAAAAAAAGGTTGATCAACTCTGTTTGTCTTAGAGCCAGTGATACCTGGGATTGTAAAATTGAGTTCCGTGAATGGTAATCTGTCAACTGTCCCCACAACATACATTTTTTAAACCTGTGTCTGCATTTTCTTTTATAATGAAGGTGCCAGTTGTCCTGGAAAAAGACATGTAGGCAGGCACAGGGTTTATGTGTTAAAAATGCTAGTAATGTTCACTTCAGGATGTAATCACCATGATTCTTTTACATCCCTGCACGGTCTTGGCTAAGTTGCCTTAAACGTGCATGTAAATATCACAGTATTAGAAGAGACAGAGAGTAATATTTTGAAGACTTTTTTTCCCCTGGAGGTTTTAGGTTATGAAACAGAAGGACCTTTCTTTTTGTAAAATGTTTTTAGGGCTGTTGGACAGCCTTCTCCCTGTTTTATATTATTAGCATGTCTGTTTTTCCCCTGATGGCTTTAGTCATATCATCTTCCTAGCACCTGTAATTACATAAAGAAATATACTTTTAATATCATTCTGACTTTTAAATTTTTTTAAATATGAACTACAGTTGGAAGAAAATTGCGTGTCTGCCGATGTACCTGTTAATGGGTTTGTTTAACTTGGGACTGTTATTCCTATCTACCATTTTGGAAGAAATGCACGCTTTCTGGCCATTTGGTGTCCCTTTAGTCTGATGAGTGACTAGCTTACCTTTTATCTGTCTTAATTCTATCGTGAGATCTCGGTTGTCAAATAACAGCATCCTTTGGTAGATCCTGTTCACTGAAGTAACAGTTTAACATCACTAACAAGGTGTAACATTGATGGAAGAGACCGATTTGACTGCCTTTCTGAGTGTCTGATGCGAATGTTCTTCACCATAATTATCACATTGAAATTTGACCCAGAAGCATACCTCGTTGTCAGTCAGTGAGTTACTATTTTATTTACCGTTTCTCCCTGTGGACGAGGAAACTGATTTGCTAGCCCACTGGACTAGAAGGAGAGGAGAGAAACATTAATGTGCATTGTGGGCCTAACAAGTGTAACAGGGCATTTCTCTTTGTCTTTATTTGCTGGATAAACAGCTTACTTTTGAATCAGCTTCCGAGTGCTGCTTCTATCAGAGGGAAAGTGTCAACACAGTGGTTAGAAGCCCACCTCCCGTGCACCTTGACCCAGAAATCAATCAGTTGGAGTTGAAACTAGGCGGCTTGTTCTTTTTGTGTGTACTGACTCCCCAGAAAGTAAAACTGGGTGTTGACTTGTGTGGCTTTCCATCGGTGTGCCGTCATCCACAGACAACCCTATTCACTATTGTTTCCATTGAATAAACAGCGATCCGAGGGTCAGCCATCCTCCAGGTAACTGCTGGTGTGCAGACGTCAGCGGCGGCCTGTTAGCTACCAGCCCGCCCTGCGCATCACCTCACTGGGTGTTGGGAAAAAACAGCCGAGATGCAGCGGGACTGGACACAGGATTGTGTGGTGACCTTTCCCTTTGTTTAATTTGCCTCCGAGGTTTAATTTCAGGGGACAAGTAATAATTGAATATGCCTAATAACTAAATGCTCATTTGGGACAAAATCCATCAAAATATAATTGGCATTTGATTTTTATGAAGGAAGAAGAAAACTGAGTTGGCTGTCGAGGACGCATTCGAAGAATATCTGACCACTTAATGTATCATTTGAGGCCTCTTTTATAATATATATTAATTGCAAAGACTCAAGCGTTTGAACATTTTCTTGGAGAACCGTTAGGAGAGACCAACTGTTTTTGTTAACGCTCCTCTCAGAAAGGCGGGGAAGGTTATTGGTCTGCTGTGCAATAATTTACTCCTCTTTGATATGCAAACGATCCACGGTGAATATAAAAAAATCCTATCAGACTCATTTCACAGTTCTTAACCACTCGGATTCTCTGGAGTCCATCGCCTCATTAGACCAGTGCTTGCCAATGCTAGCATAATTAAAATCTTTAACAGTTTAGCAAAGTAAAGATGTTTGGCTGATCACGTTGAGATGATTATCTATCCATTGTATTCTAAATGACAAAAATAAATTAAATTTAGACCTTGGCATTTTTTATTATGTGTTTCAAATGAATATAATGCACACAGCCTTCTTTTTAAATTCAGTACCTTAGGTTTGGTCAGAAACATGCCTGTTCCAGTTCCTGCTATACAGTCAGAAAATGGCAGGCTTCCTAGGAGAGCTCGGTTCCAGTTCATGGAAACAATGAACTGAGATCCAGATGTCCAGTTCTAGTGCGGCATTGCCTCGTGATGTCAGGGCTTTCTGATTTCTTCCAAGTTGTCCTCCTAGGTGGTTGTTATCAGCTGCCATTCAGAATATGTTTCTTCTGTGTGTGCATGCACTAGAATATGCCTTGAGGTCAGATTTGGAAATCCTGGGCTGTAGAGGCATGCCACCAGAATAAAGGCTTTGTACCCACAATAGTGAGATTGACATACTGATTGAATCTCTTCTTGGGAGGAAACAAAGAAGGTAACACTTATTGCCCAAGACTCATGTCCATTCTGACCCCCTTAAAGAGCAAGACAACTTTACTGCTCCAAGTTTCTTTCACGTTTTCATTTCATTCTGCAATGGTTCATTAGCATGGATCTAAGAAATGACAGTAATAATAGTGTTACTTGTATAAAAAGTTATACAGTTTTTCAGTAGACACATCCATCAATTAAGCATGTGGTACAAGAAACCAAAATTAATGAGGAAGATAGGTGTGTTAATGAAATAATCATAGTATAATCAATTTGACTGTTAAAAGTTGAAAAGCATTTCAGGAAGACGATATGAATTCATAATTTATGTCTAAAAGTGATTAATAAAAACTATATTTAATAACAAAGCTATTTGTCATCATTTAAGACTTAAGCACAAAAATTATTCATTTTGTGGTTCATGTTGTCATAATAGTATAGTTGAACAAATTTATTTTGAGCCCTTCTTTGTGTTTAAAAATACAGTAACATCTATCTACATTTTTTTTTACCCCAGCGGTCTAGAAACAACAGTTTGGATGGAGGCATGTACAGTCTTTGCGAAAAATAGCTGTGTTCTGAATCCTTTTCATGGGAGTCTTTTATGTGTGATGAGGGCACTTCAGGTGGAGGACCCATTCCTTCCTACCGTATTTGCCTTAGTTGAGAGGGAAGGGAAAAGAAAACTGCATGCACCAAAAAAAACCCTAACACTAGGCTTTGTTTACTGACTCTTTGATTTAATTACTGTTTGAAGAGGACGGAATTAGCTGTTAATTGATTTAATTATCCAATTTGTTTGTTTCAGGCATGATTCCAACAGAACTGCAGCAGCTCTGGAAAGAAGTGACAAGCGCTCATACGACAGAAGAAGCCACGGGCAACAATCACAGCAGCTTGGATCTGACCACGACGTGTGTCTCTTCCTCTGCACCTTCCAAGACCTCCTTAATAATGAACCCACATGCCTCTACCAACGGACAGCTGTCAGTCCACACTCCCAAAAGGGAAAGGTAGGAACGCAACTCTGAGATGTGTCCGAAGCTGGCTGTAAGGCAGAGGGGTGGGTGGCCTCTCCTCGCCGTATCTATCTCGGTGATCCCTAATTGGATCCATGTGACTGGAGTGTGCGTATAATTACTTAAGAATCTATTCAATATGGTGTGGGTGTGAAGCATCTAATTATTGTCACCTTTTCAACGTGGGATTAGCACTTACATAGATGGAACCTGGGCTTAGGAACCCAGGCAGTCTTTCGATCTCTCTTTTGGATGAGTTGGGTTTCCAAGGCCTCCTCTTTCTGCCAAGTGTCCACTGCATACAAGTCGATTTCCTTGTCTTTACGTGCTTTCTAAGGAAATAGCAGTGTCTACTGTAGGCTGTGTTGAATTTCAGTTTGAGAAAAGGTAAAATGTACACCCCTCTGCAGTTCCCTCCCTGAAGGCAGGGAGCCCATCTGTTTCACCGTTGTGTCCCCAAAGTGTTTGGGTTTGTTTTTTTTTTTTAAATAGACTGTCAGTGAAGGTTTGCAGGATGGACTGATGGAAGGGGTCCACATGTATGCACACACAGACATGCAGAGCCACTTTATCCTGATCATGGTCTGTATTCTAGCATTGACTCAATTTCCGTATTCCTCTTTGGAAGTTAACACTTTATATTTTTAAATTGCCCTGAGCTTCACTTGGATGTTAGTTGAAGCTGAGGTATTTTGAGAGATCCAAAATACATCATGTGAACAGACAGTGCTAAAAAGTTAGCTGTGAATCCATATTATTATACCTTAGCACCCAGAAACATTAATACTACTATTCAGTCCTTTTTCAAAGTAGAAAATATATATATAAAACTTCTTTTTTGGTGTATTTTTAACCTGTTTCCTATGTAGCTCGTATGCAGAGTGTCCACGCACAGACGAAAAGAAAACCTAAAAGTCGTAGGTGATAGCAAATGTCAGGAAAACCAAAATTTTTTTTTTATAAAGAGACCAAGTGAAAGATTTTTTAATTGTGTTCTTCACTTAAGCAAGTACACATATATATATATGTGGTATATTTTTATACCAGCAGTACTTGATCCATTTAGAGCTTAGTAATCACAGAAAATAGTACCTGAATATTTGTATATGTGTTGGTGTGTGTGTATCATGTTCAAAACCAAACACCACGAGAGGTTTCTGGAGATGAGATTATATATGTTTTAGCCAAAGCTTGCAACTATCCTTCTGACATCACTTTGGAGTTTCTGTGGCAGACACAGCAGAACTAAAAGATGCTTTTATCCTATTGGTTTAGTGGAGCTTGAAAAATAGAATGGTTGACAGTAAAAATTAGTTTGGAAACATTGGACCAAATGTGACTTCTTTTGTTTCCAGTGAGGATAGGTTTGTATGTCTGGAGACTAGTCTTAGCTCTTGCTGTATAAGGTCTTAGAATGCCTTTGTAATTAAAAAAAAAAAGAACCCTAGACCTTCGATAGCTTTTAGAGAAAAGGTTCTAGGTTGTCGTCCTTTGCTCTGCTTGCTTTTGGCGTCCTGAGGTTGATGCTGTCCATTTACAGCAAAGGAATTGAATTACATCTTTATCCATAGGTAGTGAAGGGGGCCATACAGTGAAAAATGCCAACTGATGCACTTAAAGTATTTATTGTAATCCTGTCGGCCATTGTGGAGCCTGCACAGATTTCCTGTGACACAGAAATTTCTCCCTGTTTAGATGCACTGTGCTCAGTTTCATTCTAAAAGGTTATATATCTGGAGTCAGGTAGTAGATTACCAAGGCGGCAAATAGGAGAAGAATAGCCCTTTTCATGTCTTAAGGTGCATTTGAAAGTAAATGGATCTCAGAGACAGTCTAATGCCAGGAGAATAAGTTTGTTGGATTTCTCGTTTTGTGGTCCTTATGTGTCTGCACAAAAGTTGGGCTTAATCTTCATTATACTACCTGCCAGCATTAGAATAAGGATCAGGAAAGAATTCAGATTTCACTGAGCATTAATCTGGATGTAGAAACAGGCTGACTTCTCCAACTGTACATGCAAAGAAGAAGCAACTATGAAATTATATGCTACTACTTAATCTCTGGGACCTCTGAGTTTATATTATGTGGTAGGTTCCTAGACATGGCTGGACTGAATCAAATTCTAATCACATTTTAACTGAATGTGACAAATAAGAGAGATGAGCAGAGCACCTTAGGTTAAAGATAAGTCAAAAAGTTACAAACTTACAGAATTGATCATTAAAAATTGAATTATTAGTTAGCATTGTATATAAGGACTTAATAATGAATATTTTATGGTTTTACCATCTGATGGTTTACTTTAAAATCCCATGGGGGATATTGCTATTTAAATAGTGGGAAATGATTTTTTTTTAAAAGTTATCCCTCTCACAGTTCATTCTCCCTTACACAATGAGTTGTCTTGTGTCTCAGGAGTCCCTTTGAGAAGTTCCATCCCTTTCTCACCAGGAGCATTTGTGAAATGTATCTCGTTTGAAGCTCTCCCTTGGTTTCTACGTAATATTCCCCACCCCCAGTGCTGCTCTTGGAGCTGTATCTTGGGGTACCGGCTTTAAGAATTCTTTCCGAAAGGAGTTGGGAGTACTCCGTGTGACAATTCTTAGGGCCCGGGATAGCATTGTGAGAGTTGCGGTTTGCTTTTCAAAGTCGGATTTCCATGCTTGTGGAAGGCTCCTCCCCCCGCCGCCTGCCCCGTGCATCCTTCGGGCTCCCGTGAGCAGCCGCCACTGCAGCAGCTCTGGGGTTTGGTGAGCTGCAATCTGTTAAGGAGATAAATAATGTGCTTGGCACGACACTCCTACTCTCCTCTTTAATTTGTCTTACACAAGGAAAATTATAATTAAATCATTCAGGGTAAACCCTTGAGTGTAGAGAAGGGAAGAAAACACACACACACACACACACACACACACACACTTTGGTAAAGATTGCCAGTAGAAAGCTACTTCTCTGTTGTGCGGGGTAGAGACATGTATCAATATTCAGCATCATTAGGGGAGGAGCAGCCCATGTGATTTGTGAGGCGGATGCCAGCGCTCAAATCAAGGCTTGTTAAGATCCTGTCCCAGTGCGATCACGGACCTTCCGCATCATTAGAATTCAGCACAGGCGCTGCACTCCGTGCTTTGATTTTCTTCCGAGAATTCAATAATGTTTATTGTGCTGATTTTATATATATATATATATATATATATATATATATATATATATAAATTCATTGGTGCAGTAGACGTACCTCTGTTGTCAGGCCTGGGAGAAGTGTGGTGGGGATGAAGTTCAGGCAGGAGCTAAAGAGCTGCAGATCAAGGCAGGCACATCCATGTGTCTCACTGTCGTTTCATTCCGCAGGACCAGGGTGTCCTGACTTCTTTGGTAAATAGACAAAACTTCCACCTGGGATACCTGTAAACACAAAGATATTATCTTGTTTTTCTCAACTGTCTTGACTATCTCACTTTAAGAAATTTCAAGTTTTGGTGTGGGTAAACAAAATCAACGCCATGCAAATGAAACATTTATTAAAATGCTAAATTTAGTAAAGCCCTTTGAGCTTGTTGGATCAAAGCAGCTATGTAAATACAAATAGCAATTACTACTTAAGTAATTGCATGAATTAAAATTCTAAATATCACATTATATTATGATGCACTAGGGAAGGGGAAGGAAACTCACATTTAATCTTTTTTGTCCCTGTGCCAAGCAACTGGCTAAACTCTTGCCTTTGGAGTGATGTCTCGTTTTAGCCACGTGACCACTGGGAAGCAGCAGGGTTTGTTATACCCATTTTCCAGATGAGGAAGTTGACTCATTAAGATTAAATAAGTGACCTAGGGTCATAGAACTGGTTCTAGGGTCATAGAACTGGTTCATGTCATAGTTGAGATGCAAATTCAAGACTGTCTTTTAGTTTGTAAAACAGGGCTTAAGAGATTCCATTCAGCACAGAACTGCATACTTAATTATGATCAGTTAAAGTCAGTGCTCCTAAAAGAAATTTTAAGTTGGATTTAAATTCACTTCAACAGTGTGTTGGCTTACCTACTGTGTGCACATCAGTATATTTAAAGGGAAATCCCAGAGTTCCCTGTGTAAGGTAGACAAGTAGTCCCTGGGCTTCTTAAAGGGAGGGTGGGTGGGGAGGGCTTGCAAAATATAAATCACTAACCGTCTGAAACAGCACATAGAGAACAAAAACGGACCCCGTGCAGGATTTGCACACAGGCAGATGTAAAACAAGGCATACTCTTCTTTAACTGTATCCTGGCTTTCCTTCCTGCCTTATAAATCTTGGGTTTCCTCGTTGAACACATCATCTGGTCTCTATTCTGCTTCAGCTGTCCTTCTGTACTCCGTATCAGAGATAGTCCTTCTCTCTGATCCTTCCCAGCTTTTTGCTTTTAGTTCAACCACCATTAGTAGATGTTTTATAACTTGAATATGTCTCAGATGCATAGCTCTTCTAAATATTTGTTCCAGGGTTTCCTTAAGCATTTGGTGAAAGGTTTCTTTAAACTCCTGAGAGATCCTGGGTTGTGCAGCCTCTTTTATTGAAGCTGCTGTCACAGCCGCAGGTGACCCAGGTCGAGTAGCCTCTCTCTGAGGCCTAAACTGCCTTCTGTCCTCAGGAGATCCCTTCCTTTTCCTTCTCATTCACTGACACAGCCCCACGTATTTCAGTTGCTCGCAGTTTCCACACGTCTCAGCTGGCAGCCACCTTCAAATAGCCCCTGAAGGTTTTTGCTGGGCTGGTGGACTTCCAGACACTTTCACTTGCTACAAAGTCTCTGTTTTCGATTTGTGGCCTTTTGACGTATTGCTGTGGATCTGACTTTATAACAATAACATTTATGTTGACTGGCCCCTCTGTTTTCAAAAGGCAAGGAACTCTGAATTGTGGACATGCCTGGTGTTTCGTTTCTCCTTTTTTTTTTCTTAACTAACATCTCTGATGATGAATAAATAGTTGTGCTCTTGCTTTCCTCGCTAACATTCTAGAAGCTTGCTTTCAGAACTCTTCCGGTTACACAAGCGTTTAACTTTTTGCATATTTTCATATTCATATTTAAGGCCTCTGGAGCCAGACATTTAAACAGTAAGCTCTAGCTCCCATGACTCTGAATAGCTCTTCCTCATGTCAACTTTTTTTTTTTTAGTACTTTGTAAATCAAGTAATTTCTTTCATATTTCTTTTGATTTGAAGCACTTGAACAAACTAGTGGCTCCAAATCTTCCCTCATCATTAGATTGTCTTGGCGAATCTGCAGTCAAATTGTCCCAAATTGTCTTCAGAAGTGTCAGATTACTTTTTGCCCATGTGTGTTGAGGCATCTGATGTTACATAGGTCAGCGATTTATGACCTACCAGCCAAATCTGGCCAGCTTCTTATTTTGTAAATAAAGTTTTATTGGAACACAGTGAGGCTTGTTCATTGATATGTAGTGTGTGGCTGTTTTCACACACTACAATGGCTGGCTTGAGTAGTCACAGCAAAAGCATATGGCCCACCAAGAGTGAAATATTTACCATCTGGCCATTTACAGAAAAAGCTGGCCAACTCCAGCATTACCCGTTGGACCAGGGCTTCTCAGTTTTCGTGATGATAACATCACAGGTATTTCTTAAAGCATACATCTTCCTAGGCCTGAAGATTTGGATTCCACTGGTGTGGGATGGGGTACGGGAGTCTGTCATACGTACCCTAAATTCTTAGGCTTCCCTGGTGGTTCTGTAGTAAAGAATCACCTGCCAGTGTAGGAGATGCAGGGATCGATCCCTGAGTCGGGAAGATCCCCTGGGGAGGGCATGGCAGCGCACTCCGGTATTCTTGCCTGGATAATCCCACGGCCGGAGGAGCCTGGTGGGCTACGGCCCATGGGTCACAGAAGAGTCAGACACAAGTAAGCGACTAAACAACAGCAAAGAGCAACAAAAGTCCTACTTACAGAAGTCCTATTCTTACTACTCAGAGGCTGTAGACCTGCAACTTTGGTATCACGTGGGCGCTCACTAGAAATGCAGGGTCTCGGGCCCTATCCCAGCCCTACTGAGTCAGGGTCTGCATTTTCACCCAGGCCCAGGGCTAAAATGCAGTCCTTGGCATGCCCATTCTGATTTGAGAAACAGCGCAGGTAGCATGCTCAGTTGACCTAGGGTTTGACACTGCTGGAAAGGACAGTTTTTCATCCAGATTTTGATGACTCTCCCAGACATCTTCAGTCCACAGAACGAGTGGCTTGCCATTCTTGTATGAGCCAAGAGAGTACAGATACTGCTACTGCTAGAAAGAATCAGGAACGAGCATATGATGGTGATGCTCAGGCGGCTGTCATTTATTAAGCTAGGACTTGAAAAAGGCCTTGATCTTGATTTTTCCCGTTTTACCCTCACAATAGCCCTATGGGTTACTGTCCTCTTTGTACAGATGATGTTGTTGGGCAGTGTATAACTTGCATGAGGCACACAGCTCGTTAGGGACCAGGTGGGAACTGGAACTAGGGTGTCACCAAGTCTCAGGTCCCTGCAGCGGCTGCCACATTCTGGTGGTTCCCAGGTGGGCTGCTCATCAGAACCACCTGAACTGCACCCCAGACTCTGGATTACAGCCTCTGGGGGATACAGCCTGGGGATCAGGGTCAGGCCGTAACCTTCCAAGATGGTAGCCTGGGGCCAGCCTGTCTGTTGGGCAGTAATTAGGGAGAAGTTGGCCATCTTTCTCTACAGCCCATTCTTCTCCCCTGCTCAATCTTTTTGCACAGACGGAAGGCACAAGGACACAGGTGACAAGCAGTGGAGACTATATAAAGCAGGCTGAGCATGTCCTGTCAGGTGTGGGAAGGGACAAGAAAGAGACAAGGGTGCAGCTGGCTGCTGAGGCCTAAATTACAGGCACTGCCTTCTGCTCCAGAGCCAACTCTTGGCAGCATCAGCTGGCCCGTGTCTGCCTGCCTGTTTAAGGCAAAACTGGCCCTGCTTATGTCCAAAAGAAGCTCCTGGGGACTTATTAACTTCTTGTGCACCAAAGCACTGCTGGGTGTTTGGCGACCGTCACATTTAGAAGAACTGCGATCATTTTGTCTCTCTGCTTGAAACCAGTTGTTCCTGGCTTTTAGAAATAGAAGGAAAACTTTTCTTAGGGTGGTATAGCCTGATGCTGTGTCATCTCCTGTCATTCCACACATTCAGGAAGGGCAAGGAGAGAAAACCTTTAACACTGTGGCACATCCTGGGAGACTGGTTTATGGATTTTCTTAACTATTCACTTTGTGGGATGATGAAAAGAAAAACACTCAGCCATTATTTTCAAATGGCTGTTATGTCTTATCTCAATAAAATACCTTTTGCCATAACACACCATCGTTAGAGCCTATAAATCTTTTTTCTATTTATTGTGTTTAAATGATACATACTTTTCCATAAAATGACATCATGGGTCTGGAGAGTCAAGTTTGTTTTATAAGTTTCTCTGCGATTCAGTTGATTTTTAATTTTTTTCCCTTGGGCCGTGGCATAATATGAATCTCAGCCGTGGGCAGTTTCTGACCAGCATGGCAGGTTTCTCACACAAAATCAACTTTGAACCCCTGTTTTCTCTCACTATGGAAGTTAGTCATTGTTTTCTGATGAGCTGCTCTTGCTGATAAGAGGTGTTTTTTTCACCCAATGCCTTGGTTGGCACTCAGCTATTTCATAGTTACTTGCACTTGTGTGGAAACACCTAACGTACATTAGCTTTCTTAAGATTCGTTCCACACCAGGAGTGTAAAGGGAAGCATGTAGCAGAAAAGTAGTGAGGACTCATCTCTGAGTGGCTCTGATGCATGGCCTATTGTATTTGGTTTTGCCTTTTTACCTGTAAAAACATCTGGTTGAAATGTACACTTTACCACTTGGATTGAATGAATAGACAATTTTCTTTGGTGAATATGGATCCTTCCACAAGTAGAAAGGGAGCCCAAGGGTCGACAGAAGGCCACGTGACTTGGAAGACTCCTAGTGGGGCTTCTTGCTTAAATGACAACCGAGAGTCCAGTGATGGTGATGTTTTTTTCCTGTTTGTTTTGGTTTGCATTTTTTAACTTAAAGATTTTGTTTGTGTGTGTGATGTGGACCATTTTTAAAGTCTGTATTGAATTTGTTACAATATTGCTTCTGTTTTCCGTTTTGATTTTTTGGCTGCAAGGCATGCGGGAGCTGAGCTTCCCAACCAGGCATAGAATCTGCACCCCCTGCCTTGGAAGGTGAAGTCCTAACCCCTGGACCACCAGGGGGTTTCTAAGCCAGCCGGTGTTGGGGCCCAGTGAGCAGGAATCTAGGAGGGAGACTTAAAAGCAAGGCACGCCCTTTTTCAAGGTTTACCGAGATGCTGTTTGCACCAGGGCCCCCTGGCAGCCTGGCTCCCAGCTCTTTCTAAGGGAGGCAGTGCTGTGTGGCCTGGCTGGCTTGGGTGATGCAAATGAGTAGGTTGGGCATGTAGGGCTGTCCTGACTTCCTTTATTCCACCCCCCACCCCGCTTTGTGATCAGTCAGGGCCTAAGTATATTATAAAGTATATTCTCCTCATTAAAACAATAGTGGAAGCTCACAAAGGGAAACTGTTAATATGTGTTCCAGCTTGTCATTTCTGCCTGTGTGAAGAAAGCAGATAACCGTTCCTCTGGGAAACTATTTCGGGAATTGAGCAACAGATACGCTAGCCAGAGAATTCTCCTAACTGTAATTTTCCTTTTTCTGTGTACTCAAAAATAACATCCTGCCGGGCTCCTCTGTGCCTCTGTACAGACACCGCACAATTGCCACAGCCCAGGTGGTGGTAACACGGGACAATCCCCCGGGCACATGTCGCCAGGAGTGGTACAGCTTGTTCAGTGTCTTCGTCCATATGGCGGTGTGTCCCATTCACAGAAAGACGTGGGGCTGCGCCTGGTAGGTACCGTGGTCAATGTAGTGTGAAGAGAAGCCCTCAACTCAGAGTGGCCTCTGTGGTACAGTTTGTTTAATGGCAAATCTGTGTTCTCAAGTGCACACCCCACACACACTCACGCTCAGCCAAGAAATTCCAGAACAGCCTTGCCTTGCCGATTACCTCCTCACTTAACCTTCCTCCTTTTATTTTTAAGAAGCAAATGGTTAACCCAGAGGGTATAATTCAGGTGCATGAAACATACCTGTTTTATAAAATGTCGTGTACATACATTCCCTTCTAGGTGGTTATTCGTGGGTGAACTCAATTTGAGGATAGCATGCTTGTCCTAGACTTGGTCTATAATCTCTGCAGCTTTCTTCTTTCTTTTTGCATTTTCATTTGTGAGAACTTACTTTTATTGTGCCGTTTGGGTTGTTGGACTAATGGCTTTGGTTTTTACGGTCTCAAAAAAAGGAAAGGGAAAAGGAAAAGCTAATCATTATCAGTCTTAGAAATCAGAGAGTAAAACATTCCCCAGAGGTGTCAGAACTGAAAAAGGGGAACCGAGAAAACAGAAATTTCCCAGTGAAGAAGGTGAAAAATAGTCACATTTTAAAAAGCACTTTGGAAAATTTACCCAAAGGCAAAAGCTTCTCCATTTATATACCCAAATTTTGTTCTGCTTTTGTGTAACTATTTGTATTCTTGTTTGGTAAACAAACAGACCTCATAGCAACTGTAGCTGATGATATTTATACTACCTGTAAGACTTCCCTAAACAAATAGACATAGTTTTATGACCTTCAAATTTTATTCCTTTTATAGTCTTCAAGGAAATCAGTCTAAGGGCAAGTTAGTATTTCTTTCCTTTCTTTCTTTTCTTTTTTAAAAAGAATATGTTGCTCTCTATCTTTGAAGGATCTTCTCTGTGTGTGTATTTTACAGCTTGGCAGTAAATGTTGAGTTGAAGGTATATTATGGCAAAAGGAAAAAGAAATCTAAAGTGTTTGTGTAAATGATGTGGTATTTGCTTTCTAGAGGGGCCATTTTAGTCATCTGGTGGAATTTCTGGTTATACATCCAGAAGGCTAAAAACCTCCACTGCAGTGATTACTTGTAGATCTTCAGATTGGACAGGCGTCTCTAGCTATGTCTCTCCTTTTTATATCTAAAATATTGATGGAAGCATTCTGGTATGCATGAGCCCCTATATCCAACTTACATTTTTCCATATGAGTCATATTTAAGACAAGAACAAGATGTCTCCGTGTTAAAGATCAGTGTGAGAAATAAATGGCAGTTTACTTTAATTAGAAAAAAAAATTGACACCAAGAGCTGGAATAATCCAGTAGTGTTTGAATAAATTAGAGGAGTGTACAGGGAGAAATAAAAAGAAACTTAACAAGGATAAATGGGGAAGTTTTGTCCAAAGTTCAGCCAAAAAAAGCGTGCCTTTGCAGGACAGAAGTCACCGGACAGTTCTGAGGTGGATCCGTTTATTCTGCAAAACTTCACACAGGCTCGGACGCAAGTGTCCTTGGCTCTGAGAGGTAAAACCCTGCCCTTGACAGTCTGACCTCATGGAGCTGACACGGCAGGAGAAGAGAAGGAGAACAGACACATAATCGTGTAATGAAAAGACAGAATTAAGTTCCAGGGGAAAAAACGAAGCCGCAAAGGAGCAAGAGTGGGGCTGAGGTCACTGTTTGTGTCCATGGGTCTGGCGAAGCCTCTCTGAGGAAATAACCCTTGAGCAGACAGGGACAAGCCCTCTAGGCAGAGGGCACAGCAAAAGCAAAGTTCCTGAGGCAGCAGCAGAAAGAGAAGACGCTCTGCTGGGTTGAGGCTCTTGCCTCCATCCGTGCGGGGCAGCTTTGGTGTCCAGTGGTTGGGGGTGTGGACCGAAACCGGACGGCCCGCATTCCGGGACAGGCGGCCTGCCCCACGTGCTTCATCTTGACGTGCCTCAGTGCGCCCGCTTGGAATGGGTGCACCTCCACACCTTGCCTTGTTGACGAAGTGAGTTTGTGCACATTTTAATCTCTGGCACATAGGCAGTCCTCCATGAACATGAAATGTTTTTAATGATTTAATTGATTAAAGACTAATGAATATGGTGGTTTTTTAAGGCCATTTATTTGTTCAAGCCACCTTTATTGAGCTTTTATTTACTAATTGTAGGTTCTGAAAATTAAGAGAAGACTTGAACATACTCCTTCCCCTTAAGGAGCTCACAGCCTAGAGAGAGAAACACGGAGACAGATACTTGCCAACACAGTATAATAAATGTAGTGATTCGAATATAGGCAAAATGAGATAGAGTATATGGCTAGTTAAATGTGAGCGCTAGTGGTAGATCATTGTGGCTGTATTTCCATCCCCCACATTTGCATCAGGTGAACTCTTTGGATGTAGTGAACTCTGTGACGTTTCCATATCCCTTGCCAGTTGCCACATCCCGATCAACTAGCACAGTCAGGCTGGCACGGAGTCATTGCTGAGCCTGAATGTTTAGAATACAGTGAATTTATGAAATGATGATCAGGAACCCATTAATAGTTGTTGCCACGTGTTGGCCATAGATACTATAGGAGTAACTGGTTAGCCTTTGTTGATACTTATGGTGTTCCAAACAAGACAGAAAATTTGGATTTCTGGTCAGAGTGATTCTCAGTCATTAGCTAGCATCAGATGTGGGGCTTTAGAATTTGTATCTCTGACAAGTTCCCGAGAACCATGCTCTGGGAACCACTGCCATAGAACATGCCAACTGCTGTTCTGATGCCATGGCATTCTTGCCTTCTGCGAGTCTTAAGTGACAGTGGAGGGAGCTTGGTAACTATTACTCACTGTTTAAGACAGTCTGGGTCCAAGTGCCAAGACTTAACATTACAAAGAGAAAAACTTCTAAAGACTTTAACCCAATATAAACTATTTTATGGAGCAAATTTATTTTTAAAAATTCTTAATGTTGGTCTTTAAACCACTTGTAAGTACTCTGGGTTTGTCTTTCTGAACTTTACTTATTTATTCATTTTATGCCTGAAATTGCTTTTTGAGCTTTAGTTTCTCTTACCCTGTTCCTTTTAGCATTGAGCTCCTATTGATACTCTTAAGTCCCAGATCAAATATTACAGAATTTTATGTTCCAGTCATCTGTTCAGTTCTCTCTCTTTCTCCTCAGCTGGGGTATTGGGCAGACCTTTTCTAGAGAGATTGAGAGCTTAGTTATAGTCTACACCAATGAACTCCAAATGTGTTTGACCAATCACCCCGTCATATTAAAACAAAAGTATGCATTTCTACTAAAGATAAAGTAAAAGTGTTAGTCACTCAGTCATGTCTGACTCTTTGAGACCCTATGAACTGTAGCCCGCGAGGATCGTTTGTCCATGGAATTCTCCAGGCAAGATTACTGAAGTGGGTAGCCACTCTCCAAGGGATCTTCCCGACCCAGGGTTCAAACCCGGGTCTCCCGCATTGTGTGCAGATTCTTTACCTTCTGAGCATAATAAATATACTTTTAATCAATTGCATGCCTAACATAGTACCTGTAGTAAAAAAATTTTTAAGTATGAGAAATACATACACACATGCACACAATTATCTATTCATACAACAGTTCTAATACTATCTTAACACATGATATAGAAATGGTAATGTTATCTTAGCACCCTCCCATGAATCTTCTAAGTCTATAGACTGTGATCTAGGAACCCAACACGATGCTTAAGCACAAAGTAAGTGTTTCATAAAACATGATGAGGAACTTCCCTGGTGGTCTGGGGAAGCGATTAAGACAGTGCTTCCACTGCAAGCGGCGAAGGTTCCATCTCTAGTCGGGGAACTGAGATCCTCCATGCTGCGTGGCTCAGCCAAAAGAAAAACAGCAACAACAGCAAAAACATACTGAATTAAGGACGGAGAAGAGTTTAATCCAGTGACCATTAATGAAGCATCTTATACTACTGAGAAATAAAAGGAATGTCGTAAAGTAGGAAGTAATTCTTGGAGAACATAAAATGCAAGTGCCTAATGGTTTTTAGCCATTTTATTTCTCTAACTCCCTTTCTCACTGAATCACCTCTGCTTTCTCATCTGACCCTCAGATCCTTCTGTTACACGACTCCTCTGATTCTGGAGTATGCTTGTGCTGACTTCCACAGCGTGTCAGGGGCAGGGATTAAATGAGAAGAATCAGGATGGGAACTTTTATTTTGTTCTCTGGTTTTCTGGGTCTCCTTGTTTCCGCTAACATATGGACAAGGTTCCACGCAGGCCTTGTGACTCACCAGGGCAAACACTTGCACGGGCATAATGCGCATGCCTGCCTAATGGTGTTAATATCTTTTGGATTAGTGGTCCCTATGTCTGTATTGACACAGTTGCTCACAGCCCCTCTTTGGAAAGCATTCTGTTTTCTTAACGAGATCCCAGTGTTAATGCTGCCAGTGGGAAACTCTCACTTACAACCTTGGGATAGCGGTTGCCCTTATGGGTGTCAGAAACAAAAGCTGGACCTCTGCCTCTTCTTGTCCTTTTCCTTTATTTATCCCTTCACTCGTCACCACGCAAACACAGGCATTCAGCCTTTGTCATCACCCACCCTGTGTTTGTGACTGATCCGGAACACGCCGGCCCAGTCTCTGATACTCAAGCTCTCCTTCTCCGCCCAGTTGTCTTGCTGTGCCCTTGCTTCTGAAATCAGGATTGTGTGTTTGCCCAGTGTAGCTGAAAAGGGACATGGAGGTGATGGAAAAAAGTATCTGCCAGACTTAGGACCTTAGCATGGCACCAGACCTCAGATTCTCACCATTTGGTTAAGCAGCTCATGATAAGTCACATCCATAGCCTGCACGTGGGATGCCCCCCAGACCTGAAGAGTAGGATCTAGTCCTCGAAGCATCTCACACACTGTGCTGTGCTCTTGCGGCTTTTGTGGGTCATGAAGGATAACTCTGAGGCTCTTCTTTCCTACTGAAGACTCAGAGAGACTTACACTCAGAAAGTCATTCCAGTTACAGACTGCCTCTCCTTCAGGGCTACTTCATGCACTTTGATTTTCCCAAAGCTTAGTCATTTCAGTGTGTGCCCCATTGTGATGTGGTTTGCCAGTTCTGCTTAGCTGACTATTATTTATATTATGTTCTTTAAATCGAGTCATTTTTAATGTAAATAAAATAAGCCTCATCCTAAGAAACAGTATCTGTGAAACCAGGAGTTGGAGAGATGAGATATATTTTTGTCTAATACAAATTAAATTTGCTAGTTTTTAGAAATATGCATTCTGTTCTTCCTGGCATTGTGTGGGCTATCGTTGAATGCACACATCTCATCTGTTGGGATATTTTGGTAGGACTTCTCTGTTATTACTGAGGAGAACCTTGACTGAATATGGTACTGTGCCAAGTGGATGGAAATCCTGCTTTCCTGATATATCCTGGGTTCCTACTTACTTACAACATGCATCCTCTTGCCCCAGGTTCAGGGATACGGTGATGGCTTGGGATTGTTGTCAAACCCAGATTTGACAGTTTACTCCAGGGTTCTCCTGATAAATAGAGTACCTGGTAAACACTGTTCACTGGCCAAATCACTCAACAGATCAGAGCTCATGTAACACTGGGAATGACCTTTTCCGGTGCTAACTTCAGTCTTACCGGTTTCATTATTTAAAAAAAAACAAAAAAAAAACTTGCATATAATTCTTAACGTTGGGCCAGCAAAAGTTTTTGTCAGTTTGTACCTGTTGCTTGGTGAGGTTGTGTCCCCAATCCAAAAGTGTCCCCTTTTCCAGAACTACCCATCTGCAGTTCGCATTTCAACCGACAGTTTAATAGAGAGGACATCTCATGAGTATTTCTGGAAGCATGATCCCTTTTAGGACAGATTCAGAACAGGGAATTCTCTGTATCCTTAGCACTCAAGTTGTGGTCCAGGCCACACAGCATCACCGTCACCCAGGAGCATGTATTATCTTAGGTCCCATCCCAGAACTACTGAATCAAAATCTGCATGTTAAAAAGATCTCCAGGTAGTTTACATCTGTGATAGAATTTGAGAAGCATTACTCTGTGATTAGCAGTGGAAAAAAGGAAGAGTGTGTATCCTTACCTGTAGACCCAGTTTCAATCCTTTCATCCCAGGCAACAAATCCTTGAGTCATTCTCTCACCATCTTCAACTTTTGCCATACCCGCATATACGTGTTTTTATTTTTTTCTTAAAATTGATGAAGTTAAACAGGTTTTATAAAAATTTAACACTGAGAAGTCACAGATCTGATATAGGTCCTTTTATTTTTTTCCAGTACACATGAGCATGAACCCTTAACTACAAAAGTGAGGGTATTTATATATCACTCTAACTCATCCAAGTCACTGTGTTAGTGGGCCATTCCCTGAGGACCATTGCAGAAAGGTGATCCATATTTCTTTCAAGATAATCTGTATTTCCAGAAAAAGAAAAACCCAGATGTAAATAGTTAATAGCTTGTGTTCCACATGTGAAGTTAGTTAAGGTAGACCTCACTTTTTGAGGCACAATATTGAGAGCAGATAATAACAATAATCTCCATCATTGTTTAAAAGCACAAATCTGGCACTTAATAGACTAATTCACAGTCACTCCAATTGCAAGTTTTCCTCATGAATACCATATCACAAGGGAATGTGAAATCCTCTAATTAAACATGATCTGAAAAGCAGCAGAAAATTGAGATGATGAGCGTTGTGGGGAAGGAGAGTCAGGGGCTCACTGCGTGGGAGAGTGAGAGAGAAGCGTGTGTGTCTCCCAGTTTGGAGCGCGTTCCCATCTTTCTGTGCTCTAGAGCTGGCCCTTTAATGGGCTTTAATAAAACACCGTTCTCTTTGATGATAGAACTGATTGCCAGTTTGCTTTCAGAAGCCTGATTAATAGACACCTAAGGATGATGCATTTCTGAAACAAACAAAAAAGCAGTGTGCTGGAAACGCAATGCTGAATCTTGTCCCAACTCTTCAGAAGTAGTGCATCTGCTTCTGGAAGTGTTCTCAGTGAAAGTTAAAGGACAAAGGTCATTTTCACAAAGGCACCAGGAAAACAGATACAATGCTAGAGTCTCCCTTTTCCCAGATCCCAGGTACCATTTTCCCTTTCCTAGACAGATGAAAAAGCTCCCCCCACCGACCCAGCCCACATGAAGAGACTGGACCTGTCCTCTTATATACTACAAAAGTGTAGGATTTGACTTCTGGCTGATTTTGAGGCATTATTCTCTAGTATGAAAAATACTCAAATAATAGACTCCAAGATGGAAAATTGTCCTCAGTATGTCAGTAATCATTTCTTTTGCTGTCGTGAAATCTACATTGCTTTTTTTTAATTGGGCATCCATGATCAGATTCCAAAGCCAGCTCACCCAGTTTGATATCATTCAAGTTGACATCCTGTATATTCACAAATATTTGATATCAGTTCTTGAAAATTAGTGTTAAAGCATCTGAGGTCTGATGATGTTTTTACGTATCACTTTATCATTCAAAATCAAATTTGGGCTCCATATTCAGACTTAAGAAATTTGATGTTACTTCAAATCTCAATGAGTAGGATATAGTAGCAAAGTAGGAGGCAGGGAAATGTGATAAGAACTGAGAAGTGAAGAGAAAAGAGAAAGTAGGATGGATTTTGTGTAAGTTGTTAAAGCATGGTGGGTGGGAAAGAGGATGGTGGCTGGTGGGGAAAGGGAAGCGCTGAACAGCTTCTAAGTCAAAGTAGGTGGCCAACCCGGGAGTGGTTGCGCTTTTTAGTGTCTGTATTTGCAGGGCGTGGGGAATGCTTTAGAAAAAGGTAGCTTCCTGCTCTCCCTCAGAGATAAGGACATAGCTATCATCTCTTTAACCAAATCTCATTCAGCAACTACTCCTTGTTCATCTTTTTTTCCCAATTTATTTTATTGGTTATCAATAACAAGTTACGCACCTTAACATGACACCATTTGTAAAACAATGGTGTAATTTATAAGTATGTATAGATATATTTATAAATATTTAATTTATAAATACATTCATGAATGTGTTTTTCTTTAAGAATTTAGTTTATAATTCAAAATAATGTATATACAATAAAATTTCTTATAAATATATTGCATATATTACATAAATATCAATATGATATGTATATTTATTATAATATATCCATATATTTATAAATTATATATTTCAAATAATTTAATTTACAACCTCATAGAACAATAATTTTTCTGCCTAAATATATTGTCAACAATTTTATATTTACCAAAGTGACATCATGAACATAAATGAACTTCTTCATCTTATAAAGATAAATGCTTCTCTTCTTTTCTACTGTCGAACTCAGAAGTGTAATAGTATAAATGAATTTCACAAAACAAAGTATTTTAGTTGCAAAAATGCTTTGAGAGTGTTTTTGCTCACACTCTTTTTCATCTGCATAACTAGTAAAACTTTGATGGAGGCCTTCCCCCCAAGAGAAGCAATATAGGTCATCACTTGTGATTCCGTGTGGTTGTGACATGAGGAGTTGCAAGGCGGGACAGTTAAATGACTTCCAAGGTTCCCTAATTTTTAGCGCTTCTGTGATGAGGAACGAAGTCTTCATTCACCTGGTACCCATCTCTCCTCATAGTGCTGGCCCTCAGGAAAAGGTTAAGTTACACTCCATTCATGTGTTAGGTGGAGAGATCCACAAAGTACATTCTGAAATGATTTTTCAGCACACCGAGGGATCAACAGAATCTGGAGAACAAAAGTTGTCCCTAGGCATTTATTCCTCAAAATCTTTGGTTGCTCGGGTTTTATTTTTATTAAAATTTATCTCCATCCCACCCCCTCCAGTCAGACTTCAAAAACTGTACTAAAGTAATTTCAAAATTACTTTAAATTATGATTATAAATTCTTTTGAGAATGGAGATAATATATTTGGAAAAAAGAAAATCAGCAAAAGTGAAGCAACAAAAATATATATGTAAAGAAAACTAACTCCAGTCTTTACACTTATGTTCATTTGGTTTTTGGCAAAAGTGCCAACACAGCTCACTTGGGATAGAATAATCTTTTCATCAAACACTGTTGGAACAGCATGCAAAAGAATGAAGTTCTATACCTACCTCACATAAAAATTAACTCAAACTCGATTAAATGTGAGGGCTAAAGCTCTTGGAAGAAAATATAGAATAAGTCTTAATTACTTTGAATCAGTCAGTGGTTTCTTAAATGTGATACCACAAGCACAACAAGGAACCAAAGGGGGGAGAAAAAAGATTGGACTTCATCAAAATGTAAAACTTTCGTACCTCAAAGCATACCATCAATAAACTGAAAAGAGTCTACAAAATGGGCACCAGTGTTTGCAAATCATATATCTCATAATGGACTCGCATGCAGAAATATATACATGAAAAAACTTGCAGCTCCAAAATAAGGAGAAGCCAGTGTTTTTTGATAGGCAAAGAGTCTGAACCAACTTTCTCTAAAGAAGATACACAAATGATCAACGAGCACATGAAAAAATGATCAGAGTCCTTAACCTTTTTTTTTTTTAATTGTCTTGGAGTATAGTCTCTTTGCAGTGCATAGCTTTGCAGTTTCCGCTGCATAGCAAAGTGAACAGCTATATGTTTACATATATTCCGTCTTTTTTGGGTTTCCTTCCCATTTAAGTTACCACAGAATGTTGAGTAGAGTTCACTGTGTATACAGTAGGTTCTCATTAGTTATCTATTTTATATATAGTATCAATATGCAGATATGTCAATCCCAGTCAAGAGAAATTCATCCCATTTCTCCTTCCCCTTTGTATCCATATGTTTGTTTTCTGTGTCTGTCTTTCTGTTTCTGCTTTGTAAATAAGATCTATACTGTTCTTCTAGATCCTCATATATGAATTAATTTGTAATATTTGTTTTTCTCTCTCTGATTTCACTCTCTATGATGGTCTCTAGCTCCATCCACACCTCCTTAAATGGCACAGTTTCATTCCTTTTTATGACAGTGATATTGTGTATATCAGCATCATTAATCTTTAAACAAGCATCAATCAAAAGTACAGAAAGGTAACAGTTTATACCTTCTGGAATGGCTATGAAAAAGACAGATGGCAAGTATATTGGCAAGGATGTGGAGAAATTGGAACCCTCAAACAATGCTGGTGAGAATACAACATAGGGCAGCTGCTTTGGAAAATAGTCGGGCAGTTCCTCAAAATGTTAACCATAGAATTAGCACATGACAGCCGTTCTACTGCTAAATACACACCCAGGTTATTGAAAACATAGCCTCAAACAGGTGCATGAATGTGAATTAAAATATCACCACTGTCACCACCATAGCCACAACGTGAGACCATCCCAAAGGTTAATCAGCAGATGAATGGATAAACAAGATGTGTCCTGTACATACAGGGGAATAGTATTCAGTCATAAAAAAGGAAATGAAGCACTGACGCATGCTACAGTGTGGCCCTTCAAAACACCAAGATGAGTGAAAGAAGCCAGATATACCAGATCACTTGTTACATGAATCAGTTTATAGGAAATGTTCAGAATAGGCAAATCTCTAGAAACAGAGAGTTGATTAGTGATTGACAGGGACTAGGGCAGTGACTATTAACGGTTACAGTGTTTCTTTTTGGTGTGATATAAAATGTTCTAAAATTACATTCTGGTAATACTTTGACAGCCAGCTCTGTGAATATTGCATTATATACTTTATATATGCCATTGCATTATGTACTTTAGTTAGTTATTTTTGGCTGCACCTCGAGTCTTGAGGGATCTTAGTTTCCCAGCCAGGAATTTCACCCCTCACAGTGAAAGTGCCAAATGCTAACCACTGGAACCCAGGAAATTTGCTGAATTATGTACTTTAAATAAGTGAGTTGTTTGGGATATGGACTGTGTTGTTCAGTAGCTCAGTCGTGTCTGACTCTTTGCAACCCCATGCACTGCAGCACACCAGGATTCCCTGTCCTTCACCAACTCCCAGAGTTTGCTTGGACTCACGTCCATTGAGTTGGTGATGCTTTTTAACCACCTCGTCCTCTGCCTTCCCCTACTCCTCCTGCCTTCTATCTTTCCTAGCATCAGTTTCATTGAGGGATATGAACTATACCTCAATAAAACTTAGAAAAATGTATTCCATCATTTGAGCCATTAGAAAATGACCAACAGTCTTCTGAAACTTAATGTGTCAAACAACACATTGTTTGACCTGTTGATGGTCAGGGCAAAGGGAAGAAGTTATAAGACCTAATGGGCACAGATGCAGAATTTTATTGCTGATGAATCAGAAATTGAGAAAAATACCAAAGAGCAATTTGGAAATTTGGAAAAGGGAAAAAGCAAACAGGATGAAAGTTAGTATACAAACATGAAAGTTAGCATGCAGAAAAGCTGGACTTTTGACTTTAGGAGACAAGAAAATTGACATTGAGGTACAGTGAGGTATCTGTGCATTTCTTTTTTCATTTTAGATTATTCTCCATTGTAGTTTATTACAAGATATTGAGATATTCCCTGTGCTATACGGTAGGTCCTTGTCGATTATTTTATAGATAGTAGTGCAGATATGTGAATCCCAAACTCCTAATTTATCGTTCCCCCTCCTTTTCCCCTTTAGTAACCAGAAGTTCGTTTGCTGTGTCTGTGAGTCTTTTTGTTTTGTAAATAAATTCATTTGTGTCATTTTTTAGATTTCCACATATAAATGATACATATTTGTCTTTTTCTGTCTGACTTTACCTCAGTTACTGTGATAACCTTTAAGTCCTTCCCTGTTGTTGCAAATGGCATTGTTTCAGTGTCTATGGCTGAGTAGTGTTCATTGCATGTATGTACCACATCTCCTTTCACCTGTCTATGCAGCTTTCTGCAGTGTCTCTGCTCTTATATTAATAAATAGTGCTGTTGTGAACATTGGGCTACCTGTATCTGCTTGAATTAGAGTTTCCCTTGGGTCTATGGCCAGGAGTCTGGTTGCTGGGACATATCCTAACTCTCTTTTCAGTTTTGTAAGGAGCCTCCGTACCGCTCTCCATAGAGGCTGTGCCAGTTCACATTCACGCCAGCAGTGTAGGACGGTTCCGGTTCCCTTTTCTCCGGGGTGTCTGTGCTTTTCATCTCCTTCAAAGATTCTTCTCTTGGTTACTGCAGGGAACATTAGCTTACAGGACTAAGCAGAAAGACCACTCAAGTGTACAGATTGAAGTAAGAAGTTGTTCTTAGTTTTAGCAGTGATTCTAGTTCAAATTTTGGTTGAGTGGCGAATTTGAGAAGGTAATAGTGAGTCATCACTGGTGAAAAACCATAGGATTATTTAAAATCTTATCAAAGGCCAAAGACAGTGTTGAAATTAAGGCTCTGGCTCGTATACTTTGACATAATAAGAAGAAATACCAAAACAAGTTTTAAATAAATGTCAGTGACACCATTACATCATACTGACTAATAAAGAGTGTATTTAGTATTATGTAATATTAGAAATTGTTGCATATTTTTGTGTAATTATACTTTTCGTGGCAAGTTGCTTTTTTCTAACCTGAAATGTCGTCACTGTTATTGTGTTAATAAATATATCTAATTTTTACGTACCAAGGATTATCAGAAGAAATTTAAATCACCTCTTTTTTTTTTTTTTCTTTTTTTGACTGTGTACTATTTGTATTTTATACATTTGATAAAGCTAAATAGTAGAAAGTGCCAGAATGCTGGTTTTTCAAGTCAGTCAGCATCATTCTGGTCCCAACCTTCAAGAATTTTTTTTAAAGGGCAAATATTAATTGCCTATATGTCCACACAGAAATTAAATAGAATAATATAATTATTGTCTGTTCATTCACCAGTCCATCTAACATTAACTGAGCCCATGGTCTGTGCAAGGTACAGAGTAAGTAGAGATGAATTAGATGCAATCCCTGCCCCTAAAAATTTTCAACCTGGGAGTTCATAATAAGATATTGTTTGTTAAACAATTGACCTTACACTTTTGAAGGTTAATTTTGGGGCAAGCATGTTTAAATCCCTTTAAAATCAAATATATCTATTTATTCATCCATTATTCAACACTTTATTCAGCATTTATTCAAAACTGATCTTGGCAGCTTTTCAGAAGTTATATACTTTTCACATCAGTGAGCTCCCCTTTGAACAGCTGATTTAAATGATTAAGTCACAGGCTTTATCTAACCATGTTGAGGTGGTCATTTTCCCACCAAGTTTCATCGTAAAAATGAAATTCTGAGTTAATTCAAGTTTAAAAATTTCTGTGCTCACTTATTAAACTTTATTTACTCTTATGAAAATATGGGTGTTGGATCAGATTACCACAAGACCACCTCTGGTCCTCCAATTCATAAATATGTGTGTGTGTGTTTGCTCAGTTGTATCCGACTCCTTGCGATCCAGCCCACCAGGTTCCTCTGTCCATGGGATTTTCCAGGCAAGAATACTGGAGTGATCATACTCTTTTTTTTTTTTTTTTTTTTCAGTTTGGTATGTCCCAAAAGGCAGTAAGAATAGAAACTTTTCCCACTTTTCTGGTGAAACAGAAAAGCTCCCATTGAGGGGTACAGCTGGTGAGGTCTGAGGGTGCTTCATCCAGAATGACTAAAAGGCCAGAAGCTTGACTTAGCCACACAGGCAGCCAAGGTACCACATTCGCTTACACCAGCATCAGTCTGGAGAGTGAATCCCACATAGACAGCGCTTGATTTTTTCATGCCTATATATGTTTCGGTGTGGGTTTGTGTGGGCCTGTGTATGTCTTTATACATATATTGAACAGTTGCACAGAAAAACAATACCTGTCATGCACAAAATTTAAAACTTCAGAAGATACAAAAAATGATACAGTGAAAATTTCGCTTCTCTGCTCCCCCAGTGCCCCAGAGAGAACAAGTGTTACAGTCTCTTTTGTGTCTTTCCAGAGATGCTATTCCCCCGCACCGCTGCCGGGCTCTTCTTTTTCCTTCCAAAGCCAGTGGCTTTATTTCGGTCAGTTGTGTGTGAATTGAGAGAGTGGCGCTGGCATCCGTACACCACCATGTGTGAAATAGATAGCTAGCGAGAAGCTGCTCTGTAGCCCAGGGAGCTCGGCTGGGTGCTGGGTGGTGACCGGGGGCAGTGGGATGCGGGGCAGCGAGGCTTACCTGGGGCGGGTACATGTGTACACGGAGCTGATTCGCACCGCTCGACGGCAGAAGCTGACGCGATACTGTGAAGCAGGTGTATTCCAATAACGTACGAAGGATTCACATATGGAAGCACGTGACAGTCGCAGGTGTAGCCTGTTTCCACGTTTGTAAACTCGAGTGACGCTTGAGAAAAAGAACACAGCGAGGCGATGCCGCAGCGCACCTGCAGTGCTGAGCGTGGTGGGGTCGTGCCAGGTGTGGGATGAAGTTGGGGCAAAGTTGAGGAGCCAGCACAGTGTGAAGTGAACTTTGAAAAATAAGATCATGTAATGGTTTTGTGATAAAAATACAGTTTTAAGGTAGAGCACGTTTTCAAGAGGTCTGCTGAGCCTGTAAATACGTGTGCGCGCCAGGAGTTGGCATTTCTCTTAGCCTTCAGTTGTGAACGGTAACCCTTGTGAGGCTTCAGTGAGTTGTCATCTATCCTTCCTTTGAAATAAGGATATTAAGTTGAACCAAATGTGCATTTTAAGAGGAGAGTAGTTTTCTAAGGTTACAAATGAGTCAGGTTACAAATGAGTCAGTCAAGAACAGGGGATGTTTTGGGGGGTAGGGAGTGGGAGTGGCAAAGTTACTAAATTATGTGCATTTTATTTCTAGTCCTGAATTCCTCTAGTGAAGATATGTTACTTTCTTTCACACTATAACTTTGAGAATTGTCTTGGCTTAACCCACAAAGCACAGAAGAATAACCATTGGCAATTTGTAACTAGTGAGGTTAATTTTATATCTAAATTAGTTGAGTCTCCTCATTTCTAATCTAAAGAATCACACAGAGTAGGCACAATGACTAAGAATGTACTCAGCATGTAGCATTTCTCAAGAGCTACTTAATAAAGTATCTGTGGTCAGTGTTAAAACTTAGGACTGATTTCAGAGAGTGGTTCCATTTCTCTGAATGTATCTTCGGGTGAAAATCAGCTCTGTACTGGGATGTTTGGCCTGGTAAATTTTATTTCTAACATTATTCATTAATATTAGAAATATGAAGAGAACCTCAGTGTCCAAAATGGAGGAATGTTAGATTGATTTTAGCAGGTAACTTGACCTGAGATGGTATATAACAGGCTGTTATGCATCAATATATAAGACTTTTAAGGATTAATTGGTCGATAACAAGACACATTATTTACAAAATTATCTTAAATTTGAAAGAATAATACAAATCTCCATGTCTTAATTTATCAAAAATATATTTGTGTGTATTCAGGGGTAATTTTTTTTTCTTTTCAAGGTTTGTACAACAAATATACACTACTTCTTTTAGGATTATGAAAATACTTTAGTCTTCACAAAATTGGTAAAGAAAAGAGTTATTGTGGTTGGGCTTCTTTTTTTCATTTTTTCCTTTGTAAGATATTGGTTCGGAACAGTTTTCTTTTCAAATGATTTCCTTCCCTCAGATATTCTGAGGATCTTGTTACTTAGAAGGATTCTTGGATATTAAATATTGCCAGTGATTTTTTTTTTAAAAAATTGTTTTGTGCCATCCTTTATTTATGTAATTTTTTAATTCAGAAGATGAACATGGATAGGTTAGTCATGCTTTGCTTCATTCCAGTGGAATTTCACCCTTTTACCTGCTCAGAGACCATCACTTTGTTACTGGGCTTTAGAAATCTCACTGTAACTACGGTAGTTCACGCGTGTTACTCTTTCTTCCATGAGAGCACCTTTCAATGCTTTCCTAAGTTAGTTTTTGCTTTTTTTGTTTGTTTGTTTGTTTCGTTTCTCAGATTCGTTTTCTATTGTCAGGCAAAATAGTTTTTTATTGTTTTTAAATTATGTTCGATTTCCAAGTGAATCATTTAAGAGCCACAAAGAGACCTGTGGATCTTTGTTAAGGTGGGTGCTTAGTATTAATGACCTTAGTTTAAATGTTTATAATATGCTCGCTGTGGATTAATTACGTTGTAAGTCAGGGACAAGTGGCATGTGTGTATGTCTGTTCTGTGAATGTGAATCGATAAAATATATGAATACACATCCTGGCAGTTGTATAAAATACAACTGCGTGCGTGCGCGCGCGCGCGTGTGTGTGTGTGTGTGTGTGTAATTATAATGCAGTGTGCTTGAAGTTCAGAGTCTGGCAGAAGCAGTGGAGTAAGTTGCAAAATAGCCCTTTCCTTGAAAGAATGTGCTTTAGTACAAAACGGAACTCTCAATGTTAGTTTTACATTTCTATTTGATGGAGTCTAAAGTTGTGGAAAGGACTGTAAAAATAATTTGTCTGAAAGACGTCTGGATGCAGAAATCTAACGGAGAAAATATTTGAGAATATGGTTCATCCGCAAGTACAGCAGATACACTTTTCTAAGCATCACGTGGCATGGATCAAAGCATCCTATGACCTGCATCCGTGTGGCCAGATCATTAGCTATTGATTGGAGCCCCAGTGGAGGAGTAACCCCTTCGTGTCCATGCCTAGTTTTCTTTCAGTCTTGGTGTCAGTCATTGTAGGGAAAGAATCTTCCTGCTCCTGTTAGCTTTGTTGTTGTTGTTGTTGTTGTTAAGTTAATTATCTACTTGGATAAATTTGTCTTTCTCAATTATTTCATTCTACATTATTTTATTGCACTCTGCTTGGTAAAATTAACTTGTTGAAAAGACTGTACAGTTTGGGGGATGCTCTCTGTGGTAGACAGGAGAGAAAAATTTTATAATATTCTGGGGAGAATCTCAAAATCAAGTACAGTTTATAATTTCCACTATGTAGACTAAATGGTAAGTTCTAGCCTTTTAAAAAATTTATGTATTTTTTAATTGAAGGATAATAGCTTTGTAGAATTTTGTTGTTTTCTGTCAAACATCAATAAGAATCAGCCATAGGTATAAAGTTCTGGCCTTTTAAGAAATCCTTTGCAGTCTGAGTAGAGAGGTCTGCCTCTTAACAAAAGCCTGTCGAGCACTTTTCAAATGTGATGGTAACATCTCTAATATTGAACTGTTCACATTTTGAAATTTAGCTCTTGCTTTGTAAGTAGTGTGCTGCAAAAGTAATTCATAAATTCCATGGGAAGAGGAAAGCACGAGTTAGTTTGTCTTCACATTTTGGCGACATGGGCTGGCTCCTCTTGCCTTTTAACGTCTGGTGGGCTGGTTCTGGGCAGCCGATTCATTCTCTTGTCCTCTGTATTTTCTTCCAGTTTGTCCCACGAGGAGCATCCCCATAGCCATCCTCTCTATGGACACGGTGTATGCAAGTGGCCTGGCTGTGAAGCAGTGTGTGAAGATTTCCAGTCATTTCTAAAGTAAGAATGATTTGATAACACTTTCTTCTTAGACGTAGCCGTCATCTCCCACTGTTCATGCTTTTTCCTCATGGAATGCCTTTTTGATGCAGGGTTTCACACCACCATTTTGAAGATAGACTCAAAATCACCATATCTAGCATAGTCATAGGAAGAGTTTTACAGATCTATTGAGTGTCGCCTTGTTAAGTGGAAAAGATTGATATCCAAGGGCAGTTTGATCCTATTCGTAAGATCCTTTCCTTATTTTCTCAGAATGACAGTGATTAAGTAAAAATTGTTCCAGTGTTAAACGTGTAGTAATTTAGTCTTTGCTTTTATTCACATCCCTCCATATTAAATTAATAACATAGGCACTAGCTCTAGTTTTATAAAATCTGTGTCGATTACTGGCCAATTACAACCTGGTGATTGGACCTCTTCTTTGTTTCTTCACAAATGACTTTACAAACGTCCAGGAAAAGCTACCAATTTGATTCTTACCTTTCTATATTGGTGCTGGCTTTTGTTCAGATTCTTGTTATAGGGGAAAGGATTCAGTTTAATTCCTACAGTTAAAGTATGACTGAAACTTGGGCTATCCCATTTGAATCTATACCACTGATTAAGCATCCCTTGAGTAGATGGTGTCTTAACCCTCTCCAAGCTGAAATGAGATGCTTCTGCACTACATCTTAAGATTTCCCTTAGATACAGTGCCTTGTCCTTTAAAAATATTGAGATGAAACTGCCCTGCATTATTGACATCACATAAATATATTCATAGTATCATTGAATCATTGATGTATGGATGACAATAATACTGCATTATATTCACTATATTTATATATCATGCAGCAAGCAAATATATGCATGTATAAAACTCCTAAATATACAGGTACATGATGGTTTGCAAACTGGGTGTTGGGGAGGCAGTGGGGAGTCTTTGCCTCTGACTTTTCTGTCTCATTCAAGCCCCATAATAGAGGTGGGCTGATTTACATGCAGGTCTCTGGTTTTGCAAGACCTTTATATTATTAGAACAATCTCAGTATCTATCTTTGTGGACCCGGGTACAAATATTTTAATAAAGCCATCCTTAAAGATACAGCGTTACCTGCAAGCGCTTCTGGTGAATATCATGTTTTTAATTGATGAATGGAAGGCTGTGAATCTGTTTCGGTGCTTTCCCGTTTAATATTTTACTTCAAGAGCATTATGTGGTCATTACAAACTTAAGTACTTAAAATTTTTTTAAAAAGAGATAGTTAAAATTATTTCTAAATATTAATACTCAAAAGCAGTGATACTTTATTTTAAATTAAGCAGCAGCTCTTTACAATTATGATAATTCAAGTTAGTGCTACTGGGCTTTGTTCTCTTCTAAATCCCTTATTGTAGAATCTTTGTTTCTTATTTCCTAATCGCTTGCCTAATTGTATTTTGATAATGAGAAAAAGATCTTGGCAGAAACATTTCAATTCTAGTTTCACTTTCTGTACCAGTGCTAATTTTGATAAATATCTTGATTTAATTTCACTCCTCTACAGAATGGCCAGTGAACATCTGTAAATATGATTTATTTTACAGAGTTTCTAGAACTATAAAATTACTATCAACATTCTTATTGACGTGTCAGTTTTAGAGTCATGAGGGAAAAGGGCACTTTTCCAATTGACCACTTAAAATTTTTTTGTTAGCAGGCAAAGTATTTCCCACTCAGATCTTAGGTCCGTTTATTATGTGAGCTGATGATAGGTGTATATATGTAGTTGGGGGGCGGGGTGCAAATATACCTCCACGAAAAGACAATACACTTTCAAACCACATCCATTTCTAAAGAAATAGATCTGACGATCATCAGTATAGAGCCTAGACTTGATTCCTATAAAAAAGTCCATTTTTCTTCTAAAGATAATGAGTCTGGCCCTTCTATAGGAAACCGCCTATTTAGTTTTCACTTTTATTCATGTCCCTCTATTATTTTGTGTGGTTTTGCACATGACATGGCATTGTTTGCTCAGTGAAATTGAAATGCTCACTGTAATCCTGCAACTGTTGCTTCTTTAGTTCCTAGTACTTACTTATTCATGTATGTTTGTTGGAATACTTATGTTTCCAAGTTAAAGAAATCCAACTTAAATTGCCTTAAACCAGAGAAAAGGAGGGTGGTGTTGGGGGTTGATGACTGGCTCCTATAACTAGGAGTTCTGGTAATACAGCTGGTGGCAAGCATGACTGGACCCTGATGCTTGAACAAGGTTATTGGCGTATCGGTTCATTGCTCCGTAGCTCTGTTTTCTTCTGCGTTGACTTCCTATCAGGCTCTTTCCAAGTAAAAGTAAAGAAGACAGATTCACCTGCCATAAGTTGATTGATCCCAGAGTGCATCTCTTTTTTCAGTAGTTCCAGAAAAGTGTTCTTTGCAGACTGTCATTGGCCCAGAGTGAGTAGTGTTCTAGCTCTGAACCAGTCATAATGAGGCAGCCAGGCTTGAGTCACATGCGGACCTGCAGAGTGCGAGATGCTGTTCGTTCCCCAGGGGCCACACGGGGGCTGGGGATGAGGGACTTGGTTCCCAAAAGTAAAAAAAATGAATCTTATAAAGTAGCAAATGGAGAGTAAATGCTGAATAGTAAAACTGCCTCTACTTCTTGGAGTTCTCTCGGTGCTTTCCCAAGTTTACCCATTGATTGACAGTCTGTGACAAAGTCAGGATTTTGATATTCTTCCTCAGCAGTATCTTAGCTCTTGGAAATTCACAGTTTAAGGCCTAGAGTATTGAAACGTAAGTAACTCTTGTGAGTTCACGTCCTTCATGTGTTGGTTCAGTCTGAAGGGTGGTCATGTTGGCTATAGTGAAACCAGCTTTGCCATATGACCTCTTGGAATGACATCACAGCAGTGTCATTATTATCGGGAGGTGATTTTGGAGCATTTCTTCTCAAACTGCCAGATTTTGTAGACTCTGAAAGCACCTTTTTCCTGGGCCCACGAGCAGGACCTTGTCCCATGATCCTACTTCAGAGGTATTCTCTTATGGTTTTAGAAAATTGATGCTAGAGGTCTTAGATTTTCAAGGCACTCTTACTTAACACAGTGTCGATTGCTCTGCACTCCCTTTTTTTTAATCACCATGCTGCATAGCATGTGGGATCTTAGCTCCCCAGTCAGGGATCAAACCCACATTCCCTGCCTTGGGAGTGCAGAGTGTTAACCACTGGACCGCCAGGAAATCCCTGCTCTGTCTTTGATTTAGAGGTTGCTTCATAGTTTTTTTTTCCCCACCTATCTTCTAAATCCTTGAATTTTACACTCCCCTGGTGTAGCCCTGACCTGTTCAACAGTCATAGTTTGAAGTGCTTTACATATATAACTCATTTAATACAGCCGCCTGATAGTGGTAGGATTGCAGTATTACTCTCAAGCTACGGATAGGGTACTAAGGAACAGCAAGGTTAAATAATTTTCCCAAGGTCACACAGCTAATAATAGGTGGAGTCAAGATCTAAACCCAGGCAGTGCGGCTTCATAGGACTTGCTCTTAACTCTTATATAATAGCGCCTGGTTAGAAGCAGTTCATTTTATTAACAGTATGCTTACTGTGTACAGCAATAGGCATAAAGAAAGCTTTGAAGAAAGGCAGAATGGGTCGTGAAGCCAGTTGCTAGGAGTGTGTTCTTTGAGCTCAGTGTAAGCACGTGTGATTTGGAATGATAATAATAACTGCCTCTTAGGGTTGAGAGAATGAAAAGGTACATCATGTTAGGTGTCTGGTCTGTAGCAGGCACTGTCAAAAAGTATTAGTACTTCTTTTCTCATCTACTTAAGTGTATATTTAAAAAGAGAAATAATTGAAACTATATAAACATTGGGCTTCCCTTGTGACTCAGCTGGTAAAGAATCCACCTGCAATGATGGAGACCTGGGTTCGATCCCAGGGTTGGGAAGATCTCCTGGAGAAGGGAAAGGCTACCCACTCCAGTATTCTGGCCTGGAGAATTCCATGGACTGTATAGTGCATGGGGTCGCATAGAGTCAGACACCACTGAGCAACTTTCAGTTTCACTTTCTTATAAGCATTTCTGACCTTATACCTAGGGAAGAGGTTGTGACTATGCAGAGCTTTAATATGTCAGAAGAGACTGTTCTTTAACATAATCCTTAGCCATAAATTTCAGTAGAGTGTCCTACACAGTCAAAGGTGATCGTCGGACAGGGCTGGCCAACTTTTCCTATAAAGGAGCCGGATAGTCGATATGGTAGACTTTCGCAGGCCACCCAGTCTCCGAGACAAGCACTCAGCTTGTGGGCACAGAAGCAGCCCTAAGACTGTGTGAGGACCGGGTGTGGCTGCGTTCTTTGCACCAGTTTGCTGACCTCTGACCTAGGGTATTCTCTTTGGTGTCATTATGTTTTCAGCTGAGCCACATCCTTGAATTCCCTGGGCATCGCTCTCCTGGCTTGTTTCAGGTCTCAGAATGAGGCCCATTTTTTTTTTTTTCTTTCTCCTCCTAAGGGAAAAATATCATAACTGCTGGTAAATCAGAACCAGAGATTTGACTCTCTCCTGTGATCATTCTGCAGTGTTTGTTCCCAAGGTGAGGTATACCACAGGCCCTTGATTTCAAAGATAAATACTGTACAAATAACCATCCTGTTGTCTTTCCCTCCCAGCCAACAGAGGGATGCTTTATCAGAATCAGCAGATACCCAGTCTATTGTGTGCATTTATTTCCCTGTTTCTTCTCAAAACAAGTTGCAGTTTGAGTGTTATTTTTTTTTTTAATCTATCCACCGTGAGTTATCATGTGACGGTTGTGTTTGTTGGAGGAAGCCGATACCAGCAGGTACCCATGCTCAACTTCACTGCGGCCCGCCAGCCCTGCATTGCTTGGAATCCTCCGATAACAGAAAAACAAAAACAAGCCCGGTACCATCCAGATAGGTGAAGTTCCGAGTGTGCTCCTGTCCACACCCCTCGTGGATCAGGCTTTTTGTTTTTTCTTTTTTAACCAGGTTGAAGTCACAGTCCTCACCAATAAAAGCAGGAATCTATAATTCCTCCTCTTTGCTCTTTGAAAAAGGGCGCATACCATTCTTCAGCAAGGTGGGGAGTGCATGTGAAGGTTAAATCATGACCACATTTTCCTGTTTCTGACTTGGAGGGTAAAATCAGACACAGATCCATAGTTTCACAAATACCAGGCCCTTGTGTGTGTTTGGGAAAAAGTATAATTTGGGCCCTTGCTTACTAGCCATTTGAAAGAAATTTTGGTTTTGTTTTTTTCTTTTGGTTATTGCTCATGAAGAAAAGCACCATGCCATACAATCAAAACCCAAATTCCTTTACACGTTAGTCAGATGTACATTACTTCTTAAAGCCAAAATAAATTTTGTATGTCCTCTTGGAGAAGACAGGGAGGGAACTGTCGCAAGAAAATGCCCAGCAATGGAACTTTGACCCTTTCAAAAAGGTTGAGGGCTGGAGACAGCAGAGGACATTTCATCACTAATTTGCTTTAAAAAAAAAAAATTTTTTTTTTCCTGTGAATTTCACTTCTGAAAACTGTGAAGAGTTTTATGTGCAAGAAACTCCTAAGTGCTGCTCTGAAATGTTTTCACAAGTGTTTTTATCATGGTAACATCTTGTTTACTTTAGTTCCCGGCCTAAAACTACTTGGAACATGTTAAGAAAACATTTCAAGAAAGCCTCGACAAAGAGGCTTTTGTTTCCGCAGCCACCGCGAGGCTGCAAGGATCACAAAGGTGTTAACTTTCAGCCCCTTAAGCGCTTCCACATGAAATTCCAGCACTGATGTTTGTGGTTTTGGAAAAACAAAGTGTATGTTAAAGAAACCAGGTATATGCTAATACATGTCGAAGGAGGCCGGATATCATAAATTGTTCGAAACCCATTCGTGGCTCTGGGTTTGCACGCCTGAACGTTCTGCACTGAAATTACCTGTGGTGAGTACAGGAGAGCACGTGGGGGACTCGCCTTCTAGAAGGTGGGCATATGCAAATTCCATTCTCGCCTCTGCATTTCAATCTCCCTAACGGGGGTGGGGGGTGGGGGAGGAAATTTTCCCCCATCAGTTCCCAGGCGACAAGTCTTGGAGTTTTCCACAATGAGCTTAATATGTTTTTGGATTGACTTGCCCACTTAGGCCTTTTTGAGATTGGCTTGAGAAGAAGAAATACCAGGTGGTACCAAGAAACATTTTTTTCCCCCCTTAAAGTCTCTCCTTTCACCTTTGGACATTGTTCAGGAGTTCAAGACCTTTCCAAGCACTCAGAGGTCAGAATGGCCTAAATACCACAGTGCCCTCTAGTGATCTATAGAATGTTCAATAGAAAAGTTGAGACAAGTTTGCCAAAGACAACAGGCCCAGTGCCACCTCTCTGCTCAGAAAAAAGCAAGTAACATCGGAATGCATCTTTTTTTTCTGTCAGCAAACAGATTTTAGTCAGAAATGCAAATGAAATTTAATTTTTCCTCATAGGCTTTGAAAGCATTTGCGAATTTTCTGACTGTCTACTCAGTTCTGCTCATCACTGTGCCTGTGTACCCAGCACAACGTGTCACCCTAGAGGCCACGCTGGGTGGTCTTACAGAAGTGCCATCAGTTAGCCCAGTGTTTCACGTGATCACTTCCGGCGTGCAGTTATAAAGCATCCCTGAAAAGATAGGGATTGTCTTCACCGCACACTTTTATTGACAGTGTCTACCATATTACGGCCATGTCTAAATGGTAAAATTTATTATTAGCAGTAGTGTCACAAAAGTCTGAGACAGCGATTTTCCTTTCAATAAAAGTAGTTAAAAACCTTTTAGAAAA